>NW_028263385.1:13143548-13478548 GCF_051168715.1 Poecilia mexicana
TGGGTGAGGATGGACAGGACCTTGAGAAAGAGCCAGAGATTACTCGTTAAAAAACACGAAATATTTTACTTTGTTGTATCTGTGTTGGTGAATTGCTTCTTTAAATTGCATTCCTGCTGAATACAATTAGATCTTTTATGGATTTTTAACATTATTACTACTCTTGTGAATGTACTGACACCGACAGAACTGTTCATATTTAAGTGATAGACCAATGCAGTTGTGAAGAGAAAGGAAAATCATTCACTCGACATTATGGATGTAATGTATATTTATTTATTTTGTTTTAATTTCAGCAGCTTGGTACATCCAGAGACTGAAATATTTGTTTATTCTTCTTAGCTAAACATCTCCACCCCAGAGAGATTGGATGGACAGCCTGTGTAATCAAGTCGTGCCACAGATTCTCTTACTTTGACTAGGTCATACGCACTGATTGTTTTCCTGCTTTTAGGTGAAGCTTTTAGGTGAAGCTCCACTTTTGCAGGTTTTCTTTCAAGATAGCAGCATATTTAGCTTATGCACGTTTCTACCAACTTTGACCAACTTCCTGGTTCCTATTAGAGAAAAACATCTTCACAGCATGATACTGCCACCACCGTGCCACAGCCATTAGTCTCTCTCAACAGAGGCTTTTCATCCGATTGAAAAGTAATCCATCAGATATTGTTTTATATCCTAATTCTGCTTAAAACCTCTCCACAACTTTAACCCCAACATCTCTGCTGTGTTTGGGTTTTGTGATTTTATGTTTGCTCTGTAATGCTCTCTAACAAACCTCCTTCAAACACCAGCTGTTGCTACGCAGAGATTAAACTGCACACAATTGGTAGCAGTTAGCTTTATTTAGGGGTATCAGAGTAAAATGGGCAGAATGCACATAAACTTACACCTGTCTTTCGAGCTCAATTTGAAAACAGGAAAACATTCAGTGCCATTTTGTGTTTTGTGTTCTCACAGTAAAATCCCAAAGAAACGCAGTGAGGTTTGTGGCTATCATGAGACAAAACACGAAAAGGTCAAGGGACGTGAATGCCTTGTGTTGTACAAGGCTACCAGTAGTGACGGTCTTTGTCACAGGTTTGCTGATGTTGACACAAACTACAGAAAAGGAGAACTGCCCCACCACCAAACACTACTGTCACCACTACCGCCTCTTCTGAGAATGCAGTCTTCCTTACAAAGGAGTCAAAACTGGGATATTACTTTTTTCAAGAGTAGTTTTCTGGAAATTTTTCGAACTTTAAAAGTCGGCGTCCCAGAGTTTAAAAAGGAGAAGAAAACGTGAGTCAGGGTGAAGTTTGGAAACACTTCTGCTCTTAGTGGGACTGTGTGGTTGATGTCGGTGGCCGTGCCGGCGCTTACCTTTTGGCGGAGCAGGAGTTGTACAGTGTTGTGCGCACTTCAGAGAACAACTGTGAAGAACAAAGAGGATGTTTGAGAACACGGAGGGGAAGTAGCACGTCTTCATAGGAAGTGATTAACATAAAGGCTGACTTGCTTTTACAGCGTCCGCTCTGTAACTCTGCATGTACTCTTTGAAAGACACCATCAGGCATAAGTGAACGCCAAATAAAGCTCCACCAGTTCGGTAGGAAATGGACAGAAAACATCTGCAGATCTCATGAAGTTAAATTCCCTAAATGTGATTCGAGTTCTGCTTTGACATTTTATCCGATAATTAACACAAAAGCTCCAAAGAAACAGTTCATATTTTTATAATCAGCTTATTTTTTCAAATCTCTCTCTCTTTTTTTTTAAATTTCCATTTAAATACCGAGCTCTTTTTTTTTAAGGGCTTGAAAAATGCCAGTGAGCAACTTTCAGTGTGTCATAACTTCTCCTGTATTGCCAACAAATGGAAATGTTGAACAAAGTCGGACGTGAGATGCAAGTTTCAATTCTACAAAACAACTTCCCCAAATGAACGTGTCAACAAAAAAACTCCCATCAGAAGCAGAGAGATGGGAACGAAGAGCGCTAACGTGAAAGCATGGCTGACTTACCGGCTGCAGGGCTCACACTTGCCCTTCTCTCTGAAAAAGTTCTCCTGGCAATCACACACGGTGTTGGTTTCAGGTGTACCTGTGCAACACAAGTATTTATTTAAACAGGGTTCAAATAAAGGCCTCGACTGAGTGAAAGATTAATTTATAATTCAATATGATGTTAAGACTCACATGGCTGTATTTTGATCTCATTCGGTCCACATGTCTTACATTTCAAACATTCGTATGTTTCTGAATCAATGTTATTTTTATAGTAGCCTTTATTGCATTGACATTTAGTGTTGCTATCGTTTTGACATGCTGATACCTGATGTTCAAGCTTTGCAACTGTAAAAAAGCAAACAAGTTTAAAATGAGTCAATTTAATTACTGCTAATCACAATTCCCACGCAATGCATTAGAAAAAGGTAATGTTGCTTTACCTCTGCACGTTTTGCATCTTCTGCAGGTAGGACTGAAGTTTATCTGGTCTGAGAATTCACCAACACCACAAGGCTCGCAGATACTAAATTTATTGTTGGTACATTTTTCTACTAGTTTGAAACCTGAAAGAAAAAAAACAACAAAACAAATCCAGTTAAAAAAACCCTAAAATGACGCCATGAGATTTTTGTCTTTATTTGCCTGAATCATCGCAGGGTTACTGTACCAGGATGGCATTTGTTGCAACAATTTCCTTCCTCCACTTCATACTCCCAGGGTTTACATTTGTTCTCTATCGTCAACACACCACTGCTCATTAGCTAAAACAAAGAACATATAGCATGCATAAATTTGCAAACAGTAATTTCCACAAAAGTGTAACTTTTTTATGTTTTATGAACTTGGAGCCGTTCTCACCATCAGGAGCAAGACGGTGAATGTACATCTTCCTTGGTTCCCTATTCCCTCCATATTTCTGTGGATTTAAGTCAATCCATTTGAGACCACCTGAAAGAAAACAGTCTGTGAACGACACCTTCAATACAAGCTGTGTTTTACGCTTTAAAAGAATTAAAGAAAAACATTTGCTCTGGGAAATTTCACTGGAATATCGTACATTACCAGGAATCAGCACAAAAACATCTGTTTTTTGCATAAACCACATCAAAAGTCTCTTCCTGCGCCTCGGATTGAACTCGCGATCTGCTTCTAATTCATGTTGCCTTTTCATCTGCGCTTGAATGCTGAGTGAGCAAACGTCTGGCAAACATCAGCCCTCCAGAATCGCCTTCTTCCTACGAACAGTCGCCCACTCGTTCACTGTCACAGGCTGCCTGGCCTCAGGCCAATTCATTGTTACCAAAGCTTTTATCAGTGCAAACATGTTACTGTACTCTGGGAAATTTAAAACAGAAAATCATAAAACGCTGACTTTATGGTATTTTATTTGGTTACATTTCTAAGAGCTATTTTTGAATGTTAAAATTGCAACAACTTTTCAGGAGACTCTGGCTAAAAGTGATCCTGGTAGTTAAGGGGTAGTCTAAAACTTTTCAAGATTTATTTTTTTATTTTTAAAAATAAATATAAATCTTTTGGCATCTTCACTTGGCATAAACCCAGCACAGTTGGTTGTCAGCAGCAGAAACTAAGAGTCTCTGCTGATCATGTGAACTGGGAGCATTTAAAACATTTCCAGAGTTTTTACCTGATAGAGACAATGTAAAAAAAAAAAAAAACCCATCAACTTAAACTGTTGTAATATTTTTGTTTTTAACACCACATTGTTTCTAGATCAAAAATGCTTTAAATAAAAGTAATCAATGAATTAGAAGCAGCATCCATTTTTCTTAAATAATCTTTGGGTTCTTTGTAAATAATTATCCAATGCAAAAGGGGAAAAGCTTAATTAAAAAGCATCTTCATAAATCTGTGTGACTTTTTCCAGATAGTAGAAACCCACAATAGTTTGGTCCAGGTGTTCCCATCCACTAGCATTAGCTAATCTGGATTCATACAGAATGATGACGCTGTGGTATTAACGACAACAGGAAAGATAAATCTTTTAACGCATCCTCTCCTCTGTTCAAAAATAATGATTCCCTAACAATCCTGCCAACACCTGAGGCATCTGATAAGACAAAATCCAGAATGTGAGGAAAATAAATGTTAAGATGAGGAGCTGTGCCTATAAGAGAGCACACATATTATAATCCACTGTAGATTTTGTTTTAATCAACTGTGACGATTTGATTA
Organism: Poecilia mexicana; assembly: GCF_051168715.1. NCBI lineage: Eukaryota > Metazoa > Chordata > Actinopteri > Cyprinodontiformes > Poeciliidae > Poecilia > Poecilia mexicana. The sequence goes on from NW_028263385.1 coordinate 13,147,736, forward strand.
TTTGCTGCACCATTTGATCTCAAGTGGATGTAGATATTAAGAACTGTAAGAAGTGCAAAAAGAGACATTTCAGGGTAATAGTTGTAGATTAAACGCCTTATTTACTCATTATTATACATCACGTGTGATTTTTTTATGTGGGATTAGTCACAGAATCAGTTCAGTCTACTTTAAATAGTAATTATTTTCTCTAGAAACAGAGGAAACACGCAAACCAAATCATAGCTGATGACAAAACATTGGATCTGATAAGAATGAGGTGTTTTTTTTTTTTTTTTTATTGAGAATCTGGCACAACAAAACTCGGAAGCTATAAAACAAATTCAATTTAAAGTTAACTCAATTATTACTTTTAACCACGTAAATGTTTATGCTGTAAATCCTCCGTAGATTTCTATTTAAAATGTTCGTTTTAGGGCTATAGAGATAAAACGTTTTACAGCAGATGTCATTTCTGCGCCACAGTTTGGCAGCCGCCACTTCCCTGTCGCGCTGCGCAAACTTCAGACTGGGGTACAAACTTTATCATAAAAAACCCAAAACAAAACAACAACTCCAAAACCTTTTGGACTGCCACATTAAAACTACTCGCACAAACCCAGCGAACTCCGCTGGGAATATCTAAATATGCAAGAATTATAACTGTTTTCCCTATAGTTTCGGTTTAGGCACCACATTACGCCCACTGCACCTTCATGATATGAATCGCTGTTCCCACAAACGTGCAGAAATATTTTACAGTGATTTACCTGAGGAATTTTCGTCAGAGCGATGGACCCCTCGGTGCTTTTCCTCCACACATCGGAGATCAGGGTTTGTTTTTCATTAAAAATGCCGTTTTCTGCTCTTTAACCCGGAGCGCTCAGCACTACCGGAGCTGCTGCTTGGCTCGCTGCTGAGGATGGAGGCGTGTTTAACCGGGAAATGGCTGCGCGACGAACGTATTTCAAGGAATAGTGACACAGTTTGGCAAGAAGGCCAAAAAAAACAAAACAACCCCAAGTCTAGCTGGAGTGGCTACGTAGAGGATGCGAAACATTAGCTGAACTGCGGTCAGATAATCAATCACATGACTGGAATAGGAATATAAATGAAAAAAATAAAAAAAATCACAAAATCTTCCAGGGTGTTTCTCTCTAAATTTTGTTCCCTTTTGTATCTTGACAAATGTCAGTCAAAAATCCCAGGGCAAAATAAACATACAGATATTTGTATGTGGCCAGAAATAAAATAATAACCTGGCAGTTTATTTAAAAAAGTGATATGTTTTAATAATTTACATCAAATATTATTGCTTTAAGTATTGATAATGTCTTACAATAAATGAAATCATCAAATTCAGTTAAAAAAATGTTAATTTACTGCTTGATAATTGATGATTTCATGTTTTTCTTTTATGAAAATCACTTTTTAATTTCCTTCTTGCTGAAATGTGCTACACAAATGAACATGACTTGACATAACATCATTGCGAGCTAAAAAAGTATTTAACAGTTCAAAACTATTATGTTATGGGCTTGTTGTGACCTGTACACAACAAGCCCATTGAGGCTGATACCAATCACAATGCTGTACAAGCAGTAGGGTAACTGCAGTTCTCAGAAGATTGTGAAACACAATTTAAGAGTTTAAAAGGTGAATCATAAATGTGACCTGTGGGTGGAGTCAGTGCTGAAGAACCACCACACAGACCTGTCCAGGTCAGGTCTGTGTAAAAATAAAGCAGATTCCTCTTACATTCTGGACTAAGGAGAAAAAGATCTGACTGCTTAATAGTTGACCAAAAACCTCTAAAATGATGTGAATTTGACATTTTCTTTGGAAATCAAGGTCTTTGAGTCTGGAAAAAGATGAGAGGAACTGAATTTAGCAACTACGCCCTCTACTGATTGTTGGATTAATGTGTTTTTACCAAATCAGACCTCTAATAATGCAAAGAAAACAAGTTCATATTCATTTAGAAACTACAATGTTAATGTTTTAACTCAGGAAGAGTTCAGAAATCAGCATCTGATGTAAAACCAGGAGGCTTTCAGTGCAGTGTGGCCTCTTTGTTTTTTCCAGAGCTGTATTTAACACAACACACAATTACCAGTTAGGCAAATCTGATGCCATATGCTACACCAAACAAGTTGAACGTTACTGCTAAAGAAACCTGGACTTCCTTACTACCTTAGCAGATGAACATTTCCATGCCACGCTGCATTGATGCAGTAACTAGTGCAAAAGGAGCCACAACCAAGCAGTGACTGCTGTAAAGTACAGGCACACTCCTCCTGATACAGGTTGAAACTTCTGCATTAAACAACATTGTTTTCAGTAATTTTGGGTTTCCATTCACGTTAAACTGCAATTATTAAAGTAAAAGAATTTAACACTTAAAATATATGATTGTGCATATAGTATGATAAGCTTCACTTTATTGTGATATGATGATACAATGAGGTTCTAATTTTTTTAAGTTTAACCTGTGCAACTCAGAATTTTAATTGTGCTTTAAATGTTCTGGACAAAATCTATTGCTCTCATCTTCTTGGTGAAATAAGAGAACCTCAAACCATCATGAAATGTACATTTAAATTTATGTACTAATTGGATTGTTTGGTATCTATTTATTTGATCTTTGCTTATGTATTTTCTTAACCTTGCACAGCACATAGTGAACTTTTAAATGTCAGACACACCTTTACTTCTTTGTAAATGACGAAAGCAGAACTAAGATAAAATTACATTTTGACATTTGCCACTCCAGGATCAGTGGAGGTGTCTCCGGCTACATTTAGAGATTAAAACTTTTATCAAGAACTGGATGCAGATGAATCATAACATTTCCCAACATAGAGACCATTGCCAGTAAACTTTGCACCACTGAGTTCCTCCACATCCACCAGTCTCCATAATGAAAGGTTTATAAGCTACACCCTGCAATATAACTCAGCTCTGTATAATTGTCCATGCACTTTTCTTTCTGACAGTAAGATTAAACCATGCATTACCTTTTTCATTCCTCAGAAATTTAGAACTTTTATTTTTGCTTACACAAACATTAACTTCGGACAAGAACTTCCATTTTTATATGTTTTGTCTTTCCGTGTGTGGATATTAGTTAAGCTATTTCTCCTGCATAAAAGAAACAGTTGAGGAGTCCATGTAAGTTTTGTAAAATCCGCTTTCACAATTAGTTACTGCGAAGTTGATACAAAGTTTAACCCCACATCCACCCCACATGCTGAGTATTTTTATTCCTTCCTCTCATGCGTTTAAGTTCTCCAAAATTTAAAAGAAATGCATTGTGCGGGATTTACTGACCTCCTGTGGCTAATTTGGGTACTACATGTTACTCAATAGACCTTATCTCACACGATTAACTTATGATGCGGGTTTTATTCAGTGGAAAAAGTAAAAAAGAGAAAAAGTAATAAATTTTTTTTTGTAAAAATAAGCGGTTCATTTCTACATGTTGCTCGGAAGAAGTCTCAAAAACGGTCACTCCAAGTGAACCAAAATAAAATGATTATTTTGTATTTTAAAACGAGTCCATGTGATTACCTAAATATCAAAATGTAGATTTTGACCACATCCTTTATTTCACCAACCAATGCAAAATCAATCGGTGAAGGTTCAGAGTGTAGTGATGTGTAGCTGAGCCGCATACAAACTGTTTTTAGAAGATTATTTTTAATCAGAGTAGACCTTCCTGACAGGACAACTTGTACAAGGGAGGGAAAAATGAAAGATCATTCAACCGAGAAAAATAGAATGCTTCATCAGAAAAACCACATCCTTCCTCAGCATACAAAGAAAGGCCTCTTCATCTCAGCTCTTCCTCTAACTGGTTTCAGGTTAAGACCTTATTAGCGTACAGGCACATTGCATGCATTCAGTGTAAAAATACAGTGCTTAGTTTCCCACACAGTCACACTTTAAGGAAGTTGTGTGGGCCAGCGTAAAACTGTGGCTTATTATGATTGACTGTTTACTTTATTACAGAAATGCCAACAAGTTCCTGGCACAGCTTAATGTTAAATTGTGTTCAAACGTACAAATCCTTACGGTCAAGCAGTTAGTAATACTGAAACCCCAAGATTAGTATGGGCTGGTTAGCTCTCAGTCACTTCAGAGCAGCTTGATGCTCAGTCATCGCTGATCCACTCATCTGCGTACTCTGATTGAATGTTACTGCTGGTTTAGAGCCGCAGAGCCCCCGAGGCAGCCCCTTTAAAACTTTTTGGGCCACAGTTATACTTGAAAGAAGGTCACGTTTGGCGGCCTGGCTTCTGAGAAAAATGAGCTCATCCATGGCTTCCTCTTATCAGTTTGATGATGTTGATAGTTGGCACCGCTTGTGCCCAAAAAAAGACTCTCACAGTCAAATAAGATATAGCTACAGGACCTGGTTTTCGGAAAGGGTGTGTACAGAGCAGAGAATCTGGTGGCTACCACTGCTCACCTCTGGAGGTTCTCACACCTACAGCAAGTTGCCTCGTCATTGAAGGAAGTTTGGTGGTAACCATGTGATCTTTCCACTCTGGATATGATTTTTCTTTAGGGCGGTAACTCGCACTCATTTTCTGTTAGAGCTGGAGTCAGTTGATGGAGTCGTTAAGAGAGAAGCTTGACTGAATCAAAAAAAGATCACCACTCTTACAGGACTGAAGAGGAGAGACGTAAAATACAATAACGACGATATAGGATTCAGGAGAATCAGATCAGAAAAGATTTGGACTATTAGAAACTTCAAAATGGAGAAGCTTCCTGAATGACAAACTGCGACTTAAACAAACTGCAATTAATGGAGAATAATTCAGACCAGATTTTAGTCTTTGTGAATTACGTATCCGTTACAAATTTCCAACACACCGTTATCTATATCACATCTTGCCAACCATGAACTTTAATATATTCAAATCATATTTTATGTGGCTGACAAACACAAAGTACATCACAGTTGTGAAGTGGAAGGAACATAATAAATGCTTTTCAAAGAGTTTTACAAATAATAATCTGAAAAATATGTCTAAGTTTAAGACATACACATCTAGTATCAGTGTGAAGAAGCTGCATCTGAGCCCAAAATCCCAGCTGCATTGATCATCAAAGGTAACAGAGAAATGAAAATAAACTAATAACCTTCACATAAACTTTCGGTGAATGTCCTTCACTGAGATGATTCCTTGTGGCTCCAGCAGAGGGCACCAGTCTGTGCACCACTTCTCAGTCCTGTCAGTAGAAGCAGCTCTTCTTCCGCTGCCCTTCAAGCTGCTGCAGCATTTAGTCACTCACTACATTGATAAGTCACTGACACGTCATTCCTGGACCGATTTTATCGGAACAGGGAGGGCAACGCTCTGAAACAACTGAATTTATAGAAAATGTACTTTTAAAGGAGCAAAAAGTTTAAAAAGTTGATAAAATTGGTGAACAGTTCAACTTTTCTTTCCTCGTTGCTTTGGGGGGATTTGCCTTAAATCTGTAAATGTCACATAAGTGATGGTCACACTTTCTGATTCTCAGTGTTTTGATGGATAACATGTGTAGTAAGAGTGAAATATTAACAATTTAAATGTTGTAGGACTGCTGTTCAACACAACTACTGCACACTACAAAGGTATTAGCACTCTCCAGAGGTTTTCAAATGCCACCTATAAGGTTTACATGATTGTTTATTTGGTTACTTAAACCCCCCTTAGCAACAGCAAACAGCTAATTTTAAACATGCTGACAGAAATGTGCATGTAAAGCATATCAGAATATTTAGCAACAGCATCAACAGAAAGATGATGTGTTCATTTTGTTTCAAAAGTCAGATCTGGGAGTGATACTGGAGTTAAACGTGTTTCCATTACAAGACAGTTTTGTTACTTGCGTGATCAGCCCAACTGATATTAGCAATCCTAGTTTTTGTTTCTTTCTAACACTGGTTCAAACCATCAGAAATGAAGATAAAAAGCTGATTTTAATACAGTAACTTTAGCTACGTTTTGCATGTGCAGCAGTCATATCTGATAGTGAACTGAGGATAGCTCAGGGTCTCTGACTCGGGTGGAAATTTGATTTCGTTTTTCTAACTTTTAATCGGAAAGTCCATCTTCAAACTGAGCAAACTGTGTTCTCTTAAGCTGATTCCCTTTTCTACCATATTAAAAACTAAATGAATTACACCAGATACTTATTCAAAAATGTCAGTGTGTAATTGTGTGATCTTGATACGCAGGCACACACGCACATAAAATAATACGTAGTCAACAAGCTGTGACAAGAATAGAGATTACACCAAGTTATAAACAGGTTGTACCTGTTTCTATTTTATTTTAAGACCTCAAGAGCAGCTAATGTGTAAGTTCGGTTTTCTGACGCACATACAGAATCACAGACTGAGAGTTTAATGACGGGAAAAGTATTTGCAGGAGGTTTCTCTGGGTTCAGGGTTCTGCAGCGCCTGGAAGAGGACAGCATGTTAAACGTGGTGATTGTTGAAGGAAAGCATCATCTTTAATAAAAAAAAAAAAGAGGAATATGGATGAATCACTACAGCAGAATTAAAGCTCAATCTCCCACCTTTAAATACATCAGTAAAGTTATTGAAAACTGTTGACCAACTGTTTGGTGTCTTCCAGTCCGGTTTCCGGTCCCACCACAGCTCTGAGACTGACCTCGTCAACGTGTTCAATGACATCCACATAAACACAGACTGTGGAAGAACCACGGTCTTGGTTCTGTTGGACCTCAGTGCTGCATTTGACACTGTTGACCATTACAGATTATTGAAATGACTGGAGAGCTGGGGAGGACTTTCTGGTCCAGCACGGTTCGAATCTTAAATAAAGAACAGGGATTTCTTTGTGTCAACATAACCTCTAAGTGGACAGAAGAGGACTCTAGAGATCCTGCTACCAGCTACTCCCAACCTCCATCAGCAGCAGCAGAGGACTCTAGAGATGCTGCTACCAGCTACTCCCAACCTCCATCAGCTGCAGCAAAGGACTCTAGAGATCCTGCTACCAGCTACTCCCAACCTCCATCAGCTGCAGAGGACTCTAGAAATCCTGCTACCAGCTACTCCCAACCTCCATCAGCAGCAGCAGAGGACTCTAGAGATGCTGCTACCAGCTACTCCCAACCTCCATCAGCTGCAGAGGACTCTAGAGATCCTGCTACCAGCTACTCCCAACCTCCATCAGCTGCAGAGGACTCTAGAGATGCTGCTACCAGCTACTCCCAACCTCCATCAGCTGCAGAGGACTCTAGAGATCCTGCTACCAGCTACTCCCAACCTCCATCAGCTGCAGAGGACTCTAGAGATCCTGCTACCAGCTACTCCCAACCTCCATCAGCAGCAGCAGAGGACTCTAGAGATCCTGCTACCAGCTACTCCCAACCTCCTTCAGCTGCAGAGGACTCTAGAGATCCTGCTACCAGCTACTCCCAACCTCCATCAGCTGCAGAGGACTCTAGAAATCCTGCTACCAGCTACTCCCAACCTCCATCAGCTGCAGCAGAGGACTCTAGAGATCCTGCTACCGGCTACTCCCTGCAAGAAGATGAAATTGACGGATGGATACCAAGTACCCTGACTGCTACCGTAAAAACAGCCTTACTGCATCTATTCAGTTTAATTTGTGTCAAGTATGTCAAGGAAACCTGCTACAGCTGCATAACAGATCACCCAAGCCAGCGGCAGCATCAGTGCCTGAAAATACCAGAGGAAGATTATGACCAGCTCAACTTTCACCGCATCACACCGACTCCTGACTCCACGATTCATACCTGCTGTCCAGAATCTCCTGAGGCAATGCAGCATACAGGCTGAGGACGCAAAAGTGAAGGTGATTGCAGAGATGGTTTTACACAAACTGAAATCAGCATACAGAATCCAGACCGCAATTACTGACATGTACCAGGACATGAGCAGTGATGAAGACCTCAATCAACTTCGCTGTGTTTTAGAGTTACACTATGAATGAAAAGTAATCTCTCTTCTGTGTTGACTTGTATTATCCTTTTCTGCATGTTTTTCTAGTTCTATAGATTTATTTTAAGTATTTTATTCATTACTGGTTGATTTCTTACCATTTAAAAAAAAGTTTTGCTTGTTATATGAGTGAATGGCTAGCATTAAATATATATTTATACACGTATTACTGGTTAACATTTAATTGTAATTTCTAGTAAATAAATGTATTGATTGTGATTTCTTACTAGAGAGATATATAGGCACCCTTATGACTAAATTTAATTGGTAGAGTGATTTATGACCCTAATCATTAATTGCTTTTGATTTCCGGTAACAGTGTGTGTGTGTGTGTGTGTGTGCGTGTGTGGGGGTGTGTGTGTGTGTGTGTGTGTGTGCGCGTGCGTGCGTGCGTGCGTGCATGTGTGTGTGCAGGTGTGTGTGTGTGTGTGTGTGTGTGTGTGTGTGCGCGCACATGTGACCACTTGTCAGGGAATTAAAGCACAACACAATTAAAGTTTCCTTCATCCATTCATAAAAAAAGAAAAAAAAAAAAAAAAACTTAATCTATAAGAACTAAACTTATAGATTTTTTTGTAACACTTGCTAGTGTGATACATTTCAGTAAATGTTCCTCATTTGTACATGTAATCCTTAAGAATATGTTACAGGCAGTAAACGGGCCTCGGTGAGACAAATTGTCTTCAGCATAAAGGGGGAAGGGTTGACCCCTGCCCTGCTCACCACACCATTTGTGTGTCCGTATGTGTCCCTGCGTAAGAGAAAGCACATACCTCTAAAGAAAACCTACAGTTTATGATGTCACCAGGTGACTCTCAACTAGTGATCAGCCCCAAAATCTTGGTGTGGTGACTGACTCAGATGTGAACCTTCAGAGTCATATAGAGACAGTTACAACACCGGTCTTCTACAACCTGGAGAACATTTCCAGGGTTGAAGGACTAATATAGCAAGATCTGGACAAACTCATCCATGACTTTATCTTTAGTCACATTGATTATTGCAACAGTGTTGTCACAGGTCTGTCCAAAAAGTCAGACAGTTGATCCAGACCGCTGCTGCTCCTCCGAGTTTTAAAGTCTTTACACTTTCTACACGTCATAACTCTTTGAGCTACAATTTCCCTGTAGTTCAGAGAATAGACATTAAAATACTTTAGTTAGATAATAAAGTTGTGAAAAGTTTAGCACCACAATACAGGTCTCTCAGGTCTTCTGGTTCTGATCTACTTTGCATCCCAGAACTAGAACTAGAACTAGAACCACAAATCTGGAACAAACTTCCAGAAAACTGCAAAACAGCTGAAACACTGAGTTCCTTTAAATCTAGACTAAAAGCCCACCTGTTTAGAGTTGCTTTTGAAACATAATCACTGGAACACTGACCAACATGTTCGACATGCATTGATGATCTTGATGATGGCGTAACTTTTGCAACTGGTTTCTGAATAATGCTTTTATGTTTCTATGATGTAAGGCACTTTGAACTGCCTTGTTGCTGAAATGAGCTACATAAATAAAGGTTGATTTGTTTGGATTTTACAGTCTGAAGGAAGGAGAGGAGGCTGGAAGCTGAGACTCAATAAAGTCCTGGTCACCAGATGTTTCTGGTGTCAAGTTGGGCATATAAAGATCCAGAGGAGGATACGACAGGTGGAGAGTGAAAGCTAGTGAGAGGAAGGAATTGCAGGAGATGCAATAGAAGGAGTTTTGTAATAGGAGTCCAGAAGTTTAGTGTCTTCATCCAACAAGGTAAATATGAAATCAGGCTGCTGTAAATTACTCAGAAAACTGTAGCGCGAACCATCGCTGGCACAAAGGGCAGGAGCGCAACAGTAAAAGTCAATCACCTCCACTGATGGTCAACCTTTAGCTCCTTATGAGAAGAAACTACTAACAGAAAAGGATGTTGACTCACATTCACTAGAAAAGCCAACTCACACCTCAGGATCATAACAAAATGCAACGTTAAAACACATCTAACCCCCTGACCTTGTGTTTGTCTGCCTGCATTTGACATGCTGACATGTCTGCTGTGCAGTATTCTCAATAGCATCACATTATTTGGTAACTTTGATTCTGTTTCTCCATTAATCAAACTCTCACAGGCAGCGCAAACAAGTAAATAAATACACCAGACTAGAGAAAACCCCATGACTACTAAGACTTGCTGTTGTTATCTAACTTAGTGGTAAAAACTATAATTCATGAATACCAAAGAAAACATAGTAAAAGTTCAGTATTTGAGTTGAGGAAACTAACTCATACACATTACAGTCTTCTAATCGCGCTAAATCACATCAAATGTTTGAACGACTCACTAATCCACACATACAAAGATAAAGAAATTAATAACTCCACTAACCAAGTTACGTGTCATTAAACTGATTAGTAATTAATGAACACATGAAGAAAAAAAGCTGCATAAAAACAATAAAACCAAACAAATCAACTGCAACTGGTCAGCATTTCTAAAAGAGTTGACATCTGGTAACAATTATCAGCTGGTTTGGTCCATACAGACTGGAAAGATAAAAAAGTGTTCTTACTATCAAGGTATAGCACATAAAGCATCTCAGTATAAGTAAAAAATAAGATCTCTAAAACCTTCTCAGCCTTATTGCTGCACAATGCAGTACTGCAGAGATATTTCTAAACACAAATCTTCTTGCAGGCAAAGTTGGGGCTTTGACAAAGAGAAAAGGGGACGTGCACGATTATATTAATAGTGCTTGCAGGATTACTAACAGAGAACTTGCTTCACTTCAGAAGTGGAGTTTTGCGTCGTATGTATGAGGCCATTGCTGTTAAGGGCATTATTTAGTATCTTCATGAAGAACTGTACTTGCTTATGCTAAGGAGGAGGTCCTTTTCAACAGGAGCTCGAACGATGATTGGCCGAAGCGAGGCTTGATCCAATGCTGATAGGTCCAAGGTGAAGAGAGGGAGGCGCTGATTGATGAGGCAGGTGAGGCTAAAGAGTCTTCCGGATTGAATCTGCGCCGAAGTTTCATTACTCAACTCAGTCGGTTAGTTTGGGGGAAAAACTGTGAAAAGTTCTTTGCGTTTTGCTGGTTTGCTGCCGTGATTCTAACACAAACCTACGTAGCTCCGCCCGGCAGCAGCAGGTCTCCTTCACAGGTGTAAACCCAGCGCGAGCGTCGTAGCGCTCATGTTGCGTTTGAAGGCGGCTCGGAAAAACAGGTTACGACATGTTAACAACGGATTAAACAGTTTTAACTGCTGATAAAAGTGACAGAAGACACAGATATGGGAAGTGTGGAAGCCTCTACTGTATCAAATTGACAGAGGAATAACAGAGAGTTGGCCATTCTAAGGTAAAAACCCAGCGCATACAGTGTTCATGTTTTTTTCTTTGTTTGTTTTCATCCAGATGGCTTCCCGTGCCCCCCCTGCAATGGCACGGCGCCCCCCTTAGGGGTGCACCCCACAATTTTAGAACCTCTGATTTAGCTTTGTTAGCTTAGTTACAAACTACTGTTTGCCTCCTTTTCACTAGCATTTAATGAATTAAGGAAAAAAAATTACCAACATGTTCATGTATTTAACTTGTCCCTTGTACCTTTTACCACTTAACAACAGATGGCCCACGTCCCTCCTGACCCGTCCTCTCCTGAGAGTGAAATTAAAGCTGCAGTAACTTTTATATAAATATTTTTTCCACATATTTTTTAAAACTGTCATTATGTTGTGACAGTGTGGCATGAGAGGTAATCTGTGAAAAATCTATTTCCTCTGTCTTCTCCCTGTGATAGAAACAACCAGTCAGTGGCAGGAGAGTTTTCGTGCTGTCAATCACAATCTCATGTGGTGCTGCTCATCCTTCCTCCTTCTTGATTTGTGCCATGCTGCAGCTATCATAGCACAGAGCTGTGCAGATTCAAACTGTGAATGCTCAGTTTAGTCAGCATAGCTACCAGTGATGGCAGATAAACAGTTTCTTGTAATGATAAAGTTGTTTCTCTTCACAGTGCTAAGAGCGTCCTACTAGTTCTGATTGGTTGTTTTGGTCAGAACGGTACATTACTTTAAGCAGTAATAGTAATTCAGGAAGAAGATGGAGGAGATTGATTGTTTTCACAGATTATCTGTCTCATAACAAACTGCTACGACAAAATATGGAGAAAACATTTTTTATTAAAGTTATGGACTGCAGCTTGAATAAAATGCAACTACATAGCATTTTTGAGAAGTTTGGATTGCTTCATGTATATTTTGCACATTGCTTTTGACTGTTGCTCTTGGGGAGAGACATTTCAGTATCTAAAACTAATAGAAAAAATTTAAGCAACCTACTTGCATACTGGATGTGGACTGTTGGATGTTAAATTCATGAGCAGTAAATATTGTGCTAATTATCAATATTGAACCAAAGAAAGCAAGGCAGATGCAAGCCTTTAAAATTGTGATGCTTTTTATGGGTCAAATAGACTCAAAAAATTGTAACAGCAGCTGCACAGGGGGGCCCAATCAAATTCTCTGTCAGGGGGCCCAAGATTTCTAGCGGCGCCTCTGCTAACTGGTAAGATAAGGTAATTTTATTTATATAACACATTTTCAGCAACAAGACAGTTCAAAGTGCCTTGTTGCTGATAGTAGTTTTGCAACAATGAGGTTATGAAGCTTTTGAGAGATCGTCAAGCTCTTTTAACCATTACCCAATACTTCTTCTGCAATACGTCGATGATCAGAAACCTTTTTTTGTCGGTAAATAATTAAAACTAAACCAGTTTATGCTAATTTTAAGAACAGGCCACAAGATAGTTTTCTATGCAATGATAGATGTCATCTTGGCTTTTTATGCTTTTTTTGGTGTATTCTTTACTTGTTTGGTATTACTTATTTGGGATTACCAGAACCTTGATGATGCACTTTTTAATTATTAAGAAAACACTGACATGTTCAATACTAACTTTACTCACTCTATGAATTAAAAGTGACTAAGATACCTTAACTTAGTATCAACTGAAGTGTTCATGAAGTTGCAGAACTAATCACCAGTCACTTCTCTGAATGTTTATCTTTCTTTCACTTCTTTGTAAGTATAATCAAATGGTTAGATGAGTAGTACACAATCACTTACACTCATCACCAAGCGCCATGACAAGGAAGCACAAAAAGAAAAAAGCAAAGCAACGAAAAAGGGGAAAGTGTCAGACTGTTCTCAGCCAAAAGTTCACATTTGGACGAAACGAGACTGAAGATGGAAAAACGTGGAGGCTGTTCTCGGGTGGGGAGAGAGGGGGGGCATGTTGTTGTGCACAGATGTTGAGGGTCCAAGGAGGAGTGGCAGTTAGAGGATGAGAGCAAAAGAAAACAGACTGAATAGACAGATTTCATGATGAGTCACTTGTGACATTTTAAGAGAAGAGTCCCCTGACACACTTTAGCTACTTTCTCAGTCTTACAGTCAGAGGGTCCCAAGTAACATCTTCTTCAGCTCCTCCGGCATGGTGAGTACAGGCAACATATCTTCATCTTCTTCATGATGTACTAACTTTTTAACTGGATTGATAAACAAGAAAGAAAACATTCAGAGGTTTTACAAAATCAGCTTTTAAATAGTAATTGTTTCTATATAGAGGAGACCAACCAATAAAAGTCATCTTATTTTTCTCACAACCTGTCTGTAGTAGGTTGTGAGCATCTGCTCATATCTGACACAATCAACACTCTGCCTTCTCCACCTCTTATTCTTTATTTGCTACTATCCAGATGGTGCATCTCTATTATCTCGCGTTCTCCATGCTGTGCAGTCTTCCTTCCTTCTCCTCTGGGCTAGACATCCAGTGCAAAGACGAGGAATATGAGTGGCCGATACTCAAACCCACGTTTTGTTGTAAAAAGTGCCCGCCAGGTAGTGTGACATTGCTTTTATATTTATGGATTTTAAAGTGTCTATTGTCAATGTCATTAACCACAGACTGCTCTGTACTTGCTCCAGGTCATCGTTACATTAGTCGCTCAGACGAAACTTGTGAAATTACATGTGAGCCCTGCGATGAAAATCGGTACAGTGACAGCTTCAACCTGGAAGGGAACTGCAACGTCTGTGATGTTTGCAAAAAAGGTAAGAAGCATTACAGTAAACGTCCTGTCTGGATGGGAAGACTTGCAGTATTTTAATCTGAGCTATTGATGTCCATGTATCATGAAATTACTTTTTTTTTGATAAATGATGTGTCACCAGTAAAAACGTAAAACTGGTTAGTAAGCTCTGACATCAGCAGGATCCGCTTTGACTACAGCACTATCGCCAGACGATCAGAGTAGATAAAGACTGGTTTTGTTTTGAACATATGCATGATCAAGCATTACTGTAAAGATACTCACAGCTTTACACACTCCACTGTCTCTTCTTCTTTGTACGACCTTGTGGTTCAGGTTTCTCTGTGTGAACTCTGACTCTGCGATCAGAGCGTGATGTGTGAGAGTGAGTAATCTGCTGCTCTTACCGCAACATTTGACCAGTTTCATCGCAAAAGACCTGTAGAAAGTCAGAGAGTTGAATGTTACTCAGTTCTGGCGGTGGATCATGATTTCAGAGAAGCTTACCAGCAGAAATAAACTGTTATATCTGAGGGGATTTCCCTGTTTATGCATCAAGGGGGGCAGACAGTCAGAAAGAGATGAAACGGAGGAGAGACACGGGGGGTCTGTGAAACCATCTGTAATGAAGGCTAGGAGAGAGAGTCATGTTTGCAGCCCTCCTAGAAGCAAACTGTTTTTATGTAAGTGAAAAGTAAAAAAAAACAAAAAACATAAATTACACCAAAGTAGCAAGTGGAAAAATATACCGATGCAAATGTCTCTCCGCTGCTACAGGTGAACAAAAATAACCTGTCTGCCTTATTTCTAAATGTCACAGTGGAAAACACAAAAGAGAGTCGGCACCAAAGTGAAAACATATTCTCTGTTCTCAGTCTGAAATGGTTTTGTTTACATTTGGAGGCTTTCATTTTCTGATATTGCAAGTAATTTTTTTTTCTTCCTTCAGGAGAATCTATGTGAAATATATTTTTCGTGACAACTTTTTAAAAGCTCATTTATCTGTTTTAGAATCTAGCAAGTGGAAGGTGGGTGGTGAAAATGTCAAAAAACTACACACAGGGGCTCCATGTCAATTAATGTGAATGGAAACTAATTTAGGTGGAAATGATTCAACCCACAGAATGATTTAACTTGCTGACCTTGCAGCACGACTGTTTCTGTTGTGCTTTGGATCTTTAACGGCATTAACGGTTTGCAGAGCAAAAGAAGAAGAAAAAAAAAGTCCAAAGATCAGCTTCTTGACGGTTTTATAAAACCTTATAACCCTTTAATGACAAAAAAAACCTCAACTCATTTATCTGAGACCTTTACATTTTAATCAAAGTTAGCACTTTGTGTAAAAGCAATAAGATAAATAATGTGGAAAGCATTTTAAAACACAACTGTTCATGTTTTTAAAGTGGACTTAACGTTTACAATGCTTCTACTTTCATACACATAACACTGAAAGCCACGCTACGCTAACACCATGATCGCCCAGACACACTAGTAAACCTTCATACACCTGCTGCTACAACCTGCTAAGATGAAGCTGCATTGCAGGACAACTGTACTCTTCCTCCTCATACACATTTACCCCTTACATGAGATTGTTATAGATGTCTGACTTGAAAAGTTAAATGTATCAATTATGGAACCAATATTTCAGAAGATCAAGCAATATACTTAAATGTTTTGTTCTTTGACAAGCACCTAATAAGTTTAAATCACAAATACTTCTTAAACCAGGCTTTGAAAGTGATTTCACTGTTAAATGTTCAAAGTGAAATCGGAAAACCTTCCAGGTGGAAGTTTTGCTCTTTAATATTAAACATTTGTGCAATAAAGGGATTGATTTATGAATGAGGGTATCATCAAGATCTCCTTACTCCTCTTTGTTTTTCATAAATTGTAACTGAAAATGTCACATAAACATTCATATCTTGTTATGACTCTAGCACTGTGGAAGTAATTTAAGCAGCTTTCTGTTTGCTCATTTTGATCACACAAGCTGTGGCTTCTTTGTAAGAAAGAAAATGTTTCATCAAATTGAAACGTTGCTCTCACTAAGAAATACCAGCCATGAATTCTTCTAAAGATGTGACAATAAAACTGTCTGATAACGTGAAACTAAAATTTGTGAGTCATTTTGGACCATCCTATACATAAAGTACAAAGTCACTCCCTTGCAGTACATTCCCGTTAAGTCACTAAATCTAAATAGTCTCTTTTAAGTGACATATATTCAAACATGACTCTTTCTTTTGTCTTTGACAGCTAATTTTGAGGTTGAGTCCAACTGCACAACAACCAAAAACACTGTTTGCAAGTGCAGAGCCGGCTACAGATGCACAGACGCGTCCTGCACGTTTTGCGAGCCTGTCCCAACGACCACCCAGCCCACGACTCCACCGTCCACTACAGGTGAAATAAAACTTCCCTGCACATTCAAATGAGTTAGACACTAAAACTTTACTCTACAGACATTAGGCAGCTTTCTGTACTTTTGCACACAAAGCTGCAAGTTTATCAAACAATTTCTTCTTATCATATAGGAAACTACTCTAACCCCAATGTGTTGATAAGTTTCCTATGTCTTACTACTAACAGTTTCCGTTTCCACATCTGTGGCACGAAAATAAGTCTGGCATGGCAGGAAATGTGGTGTCTGTGCAATCTCACCTAATCTCTCTAACCCTTGCAGCACCTAAGCTTAAATATTTAATATCCATTGATTGAAAAAAAGATTTATTAAGCCAGAATACTCGCTTATTGTCTGGTTGCTGTTTTCTTCTAATATCTACAGCTCTGGAAAAAAGTAAGAGACGACTGCAAAATGATCAGCTTCTCTGATTTTACTTTTTGTAGGTGAATGTTTGAGTAAAATGAACATTGTTCTTTTATTCTATGAACTGCTAACAACATGTCTCCGAAATTCCCAGAAAAAAATTAGTACTTATTAGCAGAAAATGAGAAATGGTAAAAATAACGAAAAAGATGCAGTGCTTTCAGACCTCAAATAATGGAAAGAAAACGAGTTGATATTCGCTTAGAAACAACAGTACTGATGTTTTAACTCAGGAAGAGTCCAGAAATCAATATCTGTTGGAATAACCAGGAGGTTTTCAGTGGGGTTCAGTGCAGTAGAGTCAGATTTTTTCCAGAGATTTATATGGAAATCAACATTTCGGGGCAGAACCCATCAAGTTGCATTTCGACTCATAGATAAGTATAATTAACTATCAAAAATCAGAATGAATGATGAATTGATTTATGTCAGATGAGCTATATTCATGAAGAATTTAGAGGTATTTGGTTAATTATTAATAGTGTAAATGATTACACTTCAGTTAAGATGAAAAGAGTCTTAAATAAAAACAAAATCATTCAATATGTGTCAAACTAAAATCATTTGAGCAGCATAAAGAAGCACCCAAACAAATACGAACACTATATCTACTCTTACACAACTACTACTGAAGGAAAGCTTTATAACTGGGGAACTGAACAATCAAAATAGAAATTAAACTGATTAAAATCTAAAATTTATCAAAAAGTCAAAGGTAAAGGGCTTGCAGCCAGACATTGGCTTGGTTTTTACAGGAATCTGAGAGGAATATTAAAAGGATAAATGATCCTAGATAGCAATTATTGTTGAATTATGGTAAAAAAAACCTGATTTTTGGTGAAGGTCGACGAACAAATAATCACCCAATTAACCAAACTAACTGATGTTGAAAACATGTCAATGAATCAATGTTGTTTTGTGGATGAATACTAATGATTGAAAATGCAATGTCTAATCAATGCTGTCTGTGACACCTGTTGCTCTCCCCTCTGGGTAAAAGCATTTTATTATCGTGTTTTAAATTAAACACTACAACATTTCTGTACATTTTCTTACTTGCCTGTAAATGCTATTACTGAGTGTTTGTCCCAAAAACATAACCCTTACTGCTGGCTTGTTTGCAACCTGCTTCTGACTAGTAATGGGAATTTCGGCTCTTGGCTCCCAAAGAAGAACACCGGCTCTCTCGGCTCCCAAATGGCTCCTAATTTATTATCATCTGCTCCTATATAACATACCTTAGCAAATAGTGATTGACCACAAGGCTGCTATGCCAATCAAAACGAAGTTCTGCCATGAACAGAGCAGAGCCACTGAGAGTGAGAGCTGAGCAACGAAAGGAGGGGGAAAAAAGTCCGGAGTCGGCTCCCGTCGTTCACTTTGAAAGAAAGAGCCGATTCTGAGAGCCGAAACGTTCGCGACTAACCCGTCACTACTCCGACTGTCCGTTTGAATTTAACTCTACTCTGAGCACTTTTGCAGTAAGTTTTTCAATATTTTTTTTTCTTTACTATGTTTATTGAAAAATAAATGCGTTGTTTTATGCTTATGTTGTAAATGTGTGATTATATCAACTAACATTAAGATAAATATTCATGAGTATTCGTTGCCGTGTCCTTTTTCATTTAACAAGTGGAACCGTTCGGTTTCTGTGTTTGTTCTCAGACCAGTGCATTATTTACTATTTAAATGTGTTTCAAAACTTTTCAAATGTTTTTACTCTTTCTAACCGGCCCAACTGGAACCTTCCTCACTCTAACTTTTGTGTTTTTCAGCTGCTGCTCGGCAGTCTGAGTCAAAGCTAACCGAAACGTCGAGAAGTGGCGTCTTTACGTACTAGAGGAAGATCGAGGCATCGCAAGGAATTGAAGTGACGTGAACTAGAGTCAAAGTTTAAGATATCCCAACACAAACTGTGTTCCTGATTAATACAAACACAAGGCTTAACCTCATGGACATTGTTGTTCCGTTAGTCAAAAAGGAGCCAAACATGATTCAGATCTATGAGTTTTCCTAAGTAAAATACAGTATTAATGCCGTGTTATTTTTTAAATTTGTGTACACACATTTTTGGAAACATGGTAATGCCAGATAGCTTTGAACGACCTATCGCCTGCCAACACGATTGTGTGTTTAACAGTAGTAGTAAATGAATAAACGTTTTATGGTATGTTGTGATGTAGTCAGCAGAAACTCATTGGTGAAAAACGAAACTCTTCCAGTGGGCTCCACATAGTAAATTCCTTTAGAAAAGATTAATACTTTAAAAGTACATGAATCAATATTGATTCCTTAACTTTATTCAATATAAAAGAAACAAAAATTTGCATGTACAGTTATCAGTTATGGTGGAAAATCTAACTTTGATTCAACACGTAAGTCACCGATCACTTTTTGTCTAATTTAAATGTGAGGCTTCAATATGGACTCATAATTTCAGCTTCAGCCTATTTCAACATTTACCAACTCATATTTTGTTATCTAGGTCCTCACTTTGAATTCATAACTGGGTGACATGCTTAGAGAAAATAAAAACCTTTCAAGAGCTTTTCATCCAATTTGATGAAAATAGAAAAACTGTTGTGATCTGTGTATTTATTTTGAGGTTTTTCTGTGTTTATTAGCCTGTTCCCCTGTGGGTCTCTCTTCCCTGTTGATTGATCCCAGCTGTGTCTCATTTCTTTGATTACCCTCCCAGTGTATTTAGTCCCACCTGTTGTCTTTGTCTCTTGTCGGATCCTCCTGTACCAGCCAGTTTCCCCGTGCCGTGTGTTGGTTGTGCTCCCTGTTGTTCTGTCCTGTGGATTATTGTCGTTAAATCGTCATCTTCACTTCATCCTGGCCTGCCTGTGTCTTCCCTCACCTCACCAAAACCCACAGATCATGACAAAAACAACCAATCTGCTCCAGTCTTCATCTGGCTTAGACTTGTTGGGTCACAAAGGGAAACTGAAGTTACTGGCAGCAATGAGGTTCTGGGGAGAGGAAAAATCACCATGAACAGATCAGCCAATCAGAGGGAAAATGCATTATGTGATTGATGGTGACTGGGACGGTTTTCACCATGAAAAATTCAAACGTGATCATTTTTGAATACAAATTATTGGTTTGAACACAGTATTTGAATCTATGAGAAACCGTGGATTCTTTCGAGACTCTGAACTTGAAAATGAGCAAAGTTGTATAATTTATATGAGAAACTTTGGCGTGTAAGAGCAGCATTTCAGACAACAATTAGAGCATAAAAGCTCTTCGAGATTCAGGGACAACACTTAACCTTTATAGGAGTTTGTGTTGAAGATCTAAAAGATCTCATGTTTG
The DNA here is from genome assembly GCF_051168715.1 of Poecilia mexicana. Taxonomy (NCBI): domain Eukaryota; kingdom Metazoa; phylum Chordata; class Actinopteri; order Cyprinodontiformes; family Poeciliidae; genus Poecilia; species Poecilia mexicana. Next base: position 13,167,927 of record NW_028263385.1, read on the forward strand.
TTGGCCTACAATTGTTTTATTTAGATACAAATGTAGATTTAGTTTAGTTTTCTCTTAACTCTGGTTTGTCAAATGGTGATGTACAATAGCGTTAAAACTGTGAAACTTTGGCCTGTTGAATAAAATAATTCAAAAACAAGTTTCTCTCTTTTTGCATATACTTTCACTGCATGCTTGTGCTTCAAAACAATTGTTTGCTTACCCTGTAGTAACTATTGAGGGAAGTCTCACACAAAGAGTTTGTGTGAGACTTCTGAAATATGAAACTCTCGTATGTCCTCTAAACATCTGCACTGAACTGATCAGTTGTTTTTTCCTTCTCTTCCTTCTCTTCTAGTAGCTGGATCCACCTCCACAACCAAGACAACTGTACCACCAAATAACAAAATCAGAGGTACGGTGAGCTGACAGTAATATGAAATAGGAATTATCCAGCTTCTCCTTTACTTGCTGTAGATGTAAATTCTTTGAAAATATATATATATTTTTTAATGTTTTTGCAGATACTCAGTGGTTCCTGGTGATAATCGCTCTTCTGTGTGCTGGAATTGCTCTGGTTGTTATGACAAAAATCAAGCCAATTCTGCACTGGATCAGATCCAATCATGGTAAGATGAGAATAACTATTACAGAAACAACCTAAAGGCACAATACAATTTAGTATGCTCAAAATATTTTCCACTTTGTTTTATCTGAACACTCTGGCTTTCAAAATCCTTTGAAATCTCTTTCCTAGAGGAAATTTATCAGTGTGGAAAATCTCTGATAATCAAATGAAAGTAAAGTGTCGCATCCTGAAAGCTGAGAATAGCAGACCTTTGATCAAACATATTATTCAAAAAGGGGGGCAATAAGGTGACACACATACTTCAAAGATGTGATGAGCCTTTTTGTTCCATGAAAAATCCCCTTTGTTTCCTCATGTTTGAACAACCCAGCATCAAAATATTTACTTTGTTTTGGCGACTTGCTAATGTCACCAAAACATTGTTGACATTGTTTGTCATATTTTATTGTGATTCAGTTTCATATTTTGAAAACTAAACTTACTGAAAAGGATGTTCTCTTTTTCAGAAAACGCATTTTTAAGATTTCGTTAGTGTTTAAAGCTTGGTTTATAGATGAGGGCAGCTGGGTCACATGACCCAGATACACATGCATCCTCTGCAGCCTGTCTGCTCGTCTCACTCTGAACACACCAGGCTAAAGGAGCAATAACAGTTTATGTTATGATTGTGCACAAACATTAGACAGGCTTTGGAAAGCCAGAAACACAAAAAGTGCACCGATTGCAGTTTTCTGGTCGATTTTAAAAAGCTTGACTTGCCAATTCTGATTTCGGCCATTTTTTATTTATTTTTTTGTCTGAAATGTCACTAAATATAGAAATAAAGTCGCTGAGTTGGTAACAGTGCGGTGACTATTGCTAATTGCAAACATGTGGACATGGCCTGATGTGCCGGTATGTCTCTGTCGCTGCGGAGCAGAACAGGACAGTGGTCAATTTTTAGAACTTTGCTGAAGTAGATAAGATCAGCTTTACATGTAAGTATCGGCTGTTCACTGAACAGCCTAGAAAACTGGCTGATTGTTTAAAACTGACCATGCAAATTAAAGCTGCACATAAATGTTGCTCACAAAATAATCAAAAGTTACCAACACACTGATTGTTTGGATGCAAAAATGTAAATAAGTTTTTTTTGTTGTTGTTTTTTATGTTTGCCACATATTGTTGATCAAATTTAAAATATTTTCGTTTTTGCTTCTCAGGTTATTTTTTGCCTGAAAAGACTGTGACAGCCACTCTATGCGCAGTGGAAGACGATGTGTCCAAGCCGGTCCAGGAGGTGTGTGGAAAATGTGACCACTGCATCGACTTATGTATAAAGGATTAACTCCTGCACCATAAATCAAAGGTACTTGTCAAAACCTTCACTGCCACAAGAAAGGAACAACTTCTCCTGGATATTGGAGCCGAACGGAGACAAACATCGCTCCAGTCGTTATAATGAAGAGGACTACAGCGGACGGTTCAGCTACTAATGCTGTTCAAAAACTACAGGATTTCTCAATACACAGAAAACATACCCTACAGAAACTGGAAGATTTATTCCACCTAAACACACAGAGTGGGACACTATGATAGTCCTGAATGGGCTGTTTGGTATTTTGCTAAATAGGTATGTACTATGGTACACTATACTACATAATAAGACAAGGATATTTAAGAACCAGTGATAATATTCTCACCCAGACATTTGTGCAGTAGGTGTGTCCAAACCTGTTCCTAAGTATATATAAATATATATACTGTATAAATGTATATACATAGACTTAGAGCTGCTGTTTAATATCAGATCATGTATATTAAGAACTAAATTGTTTTGTTTTTTTGAAAACCTCAGTATTTCTTTATTTTTCTTTATGCAAAATAAAACAAATACTCCACTCAGTGTCTCAAGTCAAATCCAGTATTATGTCCAATGGAGTATGTATAATATTTACAAGAGTTTTTAAATTATAAATTACAAAAATATATCAATTCCCGCTTTCATCCAAGTTAGGCGTGATGTTGGTTTCCTTAACCAGCAGGAAACAATAAATAAATTACAACTGTGATCCATCCACAGTTTGCCAGAAGAAGATGGATCGTTTCCTCCTCCCACCTGTATTCGTGTTTTCCAGGTTTACATTTCCTCTCTTTAAAAGAGTCCAGCATGTCCTCCAGAACAAATCTTGGATCATTCTGACACGTCACAGCGCCTCCTCCTTCGACACGTGGAAGTCCTTCCCCTGCTCCTGGGAGGGGAAGAAAACGTCCTCCGTCTCGCCGCCGCCCTCCTCTTTGGAGAGGTGGATACTCGGAGAAGGCGTGGGATGAAACACAGGACAGTCTCTCTCATCTTCTTCTTCGTGGCTCGCCCTCTCCGCTCTCTTTCCGTTCAGCTCCGTCGGTCCCACCGGACCGGTGAAGTGGCTGAGCAAGCTGAAGATGACCGTTCCTGGATTGTGGACCTGGACTGGACCTACGAAGAAGAGAAAACACATAAGAGATCTGTGTAATCATTTGTTTGAGCTGGATCTCAAACATTTCATAATTTCTTTATGACTTCATGCGAGTCGAGAACTTCATCTGAAAGGGCTCATATCACTCAACAGTACCAAGGCTGGCATCTGAAAGAGGGGACGTCTGCTGCTTCACAGAGTCTCCGGGGAACTGATGAGTCGACTCCTTCGCCTTGCGACTGCCACTTTGCCCTTCCTAAAAAAGAACCGTGTCATCAATTTGTATAGAACAGCAACAAATATCATGCAAAAATCTGCTTGGTTTTGCTAAAAAAAAAAAGTAAAATTCCCCTCCTTCACCGTTCTGGGGTTTTATGCATCAGAACATGATGAAAATATTGATCCAGGTCCTAAAATTATTTAAAATTAAGTATTTAACACATAATTATAAAAAAAGACATGATTACGCCAGAGTAGGAAGTAAACAAAAGAAAAGTTTAAAGCACTATGACCCTGGAGAATCAGCTTTTGTTGTCCATTAATTTTGGAGTGGGTACACGGCCATTTCCAAATAATTTAAAATGAAAAAGGCACAAAAGACACATCCTCATCGACTGAAGACAGTGAGAGAATACTCTAATGCAAGTGAAATGTTGACTTCCTTTTTTAGTTTTTTTGTAAAACCACGCTAGTGTGCAAAGTTCAATGACCCTGAAAAACCTCAAACTCAGCCTCTTTTAGCACGTCAAATGTTCGACTTCATATGAACATTTTGACATAATGATAAAAAAACAGGACAAGTGACTTGTTTGGAAGAATTGTTAGCAGTAGTTCAGAACGTCTGGAGACTAAAAATGCCATGTTGGATGAAAACAGACAGCATTTCAGCTGAAATGGCCCCTCCACCTTAAAGCCACAGCAGCTGGGCAACTCGCAGTCATAAGATTTGACCACAAAACCATTTGATAGTAAACTGTGGGGCCATCTGCTCAACACAGTGCTGAGTCATGCTGCTGCTGCTACAGACGGCTCTACAAGGTACTAAGCCATAGGGGTGTACTTATTTTTTAATTGTTTCATGTTAATTTATGTTTAAAAGTGGTGTCAGTGTTGGATCTTTTCTGGTGTCTTGTGCAGCTCAGGTTATAATTGTAGAACCTTGTTAGGATCAGATCATCTCGACCATATGATGCTTTAAAACAGAAGAAGTGAAGGACGGGGTTTTTACCATGACTGTACGTAAAGGTAGCAGAAACCTCGGCTTACATACCTCATTACACAGCTTTGCAATAACTGAAAAACAGAATGATGAGTAACATAAAATTAGTTTCAAAACTTCAGTGATGACTCTACACGTTCATCATTCATGTAGCAGAAACCTCACGACAGATCCTCGGTCACACTCATATCCGCAGCGTTCAGTTTAAACGCGTTTATTCTTCTGAGTTGATTCAATTACAAAGTTCAGCCGAGGCCGCAGGAACTGCCCTGAATGTAAATGAACAGCTTACTTTGTCGGAAACATGTTTCATCCCGGGGCTGATAGATGCAGAACATGATCATAAGGGCCATGCATCCTATGAAGACCACCGGGCCCAAAATGGCCGCCAGCTCAGCGCTTGTGTATCCTGTGACAGAGGATTAAAAATGGTGAAAACTAAAAGCAACACAAAAAAATCTCAAAAAGCTATAAAACTTGAAACCTTCAGAAAGACATAGATGTAGATAAGTGGAACACAGAATAAGTAACTATTTATATTACTGAATAATAAGCTTTCTGTTTTTTATTTTTAGTTCTTGACTTCACCGCTCTCTGACAAAATAGAAAATAAAACCCTGGATAGTAGCCAGACATTTAAATCTGATTTAAAAATGCTGCAATTTTCATATTTTATCTTTCATTTTCTGCATTACCAGTTATTTGACTTCTTTACGTTATTTGACCTCTTTCCCATTATCAGGATTTTTTGCGTTGACTATTATTTTGTGTAGGTAAGAAAGTCGGTTTTATTCATGAAGAAATTCTCACATCTCATAGAACCACAAACAATAGAAACAAACATTAAAACCAGATGATAGAAACATAAAACAATAAAAACAGAATACATTGAAGATCATACAGCATGAAACAGAGCCAGTCTGAATGAATGAGTCTAATTCAAAGAACCAACAGAATCAAAACGGTTCAAAGTATTTCTCATTCTGGGAGCCTAAAAGATTTATTCCCTCTGGTCTTAAAACGTGCTTCGGATCTATTAAAAGCCTTCGACTGGAAAATCTCTGACTACAAGAAGGTAGATAATATTTTTCCTAAAAAAATAGAGACATAAAAATGTTTTGTGCATTGGTTCAAAGCCTTGCATCAGGATTATGAGCACAGTCTGATTACAGCTAATAAAAAAGGTTGTTGCAATATTCAGCCGGCTCTGTGTTCATCTGATCAGCCAACAAGAGGAAAGCTGACCCGATGACACAGTTTAAACGACAGCCCTCTGATCTGCATAATGAAACCTAAAAGAAAGCTCAGAAATAACCAATGTGAGGTAACACACACAGACCAGAATGGTGGAGCAGTGCAAACACAAGCTGATGGTATTTGTCAAGCACGTTAGCGCCACCTGTAGAGATAAAGTTGGTGTGGCGTAACCTAACCAAGAACAAAACTTTGTTCCCTTCAGACAGATACGTTGGTATTTAATGTGGTTTTTTTTTATTTTTATCCAAGGGATGAGTTGCAACCAAAAATGATCAACAACAAACAAAATATATGAAAAGCATTACTGTCACTTTGGGTGTAAATGTAAGGTTTTCCTCTTGACAATTATAATTTTTTAGATAATTAAGCTGCGGTGGCCAGTTTTCACTCATGCTTATTCTTAAAAAAAAAAAAAAAAAAACTTTCTGACTGTGTAAAAGAGTGGTGGCAGCATTATGTTGTGGGCCTGCATTCTTTCAACAAGACGGAGAAGCTGCTCAGAGTAGATGGGAAGACAGATGCAACCACAAGACTGAGGCAAAGGCTGAACATCCAGGAGAACAAAAATAAAAAAATACATTGATAGCTGCATTGAAATGCTAAATTTTTCCAAATCCAGCTGAGAATTAGCTGTAAATCTTTATAAAAAAAAAAATCACAAATGTTCTCCAATCAGACTAAACTTGCAGCAGCATATTCAAAAAGACTTATAACTGAATATCTATTTGTATTTTTGGTCCAAACTACAAAACCTGTTGGCATAATGAGCAGCTGTTAAAGTTTTCCCTCAGACTCCGACACACTCACCTGGTCTGGGATTAGTGGGGGCCGTAGCAGGAGGACCGCACCTGAGAGCGATGAAAAGGAAAACGTGAATATTTCACCATCCAGCTGGATTTCCAAAACCATTCCCGGTTCTCTATTACTCAGTATTTTAGCAGTAATCCAGTAAAAACCACGACTCACCTGGAGGAGCTGCATGGTTTATCCTGAGGTGAAGTAGGCTGTCTGGGTTTGCCCACAGTCACAGCTGCAGATGAGAAACAGAAACATTGCACCTTTCTTTCAGCTTTCACCAGAATAAAAGCATTCAAAGTATCGCTTTTTGTTTTCACTCTTTCTTGAAATAAAATAAAATGTCCCTTTTATAAGAGGCACAGCGAGAGACACCACTTTCCCTGCTGCTTTGTCACATTTAATCATATTATTCTCTTATTTTCTCTCATTGTGTCTGTCAATAACAACATGTAAAAAGTAAGTCCCTCAGACTCAAACCTACACACGTTTTTTAAAAATCTTTAATAACAATATCTCAGCCACTTGGGGGCAGTGAACACAACAATAAGGTTTGTGACAGGTGGATGCGTCAGCAGCAGCTGCCCACACAAGCTCCTATTGTCTGAGGTGAGGAAACCAACCCAGTCTTCACCATTCAGCATAAAAATATTGTGTAAAGTTCAAATCAATCTTAAAAATTCCCCATGAAGGTCAAATTAAGTAAGAGGCAAATCTGGCAGTTTCATCACGTTTGCTTTTTGTTCTTAGAAAATTTGAAGCGATTCAAAAATACTATAATGACGCAACATCTGACTTAATGTTAAGTATTTAAATTAGTTTAAGCCTTACAACATCATCAAACCAGGAAGACTTTATTATTATTTTATTATCTCCATGTTTTATGCATGTATAGTTGTTTGATATTGATCTAAAGGGGATAAATATTTTCATCCAGCTGCTGAGTTTCTATTTTTACCTTCACTTAGTATCATCTAGTTTGTAGAAACAGAGATTAGTTCTCACTAATCAAGCTAGCTCGAGTAAATTTAAACTATCTTTTAAAGATAATTTTGATTATCTTTAAAAAAAATAAAAACAATAAAGAACGCACTATATTATGATACATTTAATTAAAACATGACAGAGAAGCAGAGCATAAATGTCTGAATATCATAACTGAAGCTGAAAACTATGCTAGTCAATAAATATAAACCTATATGGTAATTTAGAGTCTGTCCCCATAATAAACTAATCTGTTTATAATATTGATAAGATCCATAAATAAATAACATGCAGCTCTAGAGGCCTGAATGTGGGTTTGATTCTTTATAAAGATCTCACATCCTGGGAAACATAAAGTTTTTCACTTAACAGGAAATGTTTTCATGACTTAAAAATAAGAATACTTTAAAGTTTTAACATTTCACAGTGCAGTCCTACAGCTTCTTTTATTTTCCCCCAAACAATGTGTCTTCTCAGATCCTACACTGCAACTAATCCAACTATTAATTTAAAATATGTGGTGGAAGAAGCCGTTTTCCCTCATTTGTCACTGCTTTGACTCTCCAGAAGGAGCTCCCTTCAGTTTCCTTCACAGAGCTGGTTGCTACAGGTAGGATACTGACTGCTCATAAAATCTCCTTATCTGAATCGTTCCTGTGAGGCTGAAGTGGTTTTAATGTGGTAGAAAGGTTAGATCAGACTACCCATTAGCTTGACTGTCTGGTCGGGATTTCTTTCCGTTTCTCTAAACCGAGGTTGTGCAGAAACTCCTGATAACTATCAGAACCCGGCCGAGTAAGGACGTCGTGTTTCATTTCACGACTCTGGGCAGGATTGTGTTGTGCTTTTATGTATTTGATTTAATTTTAATTAAAATATACTGCTCCAAAAAAAATAAAGGGAACATTTCACTTTAATTTTGTGTGTGGCTCCAAATCCAGGCCTCCATTGGTTAATAAATTTGATTTCCATTGATGATTTTTGTGTGATTTTGTTGTCAGCACATTCAACTTTGTACAGAACAAAGTATTCAATGAGAATATTTCATTCATTCAGATCTAGGATGTGTTATTTGAGTGTTCCCTTTATTTTTTTGAGCAGTGTACATACCTTCTAACGGTCTAATCTAAATTAAAACAGGGTTTTGTCAGGTTTTACCTGGTGGGGGGTTGTCTTTTTCACACTGGTTGCAGTTCCCTTTGGGTTCCCTCCCTGTGCATTTGAAACCAGGCTCACACTCACATTTCAAGGGGGTCGTGCTTGTGCAGCTCTGAGCTTCTTTCAGATGATAGCCTAAAGGAGCCAAAAACCAGACATGAAAGCCGAGTCTTAGCTGATGACCTTGCATGCATCGAGTTATTCAGGGTAGAATTCATGCAGATTTGTTTACTTGGTAGGCAGTCTCTGAAGCATGGATGGCATGAATTCTCCTGGTTGGGCCTTTCGGTGTAAGATCCATAAGGACAGGGTTTGCACTTGTTACAAGTGTCCAGAAATTCACCTGACAGAAGAAGAAGAAACAAGTAAGAACAACAGGAAGGAGGCGAGAGCCATGGGTGTCTGCAGACCCGTAGTGCATATAAATCAAGGATGTGGTCATAGAGTGGGGATGGCAGGGCGCAGTATGCGCCTTTTTTTTTTTTTCATGAAGAGAGTAGAAAATCAGGAGAGTACAAACAGAATCACAGATATTTCACAAACATTATTAATGAATGATCTCAAAGCAAGTTTAAAAATTTGTAAAGATGACATTTTTTATTTTTTTTAAATCGCTTCACATAAAAATGCCTTTTTACCTGCAGGGCATTCAATACACTTCCTGCCATCCGCATTCCTCTTCAGCCTCTGATAATTAAATACAAATGAGAAGAATATCTTCATGCAGCTCGTTTCAATACATTTGACCTATTTTTTAAGTACGAAACATGGTTCTTTCAGTCATGAGTAAAGGTGAACAGGATGAGGAAATGTTGGGTTTTTTTTACCATGGGAGAGTTGAGCACCAACTGTGCAGATAACAGCACAGCCATGAAGTATTGCACAGTCCCCATTCTGTAGGCAAGAAATTAGACGATATGCAATTAGACGATACGCAGGTGACTCTAATGTACCGAAAAAAAAAATGTTTTGCTCTGTATGTGTTGCTCATTCATGTTACTTTTAAAAACACACAATGACATTTATATTTCTTATATTTCCTGATAATAAACAATAAAAATGATTAGACCTTATCTTCGGCGAAGTCCTCCCTGTATTCTGCTTCTGTTGTTTTGTCGAACTTCCTGTTGGTGAGTCTGCCTCGGCTTCTCTTACTCTCCGTCTTCTCACACACTCTAACCATAATCTGTCTCATTATTTCCTTACCTGGTTGAGTCTTCCTGCCTTCCTGTCTCCTCCTCCCCTCACTGCTGCTGCGGTGTTTATACTTTCAGTACTCTCACACCAAGCAACTATCTAAGTTTTTATGCATGAAGTGTCATCACTTTCCGTTTAAACCGACTAAAAGCTTGTCTGCACAACAACATGAAGAAGAGCAGATCTTCTTCACGATACCCAGATGGGTTTCACGTCTGATTTGGTTGTTGTTTTCTAAGAAGACATTTTCTTTTTGTTGAGTTCTTTATTAAAACAAACAAACAAAAAAGCAACCAAAATGTCCAACTCCCAGAATTTCAATGAGAAAACGTGATGATGATGGGCATGAAGAGAGGCAGACGTTTTCAGATAGTTCCCTGAACTCACCAAGAAGTGACATTGAACAAATTAGTTATTATAGTGACAGCAGTACATCTTTTTTTCGAATCATCTATCTCTCTTACTGAAAGTACAGTGAAGTACTTGGTGGAGATAAAAGCTCCTTCAGTCGTGCAAAAAAATAAAAAAATATGTCACCTTGAATAAACCTGGTCTGCTCGCACCCTGATGTCATTACAGGTCTAACAATACGCTTATTATTTTCAGACTCTTCGTGTTCAGTTCCAGTGAGAAGCACATGAACTCATCTGAAATGTTATAATTTAATCTGAAACAGGCGACATCAGATGTCAGGAAAATGATTAAACTGCTCAAAAACAGCCCAAAACCCCACAGTGACTCAAACCTAGCATGAGCTGGAGGCTGCTGGAAAACCTGCGTCCGTGCCCACATCAAAGCCATAACAGTGCGCTTACCAGGAAATTAAGTCCCGGCTCCACACCCGTCGTCAGGCTCGAAATAAACCTGCAACACGCCCTCTAAAGAAAGGTTTTATAAGATTGAGAGGAGAGGCAAAAATATCGCTGTACAAACTGCAAAGCATGGTGGTGGTTGCGTCATGCTGCGGGGCATTATAACGTACATAAAACAACGTCTGTTTCTCCACAAGAACTTCTCATACTTTAAAGCACGTTGGTGGCTGGATTGTACTGCGGGGTTGTTTTCTGCCAGCTGGATTTCCAAACAATAATCTGACTCTCCACAAGACCAGTTTAAATAAACTCTACCAGTTTAAACACAGAGCTAAAACCGTGGCAACTAGAAGCATGTGGTTGAGATACATCTGACCAAGAGACATAAAACCAAACAATGGAGGAATCTGTGCATATCTGCACAACTTTGATACTGGAAACTCAAGACTTTGCACCCAGAAAGTAAAATGATTCAAACCAGCCATTTGAAAGAAAAAAAAAAGAAAAACCCAGCATGTCCCCCGTGCTGGTAATGAAGGTGTATGTAAATTTCTGAATGAAACTGAACCGATCTCATCCTTTTCGTGCATGTAAAAAAGAGAAACGTCAGGAAATGTCATAGATCCAAACCTCTATGACAGAGGTTTGTGACAGACCCACTGATAACTCAGTAAAGTCATTAACGGTTCACACACCTCGCATTAAAACTCTTTCATTCATTTTCTCTAAGAAAATATTTCATATTTCAAAAGATAATCTATAGGAAATATCATTTTTCAAAGAAAAAAAAAACATTTAAAAGAAAAAAAATGTCAATCAGTGGAAAATTTGACTATTTTTTTAGAATTTCTGACCAGCTTTTTCTGTGTTTCCACCAGTATTATGATTTATCTTTGACGAGCTGCTAGAAATCCTATCACAGATACTCAAGGCGACTCTGAAACGTTTAATATTTCCACCAGTGAGGAAAAAAACATGTTGAAAGTATAAGATAACTTTCAACCTAAACTTGCCAAGATAATAATTATATGAACTGTAGAAGTTTCAGTACAAACAGAATTAAATGCAAGAGGAAAGACAAAGTGTTGATCATCAGTTGCATCTTTTATTCATTCAGTCTCTCTTTACATACATTACATACTTTAGCTCTGCAGTAAAGCTTCTAAGCCAAAACAACAATAATTCATTTTGACGCAAAGTCACACACTTAAATTTCTCCAAAAAGTCCACAGGATTAATTTCCAAATGTTATGTGACACAAATTTGTATTAGACTCTTGAGGTAAGTTTTTTTTTCCTGTAAAATTTAATCGAAACAGATTTTCATTCAAATTTCAAGTTGATGTTCATTTCAGGCGTGTGATGCGCTTCTTCGAGCTCATCTATATATTCAAAGCTATCTTTTCATTATTATTGTTTCAAAGCCATTGTACAGTCATTTTGCAAAAGCATTAGTTTTTCACTGGTTCATTTTCCTGAACTTGAGTTGTTTTTAAATTGACTTTACTTGGCCAACAGGTAGACTCATAAAGGAAGTTTAGTAATGGAAAATAACTCTCATTTGATTCTGAATTTCACAGGTGACAACAGACAAAAGACAGTCTAATCTAAAATGTCACCCGTTGGTAATTCTGTTTCATTTTCTACAACACTGTGCATCTGCGCCAGTAAAAGTCGTTTTAAAAACACCCACTGAAAAGACTCAAAAACAGACACACGGCACATGCATACAGTAGAGACTCACTCGGTGTCTGAAAGTAAAAGGAAATGGCTTTCTGGGCCTCACACGGCACATCATTTCACATCTTTCTCTTGGATTCAAACGGCATAAAAAAAAATAAAAAAAAACACTCGAAGCAGCTGACCCAAACAGCCCCACATGCAAACGCTGAAAGCTGCCGTCTCTCGTCATCGAAACAAAGTACCGGAGTGAGAATCCCGACATTTCACCTGGTTTAATGAAAGAAACCAGAAGGAGTTTATGATAGTACTGTACAGCAGTGATGTGGGGTTTTCTTCCCCTGACAGTGATGATAGCCAGCGATGCTTTCCTGTATCATTTGGTGTTCAAATGTGCCAAAAAAAACATAAATGAAACATGAGGTATGTGTTATAAGTTCACCTGAAATATGTAAAGGAAGTGGAAACAAGTCTATTTCCAGTGTCGTCTATTTTACAAGAAGCAGCGCTGATTGCTTCATAAGATTTTTATAGTTTTGCTCCTTTCTATGTGCAAACGCTTCTAGGCTCAAAAATAGGTTTATGTACATCAAGCACCTTTGTGACATAGCTTCCACAGATATAACCAGTTATGTTTTTCTCAGCTATTTCCTAATGAGTCATAATCTTGACTTTTATTTTGGCACTCGGTGAGTAACGTACATGAATTTATGACCATTTTGGTTCCTCTGCTGTCTTTACGACGTTCTGCTCCACCATGCAGCTTTGCTTAAGCAACCTGCTCACTCTAAGCTATAGGAGGCTGCAATAACACTCATTATCAAACAGCTCAAAGTGTCTGGGATCCTTAGCGTACAGTTTTGAGCTCCAACTCCAGGCAAGCGTCAGGAGTAATGTTGCTGTAACGTATGCAGACTTCATGGCTAAACTGAAAGTTTTTCATTTTTTCTCTCTCAGCGATTAAAGTGGCACGATATTTGTGTTTAGTACTTCTGTTCACCCCCATAAAAGTTGGATAAAGGCTTGACTGGGGATGCTTGCTGTTGATTTCCACTTGTTTTGCTGCTGAAGCTGCTTATTATGTTGGAGTTTTCCTTCCAGAGATTAACTTAAAGCACTGCTATGGATTACGTAGATGGGGCTCTGAATAGATATTATTTGCTGTCAGCGGATTAGCTGCGGTTTTCTAAACAACCCAAGTCTGGAGAAACAGAGATCAGTTTTCCCTGGCGAGTCAAGCAAACTGTTTGACTTTAAGTCAGGTTTTGTAGAGCATTTTGAGTGTTTAATATCTTACCTGTAGTGGTTAATTGAGCTACTTGTGTTACATTAAACAGTGATTAGCTTTCACCAATGAGTTCAGCTAACGAGTAGTTAGAAAAAGGTCAGAACAACTTCAACCTTAAGCTGACAGTTTCAATTGTTTAAAGCGAAATTCTGTGGCGATGCAATTAGCCGTCAGTATCTTACATGCAGCTTTCTGGGCCGTCAAATTCTGTAAATAATACAAAAAGATGGTGGATATTTGTCCACTGTTGTGGAAAGCTAGCAGTGAATCATCGCATTAAGGATCAAATTTGATTTTTGTTGCCTTAAAACGACTCCAAGTTTAAAAATGGAGGTGGATTATTTAGAGTGGGGCTCTGAGGAGACACTGTGAGCCGTCAGTAGCCTGCAGGTGAGTCAAGCTAACAGCTAATCAGAGCAGAACCAAGTCCAAGGAGGAGCTGTTTCATGTTTGTTTACTCCCCTGCTCACCAAACCTTTTGAGTTTGCATTCGTAAGATAAATTCATTATGTAATACTTATTGCATTCATGTTTTTTTTTCTTGTTAATCTCTTATTTGCAATGAATAAATCTACATTACTCGAGTTTGGAGAAACGAAGATGAGCCCTGATCGCAGAGCTCACAGCCAGGCACAAAGCAGATTTCTGCCACATTAAAACAACTCTGAATGTAAAGGGACTGCTGGACTTGTTTGGGACAGGATTTTGAGCAATAAATATCTGGTTTATAATTAATAAGTTTCAATTATCTCAGTTTGAAGAAGTAAAGATTGTTTCACACCAAACAGTTAAGCTAACAGATAGTTTCAAAGTAGATTCCTGCCACCTTAACCAATCCAAACCTCAAAGGAACCAGTTAGATTGCTTAGAGAGGGTTATCTTAGCAACCGTTTTTAAGCCAACATTGGGAAAACTCTGAATGACCTCTGACCTCAGAGAAGCAAAGATTAGTTCTGACTGAAGAGTAAAGCTAACTGCTAATTTTAAAGCAGGGCCAGGTTGAAAGCAGGATTTTGAAACATTAGCAAAGCGTCAGCGTGACTTTCTGGTCAGAATTTCTTTCAGTTTTTCTAAACTGAAAGCTTTTATTTGCTAATAACACTTTAAAAAAAGCATTTCTGCAGGTCAAAAATGCTTTTTGACCTGCAGATACATAATGTTTACATGGAACAAAGCAATCCTTTGCTTCTGCTTACTTTGACATACTCTGTAGTCCATAAACTGGCTCTTAAAGGAAATCCTCTCGAGAATTTCATCATCCAGTGTTTATTGCATCCATGATTCTTTTAAAACAACGTGGGACGTGTTCAGTGATCATGTCGCTGCCCTGCTGCTGTACCACTCGGTAGTAACGCTTGCTCTGAAAGCAGAGTGTGATGCCGACTCCAACGTTATTAACATGCAACTAAGAGCGACGTTGCCAGTTAATTCTTTGCAGCTGTCTTGCTGAAAGGAGCCATTTTTAGCCGGGGCGGTGGGTCGGAAGATGACATGATTCACAGCCTATAAATAATGAGTGGACAAATACGTCCAAATATATCTATAACTTTTTTTCAGAGTGACCTCACACTAAACTGTCCAGATGGACGAGATATGTACTGAATATGTACTACATGTACTTTTGTATGATGTTCAGCACAGACTCAAACTCTGTTTTGGTACTTTTATACGTTTATCTATTTCTTTGATTTGACAAAATTACCTTGTGAGATTCAATTCATCAGGATGTCTGGAAGGCACATAAATTATGCATCAGGGGATCTAATTAGATTTCAAACACAAACATTGATTAGAAACTACCTGACGGTGAAAAACATCTTTCCCTTATCCCCAGCTGAACATTTATGGGCAAAAAGACTGTAACTACATGAGGAGTGAACATTACAGACTTTATAGAAACTTGAGGATAAGACTTGTAAATATTGCTCATATATCGTCACTGTTGAAGTGTATGATGATTTGAAGATTTAAATAAGTTAGTTTATAGTTTTTGTTACCTTCCTGCATCACGATAATTAACAGCAGCTTGTTTTTCTAACAATCAGTTCGGGATCTTAACTTTCTTAAAGTCTGAAATCAATCAGTCTGAATTTTAGGTTTCCCTCAGACTCATGGGCAACACATCGTATGGGCAACACATCGCCAATTAATTACAGAATATCTCCAATGAATTTCCTCAAATGTAAACACGGTGTCGCCGTAGTTTCGCGTGTATGCGGTGTGGTACTGTCGCTGTTTGTAGCAGAGGTCACATGAACGCAGCGTCCTTCAACGGCCGAGTGACGAAGTGTCAAGATCTCCCATTGCTCGACGAAGAGGGCGGGGAGGATGAAGACCTGTCGGTGTCTCTCTGGTCGCTCTCCTCTGACGGCACGACGGGATTACTGCATGCAGAAAACACGGAAAGAGAAACAAGCTGCAGAAAGTAAGAGAGATTCTTGAGCTAATAGGTTTCGTAAAATGAAAAGAAAATGTTCAGCTTGATAAGAGACACTGACACAGAAATTGTAAAGTTAGTTTAGGAAAATAAATCACAAAGTTTATTTATTTCAGTCCTATACGTTTCATATTACATGACAAATATAGGATGTGTTACAGGGTATTAGTTCAGTTTTTATTCATGACTACGATTAATCGCCAATGATAATAATGATAATCAGTTTATCATATAATTAGAATATTAGACCAAAGTGATCCTTTCGGCTGCATTTCGTTAACTAGAGGTAAGACAATCATGATTCCCAACTTGATCTAATACATGACAATGAGGCGTTAGATACTTTAAAGGCCTTTTAGAGTCCAGATCTGCACCTGTCTGATCTTTGAAAACTGCATTTCTTCAAAAAATATTTCTAAACAGACGATTAACAGACTCAGACTCTCAGAGTTTTGACTTCTTTTGTCTACCTGCACCACAGTTTTACTTTAAAACCTTAATAGCCAACATAAACATCCTAAAATTATGCAAATGTGTATAAAAATTAGTGTTGTCAATCAATTAAAAAATTTAAGCAGATTAACCATGCTCTAGAGATGTGATTAATCACGATTTTCAAAATCATGCATGTAACCGTGCTTATAAATATGAACATATGCATATATAAATGTCTTGCTTTCCAGGTTTTCAAATTTACGAAGGTTTCAAACTATAAATTGGTTTATACATTTATAAAGTCAGGATTGACAAACATTATAACGGCTTAAAGCTTAACAAATGTCGTAAATAGGGAACCTGAAAAGTTCTAAAAATATAAAAATGCTAGTGTGACGTGAGAGCGATGTGAGTGTGTGTTTGTACCTGTCTCCACTCTGAGTGATGAGCCTCCTGCAGGTCTCCATCTGAACATCCAGGCCTCTCTTCATCGAGCACATCTCCATGTACTCATGCAGGTGTCGGTTCATGTCGCTCTTGGCCGTGGCCAGTTCCAGCTGGAAACACATCCCAAAGACTCAAATCCATAAAATCAAAGAGAGGGATGTTTAATCCGACTTTACAAAGTGGTTCACGTGTAAAAGATTAGAAAATACAGGATTCAAACCCCAGCGTTATTAGTCAAATTAAAAATCGGAAAAAAACGTTTCGTCGGTCTCCGTTTTAAGATTTTACACCGCAACTTCCAAATGTGCATGCAACACATCCATAAACATATGGAAAGCTGTGTTAGATCACTGTTCAGATGAGGTGAGAATGAAAGTAAACGAAAGGAAAAGAAATGAAAGAACAAAGGTAACACACATGGGCAGGAATCTTATTTAAGTTTAAAAAATGTCTGACCTCAATCTGGTCAATTGTCTCTTGGTATTCCTTCTCGCGGGACTTGAACAGACACTCTGTGTCATTAATCACCTTTTCCAGACAGTCCTCCTCCCACAGACAAACACAGAGACCGACAGTTTGAGAACAGGAAAATAAATATGTAGAGATGATAAAATGTAGTAAGCATAAAATGAGCCTGTTGTTGAATAATCCGACACAGGAGAGACAACAGTCCAACCATAGCTCCCATGGTTGTTTTATGCTCAGATTTCACTGACTAGCGCAGCTGTTCGTTTCAAACAGACTATTCAATAATGAAGCAGCTGCTGAATGAAATCAAACACCTACATGCATTTTTTTGTTTTTTCGGGAACAAACGAACAGGAAAGGTTGTAAACGTCTCGGTACTGAAACTGTCCTGGTGTTAGAAGAGACATCAAACGACATCAGGAGCTTAAAAAACATGAAAAACTTCAAAATGCGAAGCTTTTTGAAGTCCTGATGTCACAGAGACAGTCTGGCAAGAGCAGAAAAGCACTGATGATTTTCATAATACTAAACAAAAACAAATTAATCTCCTCAGGGTTAGTTCAGCTTAAAACTGTTTATTTAATGAAACTGCATAAAAAAGTAAAACTGTTTGAATATTATAATGTGGAGAAATTTATACCGAACTGTGCAGATAGATTTTAAGCGCGCCAGACACAAACTGACCCCTGTATCATTTGTTCTATGTTATTTTTCTAAACAGACTTTCTTGTCATATTTGAAAACAATCTTGATTTGTGCAGATATAAAAACTTTCTGAAGGCCTATCAAAGTTTTTATTTGCACTTTGGCAGCTTTTCAGTCTTTTTCAGCCCTGCCTTCATCACTGAAGAGTGTTGTTATTCTGATTGTGCTTTGAAATTGGACATTTTTCACCAAGACATCATATATTCAGGCTGTCGCTGCAGGATTGTTTTCTAAACGTAACTCGCATTGGTACAGCTTACCTCTCCTGGGGGATGGGTCGGATCTGGAGGCAGAGTGCATCCTGGGAAATCCTCCCAAAGAAGCAGAGTCTCCTCAGTCTCCTCCCAGGCCAGACTGTCGCAGTCGTCCTCAAACTCACATTCACGTCTGTGACGACAACACAAACACACACGTGCATTTAGTGGTTAATAAAACCAGACTGGACTATTATCAGATAATTGTCTTTGTGGTTAAAAGCAGACCACTAACAGCTGAGTCAGCATCCTCTGCATCTCCTCGTTGATCTGATTGGCTGAAGACCCAAAGTGCTCCTCTTCTTTAACCACTTCGCCTTCAGAGCTGCTGACGGGTTCGTCACATTCGCTCCCGTTAAAGGACAGGGGCGTCGGCTTGCGCCGGATACTCAGAGATGATTGGTTGTTTGGAACCTGCAGTGACATTAACAAGATTATGTTCAGGAGATCAAACTCAGTCGACGTTTGCTAAGTGAAAGCAAACAGGCCCGAGTACCTGGTACATTTGGATCACGTCTTCACAGTTCCTCTGCTGCGCGACGTCACACAGCCGAGCAGTGATGTCGATTCGTCTGCAGATGTCCATGTCCACTTTCATGGCTTTCTCCTGGATTTTGGTGTCCAACTCAGACAAATTCTGCAGAGGACAGAATCAGGTTCCAAAATCAAGGGGGGGGAAAAAAGACACAGCAGGAGAGCCAACTAAAACATCTTCCACTGGATTATTGCTGACGTGTTAGCACAGCACCTTGAAAATGTATTCAAACACAGCTAATTTTTTTTTTCCACACATTTTGTCACTTTATAACTAAAAACTTCAATATATATTTTGGACTCTTCAGTTATAAAACAACAAGAAGTGCATAACTGTGAAGTGGAAGTTAAATCACACATGGTTTCCAACAATTTCTAGAAATCTGGTCTGAGAAGTGTGGCGTGCATTTATATTTAAATTAAATTAAATTACTCCAATTATGGCTGGATAATATGGCTGAAAAACATGTCAGAATATCAGGGTTTCATATCAGTTGATATTTATTGATCACTTGATATTTTTTGATTAGTTTTTTTTGTTTGTTTGTTTAAAATTTCTGAAAAACTGCCCAACTGCTGCTTCACCAGAAAATGTTGTTTCACTCATTTCCTCCTTTCACTCCTCAACTTTGTACTTTTATTTTCGAGTAGTTATGAGGCGCGACAGCAAAACTTTAATCTGCTGCTGCGCGTGTTACTCAACAGGTTGTTGCTAGGTAACCACGTTGTCACTAGGTAACCACGTTACCCAACAAGTTGTTGCTAGGTAACCAAAGAGTGAGTGAGTGAGTTGATGCCTCTAACCCTGCTTGAGTGGTTGTGAGAGGCTGAGTGACTATAAAGTCTTCCTCTGCCTCTGTGCAGTTCTGAATCGGAGTTCAGAGAAATTATTGAACAATCTACCAGACGTATTGATACTGATCACGTATCTTTCACGATATACAGCTCTGAAAAAAATGAAGAGCCCACTGCACTGAACCCCATTGAAAACCTCCTGGTTATTCTATCAAATATAGATTTCTGAGCTCTTCCTGATTTCGAACATTAATATTGTTTCTTTGATTTATTTGAGGTCTGAAATCACTGCATCTTTTTCCTTACTTTGATCATTCCTCATTTGCTGCAAATAAATACTAAAGTTTTTATTTGAATTTCAGAGACATGTCAGTTGCTCATATGATAAAACAACAATGTTCATTTTACTCAAACATTCACTTATAAAGAGTAAAAGTGATCATTTTAAGTGGTCTCTTAATTTGTTTTTCCAGATCTCTATTTTGTTACTGTTTATCTGTCCAGCCCTAACTCCAGTTCTACTTTATAAAATCCATTGCATCTTCTATAGTTAGTATATAATTATATTAATTTAACATCAGTGTCAAAGCAGCTCTTTTCTGAAGGCCTCAGATGGTTTGCTAGAAAACATTAGGGAACAAACAGGATCACGAAGAATAAGAAATCCAAAGAAAGTCCAGGTTTAATTCAGAATCGGTGGCGAGATTTAAACATTGTTGTTCACAGAGTGACACTGGTTGTATTTTCAACCAGTTTTTAAAACAATCTTTTCATGTATTCCACCTTTTTGTTAATCTACCACATGAAATGCATCCACGTTTGTGCTGCAAACACACAAACAATGAAAGAGGTAAAAATACGTTTACAAGGCTAAGAACTTGGAACGCTTAGCGATCATTCACAAAGTTTATTTCATCGTTAAGAATCTTACCGGAGACCACTAAGGATAATGAATAATAAATTTGCACATTTTCTTTAGGAGAAGCCGCAGTCTGTCAAATGAGAAAGCGTTGATTGGCGCTACAATGAAAGTGATGGTCATGTTGTGACTGCGTTCACTCCGCTCACGTTGCTCATGAGGCCTTTGAAGAGAACCAGCTCCGCCTTCAGCTGCTGCACCCTGAGAGCCAGCTCGTCCTGACAGCCTTCACTCTCCTGCAGGTCCTGCTCACAGAACAGTAACCAGAAAACAAGAGTCATGAAAACACCCGCAGAGACGTCCGGCTGTAAAACACGACACTTAAAAGCAGTTTCTCTTCTTCTGCAGAGCGTTCAGTGACACTCCAGATGCAGATTGGGTTTTGGGGAAGTCTAGACGAGTTTTTCCTCTAACTTGTTTAGGTGCGCAGCGATGATGGTCAGGCTCTTATCTTTCTGGAGTTGTGTTTTTTTGCCGTTTGTGGTCGATCTGGCTATGTAAAGCTGCCATCTAAACGGGGTCAAGGTAAAGATTCCTGGCAGTGCTGCATGTAGGTATAAAACAGCCCGCACACACAGGAAACCAAAGACATAATGTGCGTAGATCGAAGCACAACTGCAGGAAGTACAAATAAGGCAGCCTAACACACGGAGAGGTAAGTATCTAATTTAGTAGAGGGACTTCCTCTGTGAAAATGCCTTCTTTTGAAAAAGATGTTAACTGATTTGAAAATGAATAATTAGCAGAGATCAGTGGCTGCAGCATGCATCAGTAAGTACTAGGGAAATTATGAGTGGATGAGAAAGGGGTGACGGTTCTTGCTCATCACGTTCATCCTGCAGCTGTGTACAACCATTCCAACCAATAAATCAATTGAAATTAATTATATTACAGCAAAACAGAAAACTGGCATTTCAAAGTGAAGATTGGTGCCAACACGACTTTTACCAGGATTTGAGTTTATATATATATATATATATATATATATATATATATTAGAGGTGTGCCAATCGATCGGTCACCGATCATAATCGGGCCGATTTCCGTGAAAAAGTGCATGATCGGTGATCGGCGATCATTGGCTCTTGTTGCCGATACCGATCACCTGCTTCTCATTTCCAGCCTGCCTGTGCAGCTGGTCTCCTCTTTCCTTCACACTGCGCAAACGCGCAGCAACAAATCCTAAGCGATGTGTAACTATAACGCACTGAGTGAATGGGGAAGTTTGCGTATTGCGGCGGAAAATTAAAGCACGTCAAAATGCATCAACACAACGAAGCTAATACGACATAAAAACAGTGCCATACTTGACGGAGATTGGCTACATCGAGGCTCACTGCAGTAAAAAAGACATACGGAGGATCAGATAGCAGGTAAAGCAGCGCACAGCTACAAACACTCACCCGGATTAGCATGACGGTCAGAAAGCTAAACAAATAACCCGGAAAATTATTTAAGTCTTCGAGCTGCTATGTAAGACGCTGGTTCTGCTCTCCTGTTGAACCGCTGCTACGCTACAGGTAGTTAATATTTCACAGACGGAGCTTCGCTTCTGCTCCACCTGGTAGTGACTCTCACACCGAACCTGCTTAAAGCTGCAGGATATAACTTAAAAAAATAAAGTTTATATACGTATTAAAACTTTCACTGTCCTAACATGAGACAGATAATCTCTGAAAAAATAATCGATCTCCTCCCTGATCTTCATAATTACTCCGCGGAGTCAGAAACAGCCAATCAGAGCTAGCAGTAATCAGCTAGCCGCCATGCTATCAGGAAGTTTTCAGTAACTCTGGATTGTTTATTGTAATGGATCCTGTTTTTGCCTTTGAATGTTAAGTTTTATACTTGAACTTCTTGGCAATGTTGAGAGGTTTTATTTTGGCTCTTTGTATTATTTAGCCTCTTCAGAGCCTTCATATGTCATCAGTCTGTTAAAGATAGTATATCAATAGCAGTACAATTTGCACAATGCCTGTTTTGTTTTGTTTTCTTCTTGGAAAAAGTTATTAAAGCAAGTTTTTGTCTAAATTAAGGTGAAATCATGGTTCCTTTTTCCACATAATGTAACTGGTAGGGTTTATGATAAAAAAAAAAAATAATAATAATTATGTGATCGGTATCGGTGATCGGCCCTCATGGCTGATCGGTATCGGCAGGAAAAACCTGATCGGCACATATATATATATATATATATATATATATATATATATATATATATATATATATATATAGATCCATGCAGGAACTTTTGCCAGACAGTGTTACCTCTTGAAGATCTGCAATCTTCTGCTGCAGGTCCATCCTCATTGTGTATTCTTCCTCCCATCTAAAAACACACACGTGCCAGGGTAAGTAGCAGTTTCAGCCAGTCTGTACTCCTGCATCTTACTCCAGACAAATATAAAGTGCATGTCATTGCGCCATCTTTGACGTAAACTATCAATCCTCAAATATTCCGTGAGGTTGCTCAGCATCCATTCAAAATTTTGTCTATGAGAAACAATACAGCACATGCCATAGCAGATATAATGCAACAGAGGGAACATTTCCCAAAGCTGCACAGCTGGAGGCCTCTGAACCAGCTGACAGAAAACTGCCCTCGCCTAATGCGATCAACGTTTTTTTTTTGTTTGTTTTAAATTTCTGAAAAACTGCCCAACTGCTGCTTCACCAGAAAATGCTGTTTCACTCATTTCCTCCTTTCACTCCTCAACTTTGTACTTTTATTTTTGAGGCGCGACAGCAAAACTTTAATCTGCTGCTGCGCTAAAAAAGGATCTCTACCATTTGTTATTCACAAATAAATATCAAAGGTAGGAAGAATCTGTTTTTAAAGAGATGGTTTTTCAAGTCAAACATACATTTTTTAAATAAATTATGTGATGATAATTAGATTTAAAATGAGTTTTAGCTTCAATGCACATAGTTTG
The DNA here is from genome assembly GCF_051168715.1 of Poecilia mexicana. Taxonomy (NCBI): domain Eukaryota; kingdom Metazoa; phylum Chordata; class Actinopteri; order Cyprinodontiformes; family Poeciliidae; genus Poecilia; species Poecilia mexicana. The sequence continues at coordinate 13,191,249 of NW_028263385.1, forward strand.
AGGTCATAAGCTTACAATAAGTCTTAATAAACATCTCTACTCTGCAAGATGAGCAGAGAGATATCAAATGTTTAGCAACTGAGCTTGCAGAAGATTTGCTTATGACTCCATATGTAATTACTGATGGAGGAATCTGTGCGTGACAGAAAAATTGATGCAAGTGGTCAAACGGCACCACGTCAAGAACCGTCATTCTGTCAAATTTGGAAAAGCAGCGACAACGCCTTGTAAACATCAACTTCAGTGCGTTTGTTCAGACAATTATTTCATAAAACAACACAAAGATGAGGTGTTTACAACATTTTTTTGCAAATAAAAACCTGAAGAGTGTGGCAACCATTTTATTCAGCAGCCCTAAATAAATTACAGTGCTTCTACTGAACTTGATAAGTCTAAATCCAGATGTTCTGGTTTATTAGAGAACATTAGAGATCAAAGAGCATCACGAAGATCAAGGAACACAGATGTTTATAAGTTTAAAAGGAGGGTCGGGTTAGAAAACGACACCCCAGGTTTTGAAGAGACATGGTGGTCAGACCAAGAATGACCACCAACAAGATTATTCAGGAAAGCAGCCAAAAGGCCCACAGAGGCTCTGCAGGAGCTGCAAAGGTTTTCAATAGAACACCTGGAATCCACAAATCAGCCTTTCATTAGAATGGCATCTTAAGAGTATATCCATGTAGGAGACACGGCAAATATGCTGCAGCTGGAGGAAACTACAGCTGAAAATGTTGCCGTCTGGTGGAAAACCTGCACATTTAGTCAAAGTCAAGACCTGAATCCAATAGAGGATCTGGGGCAAGACATGAAAACTAGAGTTAGGAGATCCTCTCTGTCCCGTCTGACTGAGTCTGAGCCAATTCAGAATACACAATGGGTAAAAACATTAGTCTGCAAATGTGCTCAAAAGGCTTGCAGCTGTAATTGCAGCAAAAGTTGGTTCTACAAACGTTTTGACTCAGGAGAACTGAATACAAATCAAAACTTTTAAGATTTGCATTTGTGAAGAAATGAAAACAAAGGTTTCAGTGCAGAGCTGTTGTCTTGAAGGTCCCGGGTTTGAATCAGACGACAGGCGGACGGGAAAAAAAGTGGAAACCGTTAACCTTTTTTTCTGTATTTTAAAAGTAATATGAAAAGAATTTGTAAAAGTTGACAAACTACTTTTGATTTCGAAAGGCACTTATTAGACTTGCATGCTATAATTGACTCAAAGCAACTCTTTTGTCCCTTAGGTGTAAAGGAAAGGCAAAAATTACTGAGAAGGAAAAACTTTTACTGTCAGAAGGGTTTTCCTACATGGGTTCTAGGGTCTGAAAGACATCACTTGGTTTGTGGGGAACAAATGAAAGAAAACTTTGAAGAAAAAGTCAGAAATATAAATGTATGATTTTTTTATTTTTAGTTTTATCTGCTTTCAATTTTTGACTCATGGTTTTAAAACACCATCCTAAGACCTCTTCATAAGGACCAATTTATTTTGACTCTGGAATGATATAATTTCAAGATAAAATACAAAGATTTCTAAAAAGAAAGGAACTCTAACAACTCTCACTTTGCTTTCATGCTGCATGAAAAGCAAACAGCTGAAACGTTTGCGGGGAAACGTGTGAGAAGTAAACTAAGCACTTTGCTGACTTCCTGACAGATGACTCGCATGCAGCTGCTCACATGATTGACTCACAAATCTTAACTTTAATACACTGAGAAGCCGCGAGACGAAAATGTGGTCTTATACCATCCACATCATGAGGGGAAAATCCACGCTCTGCATTCTGCTAAAAACTCTTGCAGAACGCTGCAAAACGCCAAACCCATCAGGGAATACTAAATCTGAAAGGATCCGAGTCATGAAGGAGAGGGGGCTCCAGGCGTTGAAGGGGGGGACGCTTGCTCGATGGGCGAGGTGCACAAAGTCGAGGAGTGCTGAGGCCCCCTCCTTTTAGCTGCTACAGCTTTGCAGAGCATGCTGCATTGCAGATACAGTGTGTGTGGGGGGGGGAGGGGGGGGTACTGCGCAATGGAAGAAAGTGTGAGCAAAGGAGAGGAAGTGGGATGTCTGCTTCTGGTTTGCTCATGTAAAGGTAAGAAGAGATAGAGAGTGCGGTTACAAAGGAGGAGGGAGGTGAGGGGCACCGACTGACATGAAAAACAACAAGACACGGATGACAGAGGCTTGGATCAGTGCAACCTCGCTTCTATTTGGAAATGACGAATAACGTCACAATTGGAGAAATTTAAAGGCTCTCATCAGATGCCTGATTCATTTATTGTCTCAGCTGGACACGTGTTAATTCGGTCTCTATAGTCTCGATTTGCAAAGAAAGCAGGAGTCGGAGCAGCGTCGCATTCCTGAGCGGCTGCAGTCGTCCCTCCGCCTCGTCCACAAAGAGCCACTATGACGCGGCTGGGATGGTCTCTGAAGAATGAGGCGCTGATCGCTGGGACACAATGCGAGGGCATGCGGTGACGAGTGCGCAGGAACATGAGGCCTGCTGAAGGTCACTCAGAGAAGACAATAACTAACTGTGTCCCACACTGAAAACGAGGATTTAAAGGTGCATTACCTCCAGAAAAAGGGGGTTGATGCTGTGTCTTTAACATTCACGAACTATAAAGGGATACTTCAGTGAGGTCCTGTTAGAAAGTGAGAAGCAGAAAGTAGATGACTCTCTTCCCATCTTCATTCAGCTTAGATCCAGGTTAGCTTTGCTTTTAGGCTAAAGCTACAGGCTGTTCAGACCTTTAGCCCCCTAAAGTTAAGCTATTTTACTGTCCATTAAATTGATTTTAAATTAACATTTCTCTTCAGCACCTAAAATATCCAAAACAAACAAAACCCAAAATGCACAAGGGACACAGCCAAAATTTTCATCCCATTTACACTGGATGATTTATAACAGAGAAGTGATTATTTACAGGGGATATGGGTGCATCACCATTAACTTTCTTGTGTGAAACACGTACAGTGAAGTGTTTCCAGTTGTATTAAAAAAGCAAATCCATCTATTGTCTATCGTCCAAAATCGGAGGTACCAGGTCCAGACGGGGAAACTGGAGGATTCCAAGGCATTCCTAAGCCAGAAGGGATATACAAGAGTTTTCCCCAGAAACCAACCTGGATCCAGTGATTAACTGCTTCTAGCAACTTCTTAGCATCAGTTCTTGGTGTCTCCACCAAGATGAACTCTGGGCCCCTTGCAAAAATCTGCAAAACTACAGAACTTTAACTATAATAAAATGTCGAATTGGCATCATTACTCAGTTTAAGTAGGCCAATACTCTGCTTTCAGTGGCTCTCAGAGCTGATTATTTTCCACCAAGTCTATAAAAAAAACCTTTCTGACTCAGTTTTTGAAAACTTCTGGGTTTTTAATGGTGTCGTTAAACCTAAAGCCTTCACAAACACCACTGGATGTCTAAAACAGTGGTGTCACATTAAGGAGACATTATTAGAGCATTTGTTTGCCGAGATACAGGGATGAGCGATATTAGCGTGTTTAGATTGCCTCCATGCACTGTGATCCTTCATAAACACACAGAACAAAACAGGGAAAAAGGTCAAACAACAACTGGATGAGACATATTTTATGACGAGGCTCTAAATCGGATCTTGCAGGTGCAACAGCAAACCAGTCCTCTGACTTGGAGGGAGAAGTCGATACTTTATGGTCTCAGACTGGCTGCTTCACACCTAACGGTGAACCAGTGCACAATAAAGTTCGTCGGCTGCACCTGGAGATCCATAATTACCATAAACACGACTAGCATGTGAACACAATAACAATTAAAGTGGCTTAAAAAGCTAATATGTGACAGTTATTTAGGTGAAATCTGTTTTATTGCTTCCTTTACTATCAGTTACTCCAACCAGAAATGTTTTTCATACTCAATCTTCAGAAGGTGTTCGACGCAGAATGCTAATTGGTGACGCACTGCCTCCTACGTTCATTTCCGGTGTAATTAATTATTGGCCTCTGTCCAACATTAAGTGCAACAGTTTATGGGTCAAAAAAAATAGAGCTTGCAGAAATATTTTTTATTAAAAGTTGTTTTAAGACATTAGAAGTCTAATTTGGCCTTGGCTCCTCCTGGATTAGCCGTTAACTTCACCTGAAGGGTGGGCGCTTTCATATCGTCTATCATTTAAAGTGATACATTTCTAGCAATGACAAGAATTTTGGTTCGTAGTTGTCACGACAAATTCTAAGTAATGGCGCTTGTACCCCGCCAAAACTGTCTGTATTGATTGAGATTGTTCGTATCAATAATCTTAAAAATATGGTTAAATGCGGTTACTGTGAGCAGCTTAGTGATGCAAGTCACACGTCTTTATCTGACTGGTGTTTTAAAGAAGCACATTACAGCTGTATCCGTTTGTGGGGATTTGATGGCTGTGTCATGCAGTCAGAACCACACAGTTAACTAAAAAGAAGTAAAAAGTTCTTATTGCCACTTTTACTGTTGCAAAATATTGTGATAAAACTTTATCGCCCATGGCTGCTTCTCCTTCAGTCTCTGACACCAACAGATCTGCATAATGTAGCTGCAAACTCAACACCACTCTGAAACGCCACAGTTAAAAACTCCTTTTAGCATCTCTGCAAAAGGTATGCAGTTCAACTTCTCAAAAAAAAGTCTGAATTATTAGAGTCCACAGAACAACATCTGATAACAGATACTTCTCACTAATCTGAATTTATACTAAACCAAGATGCTTTAAGAGTTATATACCGCAGGTTAGATATTAACATCTTATACGGTTTCAGCAGAACCCCATATGACTAAATCCTGAGTTATCCTCTTAAAGGGAAAGTCACACTGAACGCATTGCAGCAGTAAGCTGTTGTTCTGAGAGGAACATTGCAGAGTGATGTCATCTCACAGCCATGGCCTAAATCTGGCCCACATGATCATGATGATGATGGTGATGATGACATTTAGCTGATTAAATCGTTAAAGAAACAGAGATGAAGAATTCTAACCAGCAATAAGCTAAAAGAACCAGAAGCGGCCTCTGTTGTATCACTGGCTCAATAACAAGAAACTTCGGCTGCATTTTAGGAAATGAGTGCCACCATCTGGCCTTTCTGCAGTCCTAACAGTCAGTCACATTTATATTTAGCTCCTCACATGTGCATTTGTTTTCCATGGCATTTGTGGCAGCAGCACCTGCCCCTGTGCTGAAAGCATGAGGTGAATGCAGACCAAGCTGGAGGTGCAGGATGGGCAGGTTTTGTGCTGACTCTGCAGATCAGCTGTCTCCTGCTGAAGAAAGCTGATCTGCAGCTGCTTAGCAGTCCTGCTCACCCATCCAATGAAGACCGTGAAAAAAAAAACACACTCAAGAAATAATTCTGCAATGAGAGGGTTTGTAGTATAACAGTTAAATAAAAGTGTTTTAGTCCATTTACCTGCGTTTGTACTCGTCTCTCTCTCGCTTCACCTTGGCCAGGACGTTGTAGAGCGCTCGAATCTCAGGGGTGATGGTGTCAATCTGGACCCCGACTCCATCCGGGTGCATCCAGGACACCCCGGGGCTTGGCAGGCGCTCTGCCCCGGGGCCAAACTTACGAGTGTGGTTGTAAGACCAGATGGTCCCCGGGAGAAACCGTGGAGGAGGGTTGGTGGAGTAGCTTTGGGTTGTTTTATTCGACCCTGGAGAGTCCACACACGGAGAGGCCTGGCTGATGGTGATGGCTGGGTTACAGGTGCCACTAGTTTGGGTAGAGCTGGAGTTTTCAGAGCCTGCTGGTGGGTGGGTTGTTGCAAATGAAGGTGGGAACAGGCTCGTGGGCCTCCTTGCTGAGTTGTTGGTGTTGTGGAAGGGAAGAGAGCCTGGCCTGAGCGGGATGGTCCCTACAAACCCCGTCTGCACCCCGGCCTCCTGGGTGTGCAGCTTGTTCTCACAGCATCCATTCTGACAGCCCTTGTTGGCATCCAGCGCCTGCTGCAGCTGCTTCTCCAGTATTTTATTCCTGCGCTCCAGTTCGTGCACTTTGGCCAGAAAGCATCGGAACCTCAGGTTGAGGGTCTTGAGTACGCTGATGTTAGAGCCCAGGTCGTTCCTGAGGGCCATGGCTGCAGGGGGGTGCGGCTGCTGCTGGTGCTGCGGCTGCTGCTGGTGCTGCGGCTGCTGCTGCTGCGGCGGTGGGGCTGCGCGGTGCTGGTAGGGGCCGCTGTGGGTGTGGTGGAGGTAAGGGGAGGTCTGCGGATGTCCCGGCTGATCGGGCCCCAGGGCGGCCTGATCACCCAGGAGAAGAGACGCCGGGTCCGGTGCGCCGAACGCGGCTTCGGGAAGGAGGACGGAGGGGGAGTCCGGGTGTCCGGGGGCCTGGCTCTGCTGGGGGTGCTGCTGGAGATGCGTGTTGGCCCCCAACAAAGGATTCATGCTATGGTACTTAAAACTAAAGCGCTGCAGATCTGGCATGAACTCGGGCGGAGAAATGTCTTGCTACAGCAGAATAATATTTCAAGATAAACTTCACTTAACAGCAGCGCGTAGCCCGCAGAAGCAGCGTAAAACCACCACTGTTTTACCTGATTATGTAAGCGTTTATAAATAAAAACCTGATCCTTAAAGCCCGGAGGTCTTAACGTCGGCTGTTGCTGCTGCTGGATCCCTGATCTCTGACGGTCCACAACAACAACAACAGCAAATATGGAACCGAAACCCAGCAGAGGTAAACTCCACCAAACACCAAAGAGATAGCTGCAAAATAAACCGAATGAAGTGAAGCGGAAAAAACGCAGAGGATGAATGAACAACAAACAAATCCAGCTTCTCCGCGTTAATGGTGTTCAGGCTGGGAGATGTAACCGCAAGCAGGAGCAAGTGCTGCGGGATTGGAGGATCCTGCTACCGTAAATACACGAATAGAAGTCCACAAAGCTCAGCGGCGCTCAGTGTTTCTGCCCCTCACTCATTATGACCCGTTACAGCCACAAACTTCAACTTGATTTGATGTATTTGATACATGATTTTAGAAACCTTAAAAAAAAAAAAAAAAAAAGATTCTACTTTTGTATCTGGACCCATTTAATCCACTACGATCAGTTTCTTTCACATCACACCATAAATAACATTTTAAACGTATTCAGAGCTTTGAACGTCGCACAAAACTCTACTTTATCGATGGGAAATAGTTTGGCACAACTGAAAGAGAGGCAGGAAGTCATTACTGGAGACAAATTGGCAGTTCTAATCAGAAGAGTCCAAAGTTGAATGTTTTTGACAGACCTGCAAAGCACAATATGTTTATGTTTCCCAAAATAAACACACCGCCCTCACAGTGACACTTAGTGGCAATAGCATGCTGTGGAGAAATCAGGGAAATGCTCGAAGAAATTCTGTTGAAGGCCTGTTCTCAATTCATTTTTATTTTGGTTACAGCTGATTCTAGCACAAACCATTTTCAACACAGCTGGCTGTCATTCTCAACAGCTCCATTTCTTTATGGATCTTATTTTGCTTTTTTTTTTTTTTTTTTTTTTTTTAAAGACAGTTGCCACACCACCAATTGAGTTGATTTATTTTAAGGATCTTGTAACAATATTAGTTTCATATGCATGAAAAAATGTGAACGTATAAACCAAGTATGCTTTGGACTCATGATGGGCCAGGGACAAGCAGTCTCTATTGTGCAAGACCTAACTTGTCAAATTCAGCTTGGAGTTTTTACTTAATAGTCCAATTAAATGCATCATTTTGAAAATTTGGATACATTTCTCATAGTAGCAGTAAGTTTGAACAACCATTTCATTTTTTTTCAGATTGGGAAAATGTGGATCCATTTCAAAAGATTTAAAAAGTGGAAAGAATGATTTAATTTTGAGCTGTAGTAAAATAGGAAAGTTTGTGAAATGACACATTCAGACTGTTCTGTAGATCTGGTCCAGTTTCTGTTTGAGCTTTGTCATTACAAAAGCACTTTAAGCCTTTGGAAAGGACATTGAACACCAAATTAAATCTAAGCAAACTTGCATGCAAGCCAGAATAGTAAAAATAAATAAGTCCACCAGATGCCAAAACAAGGTACCTAAAATTTGTATTTTTTTAATCAGTACAAGACTCACTGTTCACATTTTTACCCATTATAAAGAAATGAAAACCTGCTGCACATAATCTGCATATTCAAATTCCTCCCACACTATTGCATGAGTAGGAAGGAAGAACACTCCTTCAGCATCACCTGCCTTTGCATTTGATGCTGAACACATAATTGCAAGTCCTGCTAATGCAGATATTTTTAGATGCGACACATTCGAGATTATGTTTCCTCACCACACCAAAGAGCTGGTGAATGGCTTTGTGGAATTTGAACAAAACAAAATTTATATATTGCAGGAGAAACAGGGTTAAGTTGGAGGATCATTTTAAACTGTGTAGCAACAAGAAAGGACACAGAAAGCCTTAAATCTCACAAACAAAGGACTTTATTTTGCCACTGACTGCAGCTCTAGACCACTGCAGACAAGAGAACTTCCACACCTTCACTCCATCCAACACAAGAACAGAACAGAGTTTACCAAATAAAAAAAAGAAAGAATTGGTCAACAGATTAACTCGTTTGTCATGTGGGACGTTTCCTCAGGCATGCGATGATGGTAGGGGTCGACCATCTGATGGAACTAGGCAGAGTCACAGATCATACATCTTGTACATTTACAACTCTGTATAGAAAGGAGAATGAAAGCAACACTGCGACGGCCAGTCAGCTGGTTGCTTTACTCCTTAGAGGCCATGTGGGCCATGAGGTCGCAGACGCGGTTGCTGTAGCCGTACTCGTTGTCGTACCTTAAAGCAAAGGGAAAGGATTCATAAGCATTGTGGGTAGTAGAAATGCAGGTTAGTCAGGTTTTGCTAAAGGCGCACCATGATACGAGCTTGACAAAGTTGTCATTGAGGGCGATGCCAGCGCCAGCATCAAAGATGGAGGAGTGAGAATCGCCGTTGAAGTCTGTGGAGACGACCTGCAGGAGAGCAAAGAGGACAAAGTGAGCAAATTAACTCCCACCAGCAAGATTAAGAAACATTTTAATTACATTTGGAGGATATTCCTTTGGGTGCAGTAGGAACATTTGGCTCATATTTTGCTCTTTTGGGATTCATGACCCACTGGCCTTGTCAGCTGAAACTGCAACAAGAGATCAGCCATCTTTCCCAATTTATTGAGCAAATCTGACCCAACATTATAAGGTAATCAGATTCACCATACTTTGTCCAAAGTCAAGATTCCAACAAAAAGAAAAGTGTGCCAACCTGGTGCTCAGTGTATCCCAGAATGCCCTTCATTGGACCCTCAGCTGCGGCTTTCACAACCTTCTTGATGTCATCGTACTTGGCCTGTAAAAGACGAGTAACTTGAAGCCTTTTGGCAACTAAATGAAAATTTAACACAGATGAGCAAAGTGCAATTTATTTAGCAGTAAAATCACTGTCATTTTTGTTCACTATTCCTTTTATGTTGAGGAATAAAAAAAAATGAAGAGGGATTCCAATTTCCCGCAACTTACTGGTTTCTCCAGACGAACGGTCAGATCAACCACCGACACGTTGGGAGTGGGGACACGGAAAGCCATGCCGGTCAGCTTACTGGAAAATGACAAAGCCAGACCACAACAGATGCACTTAGGCAAATCAACACATCTGCTACAGGTATAGACTATATTAAATAGCAAGATATTTTTGGAGACCAACCCGTTGAGCTCAGGGATGACCTTGCCAACAGCCTTGGCTGCGCCAGTGGAGGCGGGGATGATGTTCTGGCTGGCGCCGCGACCGTCCCTCCACAGCTTGCCGGAGGGGCCGTCCACGGTCTTCTGTGTGGCAGTGATGGCGTGGACTGTGCTCTGGACAAGGAGATTAAAAGAGGATGCGGCTTAAAGCAGCGCCGTCAGCCCAAATGTTCCGGGACGAAGTCAAATTCTCACCATCAGGCCCTCAATGATGCCAAAGTTGTCATTGATGACTTTGGCTAGTGGTGCCAAGCAGTTGGTTGTGCAAGAGGCGTTGCTGTTAAAGGGAGACATTTTAAGAACAATTAGCCTAGTTGAGGCGATTGGTAGAAAGTTATTCTGCTGTTCACATGGATAATCCTCACCTGACCACCTGGAGGGATTTGTCATACTTCTCGTGGTTGACGCCCATGACAAACATGGGGGCATCAGCGCTGGGGGCAGAGATGATTACCCTCTTGGCACCGCCCTTCAAGTGAGCCTAAAGTAAAGTGTTGGGGAGTGTGGAAAGAAGAAGAAAAGGATTTTCACACCAAGCAACTTTCTAAACATGATGCAAAAATGTTTTACATCTCAAAGAACAATTTTGTAGTCATGTTTATTAGGAATTAATCTATTTTTAAATGCATTTCAAAAGCTGTATGGATAACTTTAAAGGCAAACATCCATTTTGGATTTAAACAGACATATGCAGCAACTAAAACACTGAGGGAAACATCAGTTTGTCAGGTTAATGATTACTACCATTTAATTTAATCAAAATATGCAAAAATGTAGCCGCAGACAAAAATCTGAGCAAAAGACAGTGGGCTTCATATTCCAACTGAGACTGCACCGCTTGCATTCAGAGAAATAATGTCTTTGAAACGACTCATTTACTGGTAGCTATTAAATAATGTGTAAGAAGTCAAGACTAACAAGCGACACTGCCAAGAGGCGTGCAGCCTCTACCGTCAGAGGCTGCTGGTTGGTCAGAGAGAAAATGGGCAACATGCATCACTTTTTGTTTCATCCAAGAAAAGTTCTCAAAAATGAATGGTCACCAAGTGGAGACGGCAAAACTTTATAGCATGCTGAGAAAGAAAATGCAATTGGGGCAGATTTTAGCAATGACTTATATCCTCAGTAGTCCAAGGCTTTTAGGTTTTGGGGTCCTCAAATTGTCAATGAATAGATTGTAAATTCTGTATATTTTCTAATTTTCAAAGGAAGTTTTGTGCCTACAGAGTTCAATTTGTTGGATTTGTGTGGAAATCACTCTACTTAACAAATCTTGTTTTTTGAAACAAATTTAAAAAAAAAATCTACCAATACAAAGGTTATTTTGGAAAAATCAATTTTCATGGGGACATAGCCAAAAACCTTTAAGTTTATCTACACATGTGATCCGTTTTGCATGCAATAAAGGAACTAATTGAAGAGGGGGCATCAATATCAGCTGTAGTCCACCACACTACATCCAGTAAATGTGACCGAGTCTGGTTTGTTACGACATGAGAGCTTTATAAAACCGCCATCAGCTACACCAGCTCATCTGTGTTGGCCGGAGGAGGGAAACATTCTGGACATGCCATGAGTTCATCCAAATGTGCAAAACCTTCCTCCATCTTTTCCCCAAACCCATGAAACTCTTGACATGCTACTTAAACAAGCGCATGTAGCGGAAAAACAGTACTTCCCCACTACCAATGAGATTCTCATTTTTTAAATTTTATTTTATCCATGCATGTTCTAAGCATAGTAACTGACTATTAAAATATTTTCCATCTCTAAAAGAGCATTACACTCAAGAGGCGTTGGCACTTACGGAGGCCTTCTCAATGGTGGTGAACACACCAGTGGACTCCACAACATACTCGGCACCAGCCTCACCCCATTTGATGTTGGTTGGGTCCCTCCTATAGAAAGAAACAAAACAAAAGTTCAGCCGTTGCTGCCTTTAAGCTGATATTGGAGCATTTTTTTGGTGTAGACCTCATTGTGCTCCACTACTACGCAAACGGTGAAACTGCGAGGTGAACTCACTCGTGGAAGACTGTGATTTTGTGTCCATCGATGACCAGCTTGTCTCCCTCGGCCTTGACCTCGCCTTTGAATCGGCCGTGAGTGGAATCGTACTGGAACATGTAGACCTGAAAGGACCAGAAATTAACTTTACAGCTATACAGTCACATTCAGTAAATCAGAATGTGCATCCAATTAAGCTCATTTATCAGATTAGAAGTGCTTTTGAAAATTTATCACGTTAAAGCAGGTATCAAATATACTTTTCATCAAGAGATTTCTGTAATTTTTTTTATTGGTCTGATGCAATATTCTAATTTTATGAGCTGCAAGTGGAAAACATTTTCAAACATTAATCTAAAATGTGTTTGTTGTGATAAAGTTCCTGAAATATATGGACTTAATATTCCAATTTCTTTAATGCGTGTGTTTATGTGTAAAGTGTCAGTTTTGTGTGTCCATTCTCCATTTTCTGGTAATCACGGCTACATTTATGCCGTTATTGCTTCCCTTATGCTCAGTTTTCTACATCTGGTAAGGTCGTTTTTCCTCCCCCAAGGCCATGGCACCCTGAGCAGGGAGTCCTAGTCAGCCATATCAAAAATAACCACTGCTCATTAAAAATATTACCTCTACTTTGTAAATCTTCAGCATGTGTTCATGATGACGTGACCTGGCTCTCATTTTTTGACCTACCATGTACTCCAGGTCGATGAATGGGTCATTGATGGCCACAATCTCAACCTTCTTGGAGGTGAAACCAGCACGGGTCACCAGACGACCGATGCGGCCGAATCTGTAAAAACAAAAATGCACTTCTCAGTCTGGCCTCTAGATGGCAACATGATGCCACCTCAATCGGCCCAGTTTTGCTTTGGTTTCAGTGAAATTAAAGGTGAAAACCTTCATATAAATACAGAAATGAGTCCGTGAGATTCAGTTTGACATTCAGTAAAACCCTGGAGGGATCTGGTTCACTCTACTAGTGTAGCCCTTTCTTCCATGTGGGAATATAGATAACACCCCAGGAGACATGAAACTGCAGTCAAAGAAAGGCCAGAGTTCAGGAGGAGGGGCAGGAGGAGGTGTGTTGCAGGGGCTCTGACCGCGTTCTGTCGATGAAAGTCACAATGTTTCTCAAATGTGGTGATCCTTATGACGCCAGTGCAACGTTTGATCAATGGCTGGGTTAATCTTTAACCCTACGGGTCCAAAAATCCGGCCTGATATGCCGCGCTTAAACACTGCAGCTGCAGGGAACAGGAAGTCAGGCACGTAGAGGAAAAAGAGCAGATTCGTGATCCAACGTCAGACTGTGTGCTCTGCGACTTTTGAGTTTGCTTCCATCAGCAGGAAAAAAAAAAAAAAAAAAGAACAACCTCCTGTCGAACAACCCCTCTGATGATGAAATTACTGCCCACAATGTTATCTGTTGAAGGCCAAAGTTCAAAGATCAGTAAAAGAATGCTGAGCAGTTACTCAATGGTCAGTTTTAAGGCACGAGCACCTGTGCATGTCCTCCATTGGAAAACACTTGTGGCTTCAGCTGCTGCAAATCATCGATTTTATCTGCCACAAGGGCTCTGGCCTCTAGTGGCACGATGTTAAAACAAAACTGAACTGTCAGGATTTAGGAATCAGATGTAATCAGTAGAAAAATGAACATCTAGAGCAATTTTCTCTGCAGACTTAAGCAATTTAAAAGTAGACCTCATAAAAAAAACATACATGCAAGATTCTTTGAGCACAAACCTTTGCATCGACACAAAAATCTCTGTACACAAATAACTCCTTACATATATATGTATATGTATATGTGAGCTCCTGTTTAAAGCGGTTTTAATTAAAAGTGGCACCAGGTGTGATTTGTTATAGACAAGTTTAAAAGTGCGCTTACCCATTGATACCGACTTTCACCATTTTGCCTGAGTTGGTCTAGTCCTCTGAAAGGAGAAAGAGAAATAGCCATTTAATCCACAAATGTCTACAATTCACACTAGTTTTCTAAAGAGAAGCATTTTTTAAATATTTGCAGAAGAAAAAACAAACAAAAATCAAACAGGCAATAGACCAATCAATCTAGCTGAATACTGGGGGAAAGTTTTAATTTACGTGAACCAAGAGCAAAGAGTCTCTGCAAGAACACAATGGGATGAACAAAATTATAGTTTAAATATCTAGTCCAATATCCAAAAGGTCAAATTTCAAACAATGTCATGCCCACATGTTTTTAGACTCATTTAACCAGCCATCCATGCTGTCAACAGGTGATTTGAATCAAACATGCAGCCTGCTAAATTCCTGCAGTTTCCTGACTAAAACGCTTTAATGACTTGCTTGGAGGCATTTACCGTTTGTGAGATGACTCAGTCTGTCTTGGGACTCCGGGTGTGAGTGGGGAAGAGCAAAGTTTAACTGAGTTTTTATGACTGACCAGGGCCCTGAAGCCACGCCCCTTTAGAAACGATCCTTGCAACGCCTCCTCCTGAATGTCAAGGTCGTTAACTGCACAGTTTGAAACTTCACTTTTATCTGAGTTGCTACCGCCTCGTCCCTATCCTCCTGCTCATTATAAACCTGAATATTGCTGTTATTTAATTTGCGTAAGGTGTCGTGAAGTCTCAACAGTCCTGATTTAGACGGCCACACCTTAAAGGCCTCACATCTTGGTCTGAAAAAAGACAGGGGTCCCCTGCTGACCTTCTCAGTGAATGCAGCCACATGGAGCGAACGAATAGGTTGGTGGGGCGGGGGATCAAATCTCTGTCTTACTGACTGTGACATTTAATGTCCAAAGACCATGACCCTTCACTTGACTGACTCTGTTGCTGCTATTCTTTTCCTGCAGCTCCAATCCGCTCTGCAGAAGTCAAAAGTTGAAACCCGATTGCTCAATTTCGCTCACATATGCGCACAGGAGCGTGCCTGAGTCCATTTACTCAGTTAAACTGTGGCTTTTTTTGAGGCCATTTAGAAATATCAGAAAGGATGCATTGGAAGAAAGTTGTGTGTGTGTGTTTTTTTTTTTTCTTTTAAAGTCAGAATGCAGAGGAACTGTGGAGGTGTGTGCAAGGGGATCGTGCCTTGTGCTCCCAGATTAACTGCTTCACTTCTCTTCCCCTGCACACAAAGACATGACAAGGCTCGGCCATGTCAGCTGCTGCTTCCACATCTATTTTTGACTCTCTTTCCTGGCAACATTGTTGACATCAGAAAAGAAAGCTCTGCAGAGGAGATTAGAAAATGTCAAACCTGAATCATAACCATGTGAGTTTAAGCCAGGTCTGTGAGTTGAAACCTTCGACAGCGGCGTGGCATCTTGCAACCGCTGCACGCTTTGATCTAAGTGGAAAAAATTAAAATAAAATGATCATATCTGAGAACTTGTATTCGCCGTCTTTGTGCAGTTCTGCAGACGTGTCCCAGCTACTACTCTGCTTTAAAACTGGACACCTTTTGTGGGTTTCGTGGCAGCTGTCCAGTGTCCTGGCATTGCTGAACTACCACAACCCTGAGTGCCTGCATGCCAGTCTTGGCCGCCGCTTTAACAGCTTAAGGTCAAAGAGGGGAATTAAAGGTCAGGCTAAGATTAGACTCCGGCTCGCCAGCCAGCTCTTGAGCCAAGTTATACTGAGTACTGTAAGTGCAGCCTCCATCAGATCACATGTTCCTTCTGTTTTACAACAGCGATGCGTTTTCGTTAAGAAAAAGTATTTGTAAGGTTTTATCAATGAAGCCTAATATGATTCAGGGTTTTTATGCCGTGGCAGCATTTCCATTTTACCCCACTGCTCTTAATTGTGTTGCAAAGAGTAGAAAATTAAATGTGCACCCATGCAAATCGAGCTAAAGCATTATTTCTACACCTCATACACATATTCGGGACAATGTCCAGATTGCAACATTGTGAGAAAACAAATAGTTGTGTGCAGACTGTCCTCTAGTGCCATCTTGTGTTGTGGTAGAAAACCCCACAAAGTTCTCTTTATTGCAACTTTGAGGTATAAAGGCTGCATGTGGAGAATAAATGATCCAGCATTTAAGACCAAGTATTGATTCTGCTTAAACTTTTTTTTGTCGTTTTGTCATGTTACAACCACAAAACGCAAAATGTGTTTTATTTGTATTAAATGAGACAGATTAACATAAAGAAGGCCAAAACTGCTAAGTGTAAGGAGAAATGGACATAATGTTAGAAATTACCGATAAAACATGAAAAGGGTGTCATGCATTTCTAATTCTGGACCCCACTACTATGGGACCCCAAAACAGAATCCACAATCAATAAATGAAGTCAACTAGAGAGTTCAGATGTTTAATCTCTGCATTAATCCAGCTAATCTGTGAAGGCCTCAGGGGTTTGTTAGTGAACAAACAACAACATGGAAACAGGAACACAGCAGACAGGTCAGAGAGAAAGATGCTGACATGTTTAGAGTTTGATCATAAAGCAAAAATCCCAAGCTCTGTTCAATCCATCCTGGGGAAAATGGGACGAGCGTCGACCTAAACTGACAGGCTGAAGAAATCAGGTTTTCTGTTTGCAAGAAGCTACTCACAGCAAACATGTGGAAGAAGCTGCTCGGTACAAATCAGACCACAATTCAACTTTTCAGCCGACACGCAAAGAGCTACCTGTGATGGAAAACATATTACTTGCATTACACACCTAGCATCTGTGCTGTGGAAGACGGTGGTGGCAGCATCGTGCTTGGTGCTGCTTTTCGTCAAGCAGGGACTGAGATGCCACTCCAACTCGACGTCAAGGTCGGTCATTCGGAAAAGAAAATCGTTTAGTGGCTGCAAAATATCAGACCTGGGACTCGAGAGGCGTTTCCCCGTCAGGCAGGAGACCTGAGACATGCAACCAGAACTGCAATGGAAATGTTTAACTTAAAGCATATTTATGTGTAAGAACTGCCCAGTGGCAAAAAAAAAAAAAATACAACTGAGAATCTGTGGTCAAACTTGATAAATACTGTCAGCTGTAATTGCAGCCAAAGGTGAAGCTAAATCTTCTCTCTGGTGGGCTGAATTCAAATGTGCGCCACATTTTTTAAATATTTGTTTTAGTAAAAAAAAAAACTTATGTGTTGGCCTGAGATCTGTGTAAAACACATAATTTCTGGCTTTGATGCACAAAATGTGAAAAGGTTTCTTCTTTTTTTGGCTGCTACAGTTAGGGGTGGTCACAGCGGATTACCTACAACCGATCTATGGAAAGGGAGATTATTCATTCACAGTATTTGTTATTATTTATCTGAAAGGTTAATTTTATATAGTGGGGATTCGACGCTGCGAATCAGAAGTGAGGTGTAGCATGAGCAAAGTCAACATGACAAAGACAGAATCATCCAAACGATCAATAGCAGAAATGCCTCCCTGCAGTTTCTGGGTGTTTTGATTCGGTGGCATGAAAGACAAGTACCCAAAATGATCTGATGTCCACAAGACATGAAGTTAGTTTCTTCTTTTACCTTATTTCGTGACCTTTAAGTAATTAAAAAGCACAACTTTCTTGCCTGAAAAGGTGAAAATATCTAGTTATGTTGAAATAACGTCTTTGTTCTGCGTATGCAAAAATAATTCAGCTTTGAACAACTGGGCCTAAAAGCTGGAGGACCTGCTGTCACCAAATCCAGAAAACACTTGCACTTCATAGCTTGTACTTTTTTCAGTTAACATGATTTCCTTCCAGCGTCCATCAAACTTTTTAAAATCATCATTTGGAAACTCAACTAAATTTTGTGATTTGGACATAGGGATGTGTTTTTTCAACCGATGACTCATTACAGTCATATTCATGCTGCCGTGGCTGCAGAGCATAGCATCATCACTCCAGACTTGGATGGCTCTTGTTTACTATGTTTTGCTGCAGGGAAAGTGTGGGCATCCACTTTCCCTGCCAGCTGATAACGGATTTTATTTTCTCTCATTTTGCCCACAAGACCTCATTTCAGATGTGGGCACTAATGTCCTCCAGGCTGGCTTCCTGCATGGGTTTTGAGACACCCCTGCAAAAACACACCAAACCAAAGAGGGGAATTATCTTGGAAATTAAGTTCTTCTTATTAGTAGCTAGCTAACGTTTCATCAAGGTTGACAAAATACACACGCAGGTTAAGCCAAAGGTTAGAATGGGGGTTCCTCCTATTTAATACTTCTGTTTCTCTAGTTTAGGTTATTACAAATAATTGAAGTTGTCTTAACTTTGCAGACAATCACCAGGTGACTATGAACACATCCCAGCGTTGAGAAAAGCAGTTAAAGGAATGGATGTGTGGATGCGACTTTATCCATGTGAATAAAAACAAATTAAAATAATTTTCTTCAGACCTAAAGAGAAACAATCAAGAGTCAGCACTCGGCTTTAGTTATTAGTGATTAGGCCAGAAACATGAACCTCTGGAGACACATAAGGACAGTTACAAAGTTGGCCTTCTATCCCCTGCAGAGCATTTCCAAAATTAAAAGCTTAATGTTCCAACAATACCTTGAGAAACTCATTCGTGCTTTCATGGCAAACTGCAATCAGAAAATTGCAGCTGATCCGTAACGCTGCCGCTCAGTAAAACCAGGAGGACGGAGCTTGTAGTTCTGAGGACAGACTTTAAAATACGTTAGTTTATACGTTTTGGCTGAGTTGTCGTCGTACCAACCGTCCAGACCACTCAGGTCTTCAGGTTCATGTCTGCTCTGCATCCCCAGAATCAGAACCAAACATGGAGAACCAACATTCAGTTTTATGATCCTCTGTGTCTGGAGAACCGCAAAAATCCTGAAACACTGACTTCCTTTACATCCAACTTTTTATTGCCCCCCCCACCCCTTTTTTGACAGTACAATATAACATTATTTGTTTATTTGGTACAAATGAGTCCTCTGTATGTCATCCTGTTCAAATAAGAGACCACTTAAAATGATCAGTTTCTTTGATTTTACTTGTTATAGGTTTATGATTGAGTAAAATTAACATTGTTATTTCATTCTATGAACTACTGACATGTCTCCAAAAATACAAGCAAAAATTTTGTATTTCTTTGCAGAAAATGTTCAAAATAACAAAAAAGATTGCAGTGCTTTCAGACCTCAAATGATGCGAAGAAAATATTCATTTATAAGCAACAACACTAATGTTTTAAGGTGGGAAGAGTTCAGAAATCAATATTTGGTGGAATAACCACCAAATATATATATATATATATATATATATATATATATATATATATATATATATATATATATATATTTGTGCACACTGACTCATGTCTGTACTCTAAAAGAACATTTGCTTCATATCGCTGTTGGCAGGCTCATATGTAAGCATGTTCTCCACGTAGAACCACATCAGCTCCGTCTCACAGACATGAAATCGTTTTCATCCCCCCCCCCACCCGCTGGGAACTTTGCTGTGTTGGCAGTGCAATAAAGCGTTTTGGACGTGGCAGCAGGTCCAAGCAGCAGAATGACGGGGGAAGGAGTGAACTTCTTCCAACAGCCACAAGAACATTCAATAAATCATCAAGTTAAAACAAGATGTCATGAGGATGCAAATCTCCACTCTGAAGGAGAAATCAAGATGACAGGTGTCAATAGGGAGTGAACCATGTGGGCTTTGCGAGTGGGCAAGAATTGAATTTCTATGAGCAAGAAAGCAGAACACCCCAAATGTCAAATCCATTTATTCATGCAAATCATAAGTGAACATAAAAATAAACTGCAGAGGGTTTACAGGTGCCACCGTCTTTGGATCGCCACGTCTTTGTTACACACAAGAAAAGTCAAAACGCGTCTACATTTACTGCACACACTGTGAGGGTTTAATGAGAACAAAGCTAGGATGTTCTAATACTGGAATGAAGTGTGAGGCGTCTGATCTACGCTGGTTTAAACCACATTACACCAAACTACAGAGAAACTACATGTAAACATCCTGTTTCTGCAGGTGAATGCCTGTGTGCAGGTGTGTCTAAGGAGGATGCGCCCAGTCTCATCTTTTTCTCCTTTCTCCACTAACAGCCAAGTCCGCTCATGGACCCGATCCGGTCCAGTTTCAAGCCAAAGCATCCTTTGTTCCATCCCCTCCGTGACCTCTCTGGTTCTGCTTCCCTCTGCACGGCCAGCGCCCCCTTCAGCAGCCGGAGCCAGGGGGTCTCCGGCTGTGTCTGGACGTCAGCCCACTTAGGGTACTCAGCTGCTTTGACCCCAGACGAGGAGGATGAGGAGGAGGCAGCAGCGGCTGTGGACTGATCCTCCGGCTGGCTGTTCAGCATGTTCTCCAGGTCGTCCAGGGTCAGGAGGTCATTGTAGCGCTCCAGAAACTGCTCCAGAAACTACACAGAGGGAAGGGAGACACAAACAAAAAACAAAAAGGAAATCTAATTTCCAGGGTGTGCACAAGGGGGAATAATTCAATCAGCACAACATTTCATTTTCCTCCGCTGCTCCACTCTATAGTCTCCTCAGTCCACCTGTTTTCCCGCCCAGTGTACCTGCGCAGCATCAGGAGCAGGATGGAGAGCGCGAGCCTCTGTCACCTCAAAGGGAGTCAGGAGGAGCAGAGCGGCGCACAGCAGCACAGGGCGGAGCATGGCAGCGGGAACAACGGCAGCAGAGACGAGGACCGGAAAACGGGCTGGTTGCTGCTGCAGAGATCTGAACGCCGAGGGACAATGTGGAGAAAAATTTGTGAATTTCAAAAACAAATATCTTGATTGTTTTTAATCAAGACGTCACATTTTCTGTGTGTTTTGAGACAAACGTACAGTTGTGCATGTAGCGTATGTGACAGGAACTAACAGGCTGCCTCCGGCTGAGCAATTTAAGATTGCATTTGGTCCAAAGACAGAGACATTTCATTTACATTTTTATTTTTTAGTGTTTATTTTAGAGATTTACGCTTTGGAATAAAACAAATGGTTTACTGAATATACATATAAACTAAATTTTTAGCCAATTAAATCAACAGCTGTGGTTAGATTTAATAAAATTTTTTTCAAATTCAAATAGACACCAACTGTCAAAAAGTAGTAAAAAGGAATAGGTGACCTTATTAAATTAATTATATTTTTATTCCAGGTTCAGCTATGCAAGGAAAAAGAAATTAAACATAACTGAGATATTTAAATAAAATGTTTAATAGTGTGATCTACATTAACTTCAGCTGATATGATGTAGCTACAAATATTCTGTGTAGTCATTCAAAATGCATCTTTATTTTGTCTGTGGATTTACTTTGTTCATGATTTTAATTGTTTTTTCCCCCTAAACTTCACACATATCTGTGCTCAGGTTTATTTCATTGAGTTTTCATAAACATAATCCTAACTAAGAAGAGATAAAACTGTACAATAAGAGCAAAAATGAAGGGATGAAAGCAGAAAAGCTCACCTGATGTTAGTTTTCTCTCGGCGTGCTGGGTGTCTTCTCCTCTCACAGACTCTTCTCCATTCCCACCTTCTCGGACTCTCGGCTCCTCTCACTTGTTGGCACCTGCTGGGAGCATCAGTTTCTCACTCGGCTGGCTCCTCCTCCTCCTTGTCCTCCTCCTCCTTGCTTCCACACTCTGATGGAATTGGGAGAACGATGCTGATGATGAGAATGATGATGATTGTCTTGCTCTTGCGTCTGTCTCCTAAATGTTGGGGCTTCAGCTGGGATGCTGCAGAGGTTTTGTAGAGCCAGAGATGCCTCCCCCCTCCTCCCCCCAACCTTCCTCCTCCTCATCTCCTTTTCTTTGGAGTGATGTCATAGCCTTGTTGGAGGGACTGATTGTCACTGCCAAGGTGACCGTATGTGTGGCCACCGCTCTGCAAACCAAACTTCTGCCAGAGTGCGGCACAAGCCGAGGTCAGAGGCCAGCGGGCGGCTCTGGCCTCATCACCGTGACCTGCTCACAATCAGGTAACTGGCAGGGAGAGGCTTCATGCAGGCCAGTCACGACTGATCCTGAATTATACATTTCTCATGCGCTAACAACCCTCTGAGCATATTAGCCTCCCTCTTTCCCTTTGTCTCTGTAGTGTTTCCCAGCGTGCGCTGACCTCCCCCTCTCTGCCGGGTAACTTACAGTCTGCCAGTGCCATCTGCTCCTTGTACCCCCTGCTGCCAAATTACAACACTACCAGCAGCGGCTGCAGGATCCAACACACTGACCTTAAAGTTCAGCAGCATGTGATTATGTCAAGTAAATAAACCCCCGTTCTTTACCGACGCCCAAAGCCGGGCGAGCAATCAGACGCATATCCGCGCTGTTCGCCTCTCATTTGTTGCAAAGTGCGCCGTCACTTTCATTTTGCACTGTCAACCCAAATTGTCCTCAGATAAACACACCGTTACCCCCCGCTGCTGCGAGTGTCTTTACATAACGTTTCAGAAAAAAAAAATGCGCCCCTCTCATCTTTTTTGGAGAGGACACTGTGTGGGAGACGGCGTAGGAGAACGGGGAGAGAGAAAGAGATTAGTGATGATGGTGGGGTTTGAACTACAGCGGTATATGATGTCAGTGGAGCGCTGGAGGAAAAGTAGGCAGCAGAGAGTAGGAGGAGAAAAGGAGGGAGAGAGAGAGAGAGAGAGAGAGAGAGAGAGAGAGAGAGAGAGCACTAGGCTGAGAGCTGAGGGAGATCAACAAAAGAGATTGATTGCAAGAGAACATAAATGGACAGATATGCAACGGAAAGTCTATCAGAGAAAAGGAAAAATAAAACATTTGAAATGATATTTAAAGCAAGTCACTACTGAGAAACACAGGGAAAATCGATCTCCTCAGCTAAAGAATCAACTTTGATTCTCAAAGAGCTGTTAAAAGTATCCCCTCCCTCACAAATTTCTTCTGTTTCATTTTTTGTATGGAGTTAATTTCCTGCCAAAACGTTGCAAAAAAATAAGACGTGTTTCAGAAACTGTCCTCAAACACTGACAACTAAAACCTGCTGCAAAGAAATAAGACATGTCTCACACACAAAATAATCTTTACAAATAGTTCTCTAGTACAGAATTGACTCTTCTTGCATACATAGCAGCCTCTCCTTGTGAACTAAAACTGAAAAATCAAATTAACCAGGCCCCAGTATATATATATATATATATATATATATATATATATATATATATATATATGTATATATATATATATATATATATACATATATATGTATATATATATATATATATATATATATATATATATATATATATATATATATATATATAAAATTCATCCCAGTCCTGAAGAAACAAAGCGGCTCCACATCGTGGTATGGTTTTGTTTCCAGAAGAGACATACCTTCAAAATAGTTGCACATCCCCCCGATCACAAAATACATCTCCAAACATCTTTGGGATCATCTAGATCAGGGGTCCCCAAACTACGGCCCGCGGGCCGGATCCGGCCCGCCACGTCATTTTGTCCGGCCCCGTGATCAATGCCGGATCCGGCCCGCCTGCTCATACCAGAGAGCATTCAGTGTTTTTTTTTTCATATATTGTATTTTCCGGTTTATATGTGGATTTTTCTTCAACCACCAGGGGGCTTTTGAGCAAATGTGAAACTTTCTTTCTCTCAATGGAATATATACTCGTCAGTCCCAGTCACCGTTTCACTCACGGTTTTTTCCATTTGCATTCTGGGTAAAAATCTATCTAAAAGCGCGAATGTGTCGTCGTCGTCGCCCCCCCCCCCCCCGGGACAGTTTCAGATACAGAACTTGGTAATTTGAGAACCTTTCAAATATTTTGGTCAGCACTGGTCCTAAAAGTGCAATTTTACTTTGTCTCTATATGACTGTCATATTTTGTGAAGCAAAGTGATGCAAACGTGGTTTAAATGTTATTCTAGGTTATTTTGTGACCTCCTTGGTGAGTCAGCATTGCTTTCTACGAGTAAATTTTGTAGCCAAGATGTTCCTGTGAATGTCCCAATATCCTAGGAAATGGCTAGTCCTTCCAGACTAATAGATATCTTGTTTGATATTTGATTTATTTAAGAGAATGTTCTCTTGGATTTTTTTCAGCCTTGAAAATCTCAAAAAGCCAAACATTTAAATAAGGTTGGGGAGGAAAAAGGTGTATTTTTTTTTCTTTTCCACAGAACTTTATGTAATTGGAGGGGAAAAAATGGAATGAATAGGCATAAAAATGCACAACTAATGCTGTCTGGACAAGCTGTGACAGCCCCTGAAACAGCCTGTCCAAACACACAAAACAAGCAGACATTCACAGCTGCTTCAAACAGCACTATAAATTAAGATGACTTCACCTAGCAAACAATACTTGGTGTCTAGAGAAAGCGTAATGGCTGCTAGTCTCACCGAATGTTAAACATGCATAGAAACACCACTGTTTCATGGTACTTACAGAAATGTAATCATCTGCTGCAAATACTTCATATTAGAATTAACATTTAGAAGCATTCTAGTGTAAAATTCAACCCACTGATATCAGCTGCCACTTGCACAAAGTAAGAGCTTGCTTTATTAGTGTCATTGCTGATGGTAGTTGTGCTCTTTCAGCCACCTAATGTGCAGTGTGCAGCAACAGGTAGGAGAGGAGCTGCACTTTATCTGTACAGCTGGAGAAAACTCCCACACCAGAATGTTCATGTGAAAAATGAGGTGGTATTAAAACTCCCAACTTTATGAACCTGTGGAACCAGTGACCAGACAAACCAGTAATTGAGTGAAACCCAATTATTGAAGTATGACTGATCGGTCCATCTATCTGGACATATACATATATATTAAATAAAAGTTAAATACTACAGCTTTAACACTTGTTATCACTTATTTATATTGTGTAAAAGATGTGTGAGTGAGACATGGAACCACAGACATTAAAACAAGTCCCAGGTTTATTAAGAAGGATTTCTAATCTCATTAGATGCACCATCAGACTACAAAAGCTTTACGATAGTAAAGTGGATAAAACAAATATACAAGGAGCTAAAATTAAATTGTTGATTATAAAATATTAAGAAGGCAGTAAAAAAAAAAGCAAAACAGAAAGGAAATCAGTTTCTGAGGCGAGTTCGGCGTGACGTGCGGGAGATGGGTGTCGTCACTTTGGGGGTCTCGCTCTCAGCCATGACAGCATCTGAAGGAAGAGAAAAGCTTAGCGAGACATTTCTGCAGAGTATTTCATCTTGGGTGGGAAAGTATTTTTCTAATTGATTTTTTAGATGTTTTTATGAAATCATGTCAAGTTGATTATATAAATAGAAATAAAAAGTGAGATGGTTGCAGACAAATTCAGCCCGTTAAAAAAAAAAAACTCCCACAGAGGAAAATTTGAAAGTCACAAAGCAAGAATTCAAATATAATCATTTAACATAATGATGTGAACCGTAAGCTAATCACAAACTGTGCAAGAAATCATTCCCAAATTAAAAAGTACTGAATAGATCAAGTTTCTGAAAATGTTTATGCCCACATTAAAGGTTCTAAGGGAATTTGTAGTAGATTTTACGCTACCATTATTAGCATTTTTACAGGCATTACTTATTATACATGTATCAGATTTTACCGTCAAGGTCTGCTCTGCCTGTGGATCTTGGACTACTTCTTAGCTAATGATAAAAAAGAAGAATCCTGTCTGCTCATAACACAGTGGTGTTTGATGCATTTGGTCCAGTAACTCTGAACTCAGTTGTTCTGACCTGAAGGAACTTCTTTTGATCAAAATTTATTCGTAGCACCAATTATAAAAATACAGTAAATAAAGAACTTTGTTGGGTAATTAAATGAGCACAAAAGCTTCGTTAATGAGGTGCCAAAAGAAGTCAAAATTATTGAATTAGTTTATTCAATAAACAAACAAAAAAGGTTTTCTGGCATCTAATTTGGACAAAATTCTTTAACATTTATGATGTTTAATGGTCAATATAATAAAACTAGTAAGTTAAATCATTAAATGAAAAAAAAAATCACTCATGTGAAGGTAAAACATAAAAAAATAGGGAAAAAAAGTCAATTTAATACACAAACTGAAAATATTCGAAAATAAATAAACCCTGGCAGTCTCACCATCCTCATCCTCCTCTTCGTCGCTGCTGAAGCTGATCACTGGTTTCTTAGCCTTGCGTGATTTTTGAGGAGTTACAAAACTGTCATCACCGTGGCTGGAGACCGACGACTTTGTTTGACCTGTAGGAGGAAAAATATTTCCTTAGTCACAGTCAGTTTTATACATATTTCATTAGTTTAGGAAACTAAAACAGTAAAAGCTGTGAATTCAGACCTCTCCTTTTCTGACGGCCTCTGGTGGGCAGCAGTGTACGACTGCTGGTCGTCTCTGAAGTTCCTTCTTCCCCTTGGTTCTCTTCCATCTCAGGACTTTCTACGTTCTCCAAGCCCCGGGTGTGAACCGCTGTCAGCCGCTTCTCAAAGTCATCTATCTGGGCCTGATTGAGATATTTATGATTACTACAAGAATAAAAATAAATCTTATTAAATAAAGCACACGTGTAGCTTAAATGAGCGATTCGAACACCTTAAATTGAGGTTTGGCTCCACGACGAAGCTTGGCTGTGATGGTGAGCAGAGGCTGGTAGACGCCGGATTCGGTTAGCTTGTCGCTGTAACATTCCCAGCATTCCTGCAACCTCTTAAAGCCACGCTCACACATGGAGAGCAGGGACAGGGACATGGCCAAGTCACACCACTGGCGCTCAGTTCTGCAGAGACAAGAGCATGAAATGAGAGGATGAAGGATTAGAAAATAAACCTGATTAGCAACATAATGCACAGTAATTCTAGACTGAACAAAAAAAAAAAAAAAAAAAAAAAAAAAACTCATTTCTGATAAACATGTCATTGCTCTGACATTTGGACCTAATCTCATTTCCAGGAACCTTTTACGTCCAAATTCAGTTTTCCATTATATAATATAAAATGTCCTTCCTTTGAGCTCTGCGTATGGATAAAGAATGACTCAGAGGCTGAAGCCCGGCCAGCCCAGTCATTGCATCTACTCTCAAACTACACATGAGGCCGTTTCCATGACAAAAGCACTGAATAGGAAGATGTCAGCGTACATGACTGGTGAAGCGAACTGTGAACTTGATTTAATTGCTAAAACTCTCTTTCTCAGAGTAAAAAACACCCACTAATTATCCACACATCCACCCCCACATCTCACACAATGAAATGCTGTAGGACAGCTTCAGAAATTAGGAGTGAAACTATTCGGAAGAAAAAAAAACATGAACTCACGCAAAGAGGCGGCAGCAGGAAAACGAGGCAGGTTGTACTCACTTTGCAGTCCGGAAGCGCTGACACAGTTTCTCCACCAAAGATTCAGTTTGCCTCTCTTTAGTGATGTAGGAGAAGAGCTGTCTGTGAAAACACCCAAAACTTCATTTAGCACTTTCAAAGATTCAAATGCTTCTGGTCCAAACTAGGGATGAAACGATTAACGGTGATTAATTGATGACTGAAATCAACTAATTTAGTAATCAATTGTTAGCTGGAGTATACAGACTCAAAAAAGGCAACTTGGTTTAAAAAAAATGCAGTAATTGAGACAAAACTGCACAGAAAAATGTATACATTTTGCATTTAAGATAATATGCAGAATGTATGCATGTATACAACCAAGCAGATCTAAATGTCTGCTTGGTTATTTCTACAAGAATCAAGGGGTGTTAATACTTTTACAAGGCACAGAAGTGAACAAACAGAGTTTCTGTGCCTCTCACTTCATGATGGTGTTGAAGTCCTCGGAGCTCATTCCTCTCTCTGGATCTGAAAGGCGACTGATGATGTCTGGCAGCAGGTTGTAGATGGCGTTGTCCTGATGGACGACAAAGTTAAACACCTTTCAAAGCCGCCAGCTTCCACTACAGCTTCTCTCTCTGTGTGTCTGTGTCTGTGTGTGTGTGTGTGTGTAGGTGTGTGTGTGTGTGTGTGTGTACCTTAGTGGCCAGCTCATTGAAAAAGTTTAGAGCCAGGCTGGTGATGTGCGGCTCTGGGTCAATTAGCAACACAGCGACCTCACTGACTTGGCCTTTGACCTTTAGCACATCCTTAAGGACCAACTGAGTAAGAACCGTCACAGCCGTCTGCCTCACAGATGGGACCTCATCACTCAACCTAAACATGACAAAGAGAGGGGAGAAAAAAAAAAGAAGAACTTAACGATCCGAGAGTCAGTTCTTTACATTTTTGATAATAATAAAAAAAGCAATAAGCAACAGAAGCCAATTTAAAAATCAATGTTCAAGACAACAGGCAATGTTCACAGTTGCTCCCACAAACAGCCCAGTTTTGGCACAACCACAAACAATTTACATACCACATAACATCGCTGCTGGTCTTTTTTGGTAACAAGAACTCTTCATGCAAGAGCTTCAGATCATCTTCTCTGAATTACAACTAGACTCTGCAACTGTTATATTTCTTGAACATTTAAATTGAAGTTTTTAGAAATAATTATTTTATTTTCAAAAATATTTAGGGCAAGTGTATAAAAGTTCACAAAAGTATCTTTGTAAAAATGCAATGAGAAACCTAGAATTAGATGACAAATGGTCATTTTCAGCTAAATAGAACTGCACTACCAGGTCTATTGATAAGATACAGGAAGTAAACGTGAAAGGAAAGTCACTTCTTATCAGCTTTTCTTCGAATAAAAAGTCATCCAAAACCTGGACACAGTGACGCCTTATTGGCTGGCTGCTTACAATGGGACTGGACAGGTTGCGGCGGGGCAATCAGAACCTAATTTAGCTTTACCCTCTCCCAAAAAACCAAAGAACAAAAGCAACTCATTTCCCATTTCTCATTGGCACCAAAGAGCAGGACTCCTGGCAGAGGATCACACACTTGCCCATGCCACTTCCACATGCCAATGCAGAAGCTTACAACAGCAGTGAACAGGGTAATTAATTCTTAATGCGCTTATCAGGAGGCGCCAGGGCAGCAGCCTTGAGAACACTGGAGGTGTTGGTGTGTGGGAGACAATTAGGAAAACTAGGAAATGCTTATCGTGTAGGAAACACTGAGGGCAGCGAAGAATTAGAAAAGAAAATGTTCTACATGTCAAAACACCCCAGTGTGAACGTTATCTCCTATTATAATTAAAACGGCACTTCATCAAACAGAACAACTTCAGCCTCTCAGTTGGCTGAAATGTTTAAGTGCTTTTTAAATGCAAAGGCACAAACCTTTGCAGAACGTGTGACTTTGCCCAAATATTACCGCCGTCTCCCCGCTCAGCGTAATTACAACCTGCTGGTCAGAGTGGTGATTAGCCCGTTTGTCGTCTTACGGCGGCCCTTCCTGATGTGGTCTGAGGCTCCGCCCAGGTTCGTGTTTGGTAATGATCCCCCTTCTTAATCTTTGAAGGAATATTAGTCAGTTGTCATGGCAACCTCCAGGGTCCGAATATAAAGCCCACTATCAAGAGTTTTTGACAGCATATATAGATCATCTAAAAGTTTATTTCCCACTACCTGTGGAAACCCCCCCCGAAATAAATAGAGAGTAAACTTTTCCCATCATGTGGCTCAGTGGAGCATTCTGACAGCGGCAACACTCCAGTGGTTGAGAGGAACGTCACACTGAAAAGCAGTGATGGGATTCGGATGAAGAAGGCAGGAGTGTACAAGGATGTGTGTCAGTGGGTGTTTGCGAGGAGGAAAAGAAGAAACTTCACTCGCAGAACACCCACTCACATGACCCATCGAGTGGAAGCATTTTCCTTACGATCTTTGATGAAACTTTTTAAAAGATAATGATGGTACGGATCAGCTGAATTATTTATGCATGGTGGACAACAACAAGCATTTGCCTTTTTTTATTAGTGACTGATGCGGCTAACCGGGACCTACCTTGCATACAGATTCTGGGTCCAGGGCTCCAAAATATTTGGAAAACGCACCGTGAGGTCTCCCAACGCTATGATGGAATTGGCCCTGACGACCGGGAGAGTGGAGCGCTCCAGCACCGTGAAGATGAGGCGGATGTTGTCTTCACACACCGATGGGCTGAAAAGAGGACAAAATAAAAGCGTTAATATGAATACATTATTTAAAGAAGTTGGATTATGTCAGTACGTTTTCCAAGTGAAAAAGGGAAACTAATCCAGAGACGTTAGCCGCAGTGATATTTGAAAGGCTTATTTTGGTTACTTTTAATATATATATATATATATATATATATATATATATATATATATATATATATATATATATATATATATATATATATATATGAGTTTGACTTTTTGAACTGAATTACTGACAGACCTAAGTAACTTTTTAGTGCTAATCCTAATTCACTTTGATAATGAAATAAATGTTTCAATTTTTCTGTGCTCTCAGCAGCTCCTGCTTTGCTGCCAACTGAAATAATAAATTTAAAAATTAAGTTCACTGCCCTCCAGAGAGCTCTGCTAACATAATATAAGCAACAAATGGCTGGATTCTCACAGTTTAATACTCTGACCAAGAAATCCAAATTATTGAGATATTCATGGTGAAATTGTAGAAAAGGAAAAAGGGAAGTATTTTACATTAAACCACCAGTTAAACACCTTGTTCCAAAAGGACACCGGCGAGAGAAGCCTCTGCTTAATTAAACAAATCAGTTCAGAAGAGAAGTCCTGTGGTTGTGGAAAGCATGTTTCTTTATTTCAGAAATGTCATGTTATTTATATCAATTAAAGAGCAACAAGGGGTGTTAGAGAAATGTCTGTCATTGGGGTTAAGATCTGTCCAATTTTCCTAAAACACAGAATGACGGTAATCAGCCATCATTTGAGGAAAAGTGCCAGGAGAAAAAAAAAAGCCCCTTCAAAAATTTTGATTAGAGATTTAAAAGGTTAGTGTAATCAAGCTAAAAGAAAACTGTAGAATGCTGCAATAATCAGAGCGAATACAAGCATGGCCACATAATCAGGCTCTTCACAAGGTTTGGGCCAATATGAAACTTTCACGTAGGGGTAGGAATATCAACATGTGCAGGATTAGAACGATTTGAAGATCCAATCTGCTCAAGCAGAGACTGTGGGAATGCCTAGAAGGCCATTTTAGGATAAATAGCTTCTGGTTTTAACAGTTCCCATGGTAATAGTTCCTATCACCACTAGAACCGTGTTCAGTTACAGCAACATTAATAAATGCAAAGTTTGAATCGCTACAGACTGCAAGCAAGAGCAGTTGAAATACACCAAAACAGCAAAAACTGTTAAATATAAATGTACTTTTTCTTTAGAGAGGCTTCCTTTCACTGTTATAAAGTCAGTTTTATCTCGACTACATTCAGAATGAAATTACAAGGAATCCTCCCCTTCAGCTACTTCCCTAATGGCTGTGGTAATTAAACATTTTGCAGCCAATTTCCAGTCTTCAGAACGATTCAATTTAACTTATTACGAGTTTGTCAGATTCATTGGACTATCAGGATTGTATCATGGGGTCTGATTACACTCTGCACCACAGACACAAAACAACAGAAGGGAAAAAGCCTCCATCTTACAGCATCAATACAGCAAAGCTCAATGTGTAAAATACTCTACATTTCAAATAGCTTCATTCAAAGCTAATGAACTTATCCTTTCAGCTTGTAAAGAAACATCCAAACACTGGATGCATTGTGTATTTTAAATAAAGTTTTTCTTTCTCTGATGTATAATGTAATACAGAAGAGATTCTGGGTGTATTTGAGAGGGTTATGACATTCTTAAAAAATAAGAAAAACTTTACTTCTACTAAAAATAGTGCAAACATTTATGTCAAAGTAAAGATGAGAACCAATGAATTTCTTCACAGCAGCAATTCCATTCTATTTTCATTGTTTTACAAATTTATGTGCCAAGTGGTATACCACTGCTGTTCATAATTGTTTTAAATAACACTTCCACGTTAGGCAAAACAGTTTGAGACTCAGTTTGCCTCTTGTCTTAAGAATACCAACATATTAAATAACGGCTCGACACAAGTTGGAAAAAATGGTGCAAACTGATGAAAAAAAATAAAAATAAAAAATTCCTTAGAAATGGTGACTAGCTCAATTTTCCCCTTATGTAGTGATGCTTTTATGATGGAAAATTGCAAAGTTCAAAGAATTTTTAAAAACCTCCCGTCGTTCCACCTGATATTTGACAAATCATTTCCACACCCTGGAGTCATCCCAGCCGCTTAATGTCAATGGGAAAGTCTAAAAAGTTTCACAATTTTACCAAAGAGAGAAAAAAAGATTTATGAGCTTAACTATACTCTCTTAAGGTTTTAAAGAAAATATAATAGGGGATAGAACTAATGACAAAACTGGCAACAACAATATCTACAAACTTGGTATGATAACCTGGAGTGCAAATATTACAGTTTTGCAACAATTTTAAAGAAAACAAGAACATAATCTATTAATTCGATAATAGAAAGTCAACGTTTATTTCTTATGCTACAGATAAGTTTGTCATAAGTCTTGATAAATTTAGTAGTAGCTCTCAATTGTTTATTTCACAAAACCTTCTTGCCAATATGTGAACTATGTAGATTTGAACAAGCTGATATGAATTGGTTAATTCATCAAGCTGTAATGAATACTGCTCATAGCTTCCCCACTGTAGCCTGAAACAGTTTTACCTGAAGAGTGACGGGTGGGGCTCTCCAGTTTCCTCACCAGGACACGTTGTGTTTTCCACAAAATATTATAAAACAGCTTAAATTGTCTTTATTTTAGAGGAGAAAACTTTTTAAACTTCTTTTTGCTACCAGGTGACAAGCAGTTCACAGCAACAATTGAAGGAGGGGCACCAACGTGATGAGTTGTCATCCTGCCCGTTAAAATTGAGAAAGCTGGTCTCATTTTGTAAAAAAATAAATAAAATAGTATGACAAAATATTTGTGGTTTTTAAGCCTTAGTTCTTTGAAATATTTGTATATCTTGGAACTGATGGCAAACTTAAAATGTTACGTTTTAAGAACCACACTCTGAAATGTCCTCCAACTTTAATAACAAATAAATAAATAAATAACAAATAAATGTCTCTCTCAAACACATATCTGGCATGCAAGATGCAGCAATGGAGAAAAATGGAAAACACAAAGTTCAGTTTCATAAAAAATATATTTGTAATGAATAAGCAAAACGGTGTGGAAACTTGTCTTCACACTGCAGTTTTATTTTTTCCCATATACTATTCAGACCTGGTTAACACAAAAATTAAACTCCATACTTTGCATGCTTAGCAACCTGCATTGTGGACTTACACCAAGACGTCGGAGCTAAACAGATGGGCGGCCAAAATGGCCAAAGATAAACTAAACTCAAAGTTTTCTAGATCAGACAGATGGAATAAAAGGTGCCCTACTGTCCAAGGTTAAGAAAATGGTGTAGTGGGTGTGTGAATGTCTATTCAGCAGTGTTATGTACCTTATCATCATGTACTGAGACAGTGCCAAACAGGCAGCAGTGGTGAGCTGAGGGTGGGAATAGCGTCCTGGGGAACTGCAGACTTTCACCAGCAGAGGAAGAAACGCACTCAGCAGGTTGTCCTCTAAACAGATTGAGAGATAATAAATGAAGTCGATTTAAACGCAGCTTGAAATGATGCAGGAAGAAAACTGGCAAGAGCTTTTATTTACCAGCCAGTAATTCTGTTTCACAGATTTTTCTGATGAGCTCTGCTTCGGTGTCTTCAGCAGTAGCGCCAATCAACCCGAGCTCCTCTTCCATGGCACTTTCATTGGCCAGCTGCTGCTTTCAGAAAAATAATAAATAAAAATAAAGTCAACACTAAATCAGCTCCATAAAAACTCAAAAATGGCTCTAAATCCTATTTTAGATTTAAATAAGCTGAAACCTCAATTCACTTTCTGTTGAGTCATACAGATATTTACCTGAAGAAAAAGTAGCTCATCTGGTTGTTTGCCCCTTATTTAGACTAAATTTGACTCAAATACAGGAATCTAAAAGCTTTTAGTTTATGTTCTTTCATTCAGTCTGTCTTTTCATTTTTAAACAATTATAGTAAACAGACATAGAGATAAAACATTTATTTTTTTCAAAACTGTTAATATTCTAAGTCGTACTGTTAAGTGCTAATAAAGATTGGCTGTAATTGAACTTTTCTAAATGTATAGAGCATAGAAGTGCAACACACTTAAACTCTCCTCCATTCATTGCTGAACGGTGCAAATTGTTTTGCGTCTACCCACTGCTACGGGTGTGGGCTCAGCGCCTCAAGCATGTCCATCATTGTTCAGTTTCTTCACGACTTGCGCAAAGGTTAAATGCATATACCAACTCCATTTGTTAAAAAAATAGCATGCCCACTGCAGAATCCAACATTAAACACTATCTCTCTTCCACTATGAAGCTTAGTCTTGCATTTTCATGAGACAGTAAAGAAGTAACCGAGATGAGCTTATAAATTACAGAACAAACTCCCACGCTAATTAAGGGAACATCTATCCTCCTTTCTTCTGACGGACTGAACAATTAAGAGCCGTCACTCATCTGTCTGTGTCACTAAAATGAATCTCATCATCAAGCCACCCAGTAGAGACCCACTGATTGGAAAGTGTCTCATCTCACAGCTGTTTGGATGAGGTTCAGCTTCAACTTTTAAATGGAATTAAATCATCCATAGAAGCACTTTAAGTGATCTTTTCCAAATAAAACAGATTATTATGTATAAAAACCTGGTTGGAGTTCATTAATGTTTCGTCTGATATGGATATTAATCTAATTACCAATCAGGTTATTATGACCAACACAGTTCAACAAACAATACACATAATGATAATATAAAAACATCCCAGTTAATATTAACAGTCACTCCTGTAATCATTCATTTTAGGCGTGTTGCTGGGACTTTAACAGCAATAAAGTACTTCTATCAGGACATTATAAAGCAGCTTTTGTTGCGAGTGAAAAGCCATTAATCCTGTGAATTGGCGTACGTGTGTTTTGAGGTGTTGTGACTGTGATTAAGATTTCCACATCATTGCCTTGATGGTGCTGAAGCCAACACTTGGCTTTTGTTTATTGATTTCTCCTTTGTCGTTAACAATTACTCATAGCGTAAAAATCATTCACTCAGTTTAAGATATTTTAATTTTGTGGATTATAGACTTACCAACTGTAGTATCGAGTAGAGCAGAGACATGAAATTGTTCAATGCATATTTTATATTTAACAATTGCATTATTCTCACAATGTAGTTTCAATTTGTCAAAACGTTTTTTTTTTTTTTTAAATTGCCATAAACCAAATATAAAATTTCCAGAAGAGACATACAACATTTTTTTTTACACTTTCTAAACAAATAGTATATTAATCTAAAAGAATACAATTTGGAGTACTTTTTCAGAGTGAAAATATATTTTAATACAATAATGAAAATAAAGTTCACACTATTGGCTCCATCTCTTCTGAATCAGTTAAAAAGTGATTCAGACAGCACTAAGAACTGTCTGGTAGGCCACTTCTATTGATATTATTGAACTTTAATAACATTTTATTTACTCGACACGGTAACATCATTAAATGTAGCTTTATCATCTTAGGAGTTTGTATGACTTCAGAGGTTTTGTAGAGTTGTTCTACTCTGTGGACATGCTGCAAATCTATTTCATAATAGAGAAAATAGAACTACCATTAAAAGCAGGAAATATTAGAAGAACTGTGGGATTTTAAGGTTCTTTTTAGTAAATGAATTTAAAGAAGTTGCACTATAGGAAAATAAAAAAATGTTTCAATTATATAACTTGTCTGATGGTCTAATTAGATATTACATAAGACTGACATGCATTAACCCTTACAAAATGGCAGAAAGTAGTTTGAACACATCCATAATTAGTGGGTTTGGCACCCATTTCCCAAGAGCTCTGTATTGTCTTGTGTGGAACACCTGTACAGCCTCTCATTACCTTAGCTTTACTGCCTGGGCCTTTCTCCTTCTCCTCCCTCTCCTCCGTCTCTCCTCTCCTCCTCCGCAGCTCAGCGCTCACACTGCGCTCAAGATGAGACACCTGCCAAAATGCAACGCATCCGCAGAGCGCCAGCAGCTGGGCCAGACACACACAGTTCACTGCAGGGGAAAAAACATGTGGCCATGAGTGATTAAGGGTGCGCTGACAAACGGGAGGAATAAGTCTTGTAGCACTTTGTAGACACCAACATGGTAGACAACACGACTAACCTTGCTCTTCTTGGTCACTGGAGTCTTGAGATGCATCATGGATTTGGCCAACATCTTTGTTGACTTCGCCGCCTTCAGCAATCTGATCAAGTAAGAGTCGAGCGCTTCTCTGGAGCAGCCGGGAGCACAGCTGGTCTGGGGACTCAGCCAGGAAGTAGATGAGACGGACGGCCTGTTCCATAAAGCTCTGCCAGTAAGGGTCTTCCATCACCACACCTTGGGCACAAACAGTGGCGACAGAAACATTAGAGGGAGAAACCGTGTCTGGTGGAAAGAATAGGGGGAAAAAAATCCAAGGGCGCATTGTTTACCGTCAGCAACAGCCTGTGTAAGGCAGGTGAACAGCTGGTGGTCCTGGGGGAGTCTGAATGGAGCTCCTTTTGATTGCTATTGGGTTGACAACAAACCAGAACAGCACAGACTTAAACGTTCAGACGTAATTAGTCAAAGTCTGGGCTTTAAGGTATTCTTACCATTACTTTTTATTTACAATGCTTTGTAAAACTATTCACACAACTAACTTTTCCACATATTGTCATAGAAAAGCAGCAAACTGCTTTTTTTTTTTTTTTTTTTAGAGGTTTTGTGTGATCGACCAAAACAAAGTGGTTCATAACCATGAAGTGGGAGAAAACAGTTTTTTTAAATAATGTTTTTACAAACAAAACTCTGCCAAGTGTGCCTGTATGTATTCAAAATAAAACCAATTCCAAGTTGCTTCCTAAGTCACAGAATCAAGAGTCCACTTTTATGTAATTTGATCCCAGCATAATCACTGTTGTGTCAAGGCTTTGAAAAAAAAAAAAAAAAGACACCAGTTGAGTGTTACATTTTTTATCTTCGACAAAATGTCGTTTATGTAAACTTACCCTGACATGATCAGTGATACTGCAAATGGTGATCACTGTATCTCTTGCAAGAAGAAAGTCTTCAGTCACTTTTTCTCCCAGAGCCACAGAACAAAGAGTGTCCAAGTTACTGAGCACCACTTCTCTCTCCGCCCTGTTGTAGTTGCAAATGGAGATACTTGTTGAAAACTAGGACTAGCGTACACATTTCAGAATACCAAATTATCTCGTCTTCATGCAAAGTCGGGTAATAACACTGCCCCACATGACCTCAGCTGCTCTATGTTGGTTGTACCAGTTCTAGGCTGAGCCCAGATATAACATGTAGGAGGACGGGTCAGGAGAAGCACACAAGGTTTAACAGGTTATAAATGCTGCTGATGCTGGATGAGGAGAAGAGGCAGCGTGGGTGGACTGCAGATACTCTTTACTCTCTCACTCTTCCCCAAAGCAACCATATTCTTGGAGGTAGACGGAACGGGGAGAACATATTTTACATATATAAAGATATATGTATATAAAAATAAAAAACAAGATAAAAAGGCCCTGGCAAGAAGCCTAGTTTTATGGTCGTGACTTCAATTACAATGAAGCGGAGCAGAGGCTGGGCTTGTATTCTGACTAATGAGGATTTGCAGAATGTCAAGTAGCTGAGGCAGGACTGAAATGTAAAGAGAAGAGCTGTTATTCAGGCAGGAATAGCACCGATTTTCAATGTATTTTTATCGCAAACCTGCTCAAATCATAATGGCTAAATTTTCTCCCCATCAATCAGACTGCGCTAAACATCAGGGCAATAAATCCGAGTACACGTGAACTAATTGTTGGGCGTTGAAACAGATAAAATGTCATCAAAAGAAACAATTGACATTTGAGTTAAAGTGCATCTGAAATGTAAACCTCAATTATTCCTCTGACATACTGATCCTAAAAAGCACAGATATGATTCTAGGTAAAGACGTATACTTATTTGTAGGAAACTAACATAAAATAAGGAGGAGTCAGTAAGCAGAAACCTTGTGATTTGGTTGATATTCAACCTTTACTGCATGTTATATGAGTAACTACCATACTAACTTTGTGGTACTCTAAACAGATGCTATTTAAATTAAATCTGTTATTTTAACTGATTTTTAGCACTACCACAAGAAAACTGCACTTTTTTCCACCCAAAATATTTGTTGTATTAAAAGGCAATAAAAGTGTTGAGTAATTT
Organism: Poecilia mexicana; assembly: GCF_051168715.1. Taxonomy (NCBI): domain Eukaryota; kingdom Metazoa; phylum Chordata; class Actinopteri; order Cyprinodontiformes; family Poeciliidae; genus Poecilia; species Poecilia mexicana. Next base: position 13,229,203 of record NW_028263385.1, read on the forward strand.
ACCGTGCTGCCATGCCCAGCAGTAACACTGCAGCTCGTTTGTGTAAGACGGAGGCTTCTCGTTTACCCGTAAATCTCTCCCATAAAACCTGGATTACGGTGGATTGGAGATTGCTGCCACTGCCGAAGAACTCCTGCACCTACAGAGACATTTATAGTTACAGCTCCCTGTATGTTTAGGGACCAAAAATATGTCTGCAAATTCTCCCAAATTAATATTTTGTCACATTTAGACATTGTTCATGATCTTGGAACTACAGTACTGCTAATTAATCCAATGATTCACATAATAATTACTCACAATTTCCTCAAGACACTGGATAGTACCCAGAGATGCATCCACCATGAGCTCAGAGAGACTGTCGACGAGAGTCTGTGCTTTCGCCCTGTTAAAAAGACCAGACGGCTGGTTTTTCATTTAAAAAGAAAAACACAAAACACTGAAGGCTTTTGTTGCAAGGCAGAATAATATCTAACAGTCAACCAGACAAAACAATTTCATTCTGCTCTAATCCTCCAAAACTATCCAAGCAAATAGACGATTATATGCAAAAAGACTAAATCGTATAGCAAACCACCAAAGATGTGTGTTCTAACAGGGGTTTATAATATCCACAAAAACAGCTAGAGGTATAGTAAAGTTTAAGTGTTGAATCATTTCTAATCTTTAAAAGAGATCTTGATGAACATTTCCATAGGAAGCCTAACGCTCGTTTTAGGTTTTCTTTGAACTTTGCTTTCATAGTCATTTCCATCCTGGATTAAAATTAAAAATTATATTTAAAGTGGTTAAGCACAGACCTGACTGTGTCTCCTTGCGGGTTCAGGTACAGGCGTCTGTAGGCTTGAACGACAGCATCTTTAATGGCAGCATCCGTTGACCACACCAGAGGCAACATCTTCCTCACGCCACTGACAGAGTTGGCAACACTGAATTCGTGCACAGTCACACAAAACTGCACTGCTTCTTGGACGACTTTAAGCAGAAGAAAACAATAAATAAACATGGAAATATGAACTTCATGTAAACAGAATCTACTCAAGAATTTGGGAAAGTAAAATGAAAGATCCCGCGGTGAAAGTGGACATCTACCTGAAGTTGTTTTCAAATACAGCATGTTGTTGATGACAGATATTGCTTGTTCCACTTGTAAGGAAAATGTCTCCATGTTTCTCAGGTACTGCACTAACATCTCCTGCTTCTTCAGGTCCCCCTCATCTCCCTCCTTCTCTCCCTCTTTTTGTGGGGTTGGTGGCAAATTCTGACTGGCATCTGAAGCATCTTCATCAGAGCCTGGGCAAACAAGAGAGGTAAATCACCCAGTCAGTGGGGACTCCATGTTTTTTTCCTGCAGGTGCAATGGGGGAGCTTGCAGATTTCTGAAGGATGCTGTGAACTTATTATAGGTCTCCAACACATTCAACATACCCTACAGTTACCAACAATGTGTCTAATAAATACAGTATGTGGCTTTATGGTGATACCAGTCATTACAAACAGTTATAAAAAAAAAAAAAAAAAAAAGGTCAACACCCACACTTGGCATGGTAGTAACAGAAGAGACCTTTTTACACCTATGCGTCAGATTCTTCACAACAGGAAAAGGTGGTTGGTTTTTGTGGTAGAAGGGGAAAAAAATCTGTTTTCATTTAGGGTCCTGGAGATTATCAATCAGGTCAGTGGTTTAACAGTCATTGCTGCTGTTCAGGTAGTTTCCCCCCATGCCCCAAAAAGGCAAAGAAAACCGTTTACAGTTCATCGATTACTTACATCAAAGTCTACTTATTGAGGTCCAAAAATAATACTTTATGATGCTGCATATTTAAGAACTCCTGAGTGTTGTAAATGATACATTTGTGCCCTTATTTGCTTTGCAGCATATTGCTAACCTGGTGTGACTCTAGTTCTTCTCGCCGACTAGTGATGCAACATGAGCAGAATGGATTTTATAACTTTTTCTGAAACTTCTCTGTTGAGCCTCAAACAGACATGGTGGATATTTTTGCAGAATTGTTTTTTGTGCCTGTATAATCACCAAGCAGTACAAGCTCTGCCACCCACTTTCTTACAGGATGTGAAATGATCACTTTTACCCATAGTATTTCCTTTGTTATTGATTCACAGCCTTATTCACAATAGACTTCTTTTAGGGTACTATTTTTGCATTTAGATTACATTTAATCACAATCATGTTTTTAATAAAATATTTCACCACATAGAAAAGGAGAAAAAAAAATAAGCTTTTATTTTCTTGGGGGTGCCATGTCTGACTCAGGGGGAGTTATTGCATCCTACACCGCTGCTCACGAGCCACCAAGGCACTCATTGCTCTCAATTTATAATCTGCTGCTTGAACTGAGCATTTTCTAAAGCTTCAGCCTAATAATTAAGTAACCTTTTATCTTTTCATAATGTGTGAAAAGCAGTTATACACGCTACATTTAGAACAAAAGAAAACAAAACAAAACGAGAATAAAAGGAGGTAGAAACTTGCAGGACAATTTCACAGAGCTGCTATTATAAAACTCCAGAAAATTACAACCCAGGTCAACTAGTAAATGGTTTGGTGGGCTGTGGTTTTGTTTAAGTGCAGATATGTTCAGATTTCAGTGAAGGGATGTTTAAGAGCAGAGTGAACACTTTTGAGTCTTAGTTGTGTTGTTTTTTGTAACATTAGATGCAGCCATGTCAATACCATAATGCTTTCCCATCGTAACATATCAGTGCAATAAAATTAGTAGAGAAACTCACTTCCTAGTCAAAGTTCTTATTCTTATGGCAGACAGGTGCATAAGTGGAAAATAAATGTCTTTGTAATTGAGCTGTCAGACCATCAACAAACATTTCTGACCTTGCATTTGAGTCAACATGAAAAATGTTTACCATTTAATTAAATTACTTGTTTATAATCTGAGATGACATTGACTGGTGGTGCAGGCAGCGTGAAGTGAAGCATAGCTTAGACGAAGGCATGCGACAAATTACACTGTCATGTAGGCTAAAAAAAACAAAATATGTAGAAAAGAAAAAAAAAAAACTGGCCTGGGAAATGAGAAAGTGCAGCAAAATGTTTATCTGGAATTTGAGAGAACGCTTAATTTTTGGGCCAATAAGTATGCACTGAACTCATTATAGAGTTTAAATACTCGTACTACAAATTGAGTTAAGGTGAGGCTTTCAGACAGAAGAACATTTCACTAAAGCTCAAACATGTTTGATGGCTAAATCATGTCGAGGGACTGTACCTGTGGTGTTGATGCAGTGCACAAAATAATAATTCATAAAGAATGAATTCAAATCATTTCCAGATATTTCATTTGAACCCCAAAATCAACAAGTCTGATCAGAACAGAAATTAAACACATGAAGTAAACAAGGTGTTCCAGAGGAACAACGACCCAAACACACAAAACTGGCTAAGGAATTGAAGGCCAACATTAAGCAGGACATTTAACCAAAAATATTGACTGGTGTATGCATATATTTGAGCTTTTATGTTTTTTTTACCATGTAGATAAAAAAAAAGTTTACAACTCAAATTCATGGACCCAATTTCTGTTAAAAAACAGAAGGTGCTCCTGGTTCAAGAAGGCTGTTTGGCAGATGGACACTTAATACATTCTTTAGCATGAGAGTTTCAATGACAAAATAATGTCTCCTTAAAATAGAAAATTCTATGTACAACTTAAAGTATTTTTCTTTTAGTAGCTTACTTTGGTTGCAAAAATTGACTCAACTTTTCACTCAACAGCAGGCTCAGGCGCTGGCCTTCATTAAGCTTGGCTAAATACAGCAAGGGTTTCCAAAATCAAAACTCTTTAGCCCAAAACATCAGGAAACACCCTTCATTTATTAAGAGAAACGTCCGAGTACAATTTCAGACATTTAGTAATTTCTTCCTTTCTACTTTGTTGAAATATTTTATGTTTAATGTATTGTTGAAACATAGGTCACCACTGCCTTAGAAGATGTTAACCAATTTGAATAATAAACTGAACTTGACTACAGTGTTTGATAACCAAGATCGAATTCAAAAGACTTTGAATCTGTCTTACATTTACAACCATGTGGGTGAATCAACTTTTCACTAGCAACTCAATCTCTTAGGAGTGTGTGTGTGTGTGTGTGTATATATATATATATATATATATATATATATATATATATATATTTGTTCTCTTGTGCATTTTGCAAACCATTTTACTACTTTTATTAAAATAAAAAGAGCATTTACCTTTGAAAATCAAGCCCAGCGTGTCCATTAAACTCTCAGGGGTGACAGTGGACAGAGAGGCAAACATCTCTGATTCTGGGAACCAACTGTGAGCTTTTACACAAAGCTTCACAGCATTCCTGCAGAGAGGAGCACAGACATTTTACCTGACTAATTCTAGGCTGTGTCACAGACCAGATCCATGAGCAGCATCACTACCCATCAACCTCAACTGGTTATTAGCATCACCTGTATTTGTTGACACGGAGGTACTGAGCTATCTTCACTGCAGTTGCTCTGTCGTCATCTTCTGGTTTTTCGTCCTCCGCCTCCCCGCCTTCCTCGTTCTCTTCCTCTGCTTCACTTGTGGGCTCTAGGGTTGTCCTGACAGTAACAAGGAGCTCAGGCTCCATGGCAGCCCACAGCTCAGACGCCTTGATCACTGCGACTGCAGCAAGGAAAAGGAATATATACATACATTTATTATATTTCACTAGCAGCTAGTTGTGTAAAAGCGCCAAAGAAACATTTGAAACCAATGTATTGAAAGATTAAAACAGGAACAGAACAGATAACTGTGTTTTTCTCAAATTAATTATGTGAACTTATTTCTGAAGTTGAGAAAAATTAAAACATTTCTACTCAGACAGCAGCACTGAGCGACAATTAATTTAGGATTTTATCTTGAAATTTAATTTGGAGGAAAAGGCTATTAGAACTGCTGATGTGTCATGATTCAAGCTAAAAACTATTACCGTCTTAGCTCATTTGCATGAATATTTTCACTAATTACATTTCAAACTATTAAAAAAATGCCAGACATAAATAAGTGTGGGGAAAAAAAAAAACTTATGAGAAGATTCAAAGTTAGACCCTTGGGATTTCTTTTAATCAGTACATATTCATGTGGTGGGTTTATGGAAATTTGAATCAGCCCTCAGATTGTTAAAAGTAACAGCTCATGGATCACTGAACGGCGGCAAGACCAAAGTGGGCTTCTTGCATCAGACACTCACACCCACACACACACAATGTAAGCTCTATTCCTGAGATTACTCCACTGTGACTCTAAAGGAATAATTTGGATTGAGCCAAGTCTCTGTCGGCAGGCCCTTACAGCAGAGCAGAAACCCTCCTCTGCACTACCAAGATTACCTGCCATTCAAATGCAACAAGAAGCCAACACTCATTCAGTGAGCTCACATTCGCCTTGGTTTCATCACTGGGCAAAAAAAATAAATAAAAAATACATGTATGATGAAAGAAATCTAACAGAAGCAGAGAAATCTGAAGGACTATCACAGAAGCTGTGATTACCAGGTGCTTTTCCCTCCAGCTTCTCTTTCATTTCTCTGAGTTTTGCTGTTTCTGTTTCCAAAGGTTTCTTCAGATCTGCACTGCTCAGCTGAAAGACAAGAACAAAGCTTTGTGTTATAAAACTTGAAATATTACCTCTATTCACAGTTTAAAATCACACCAGTTCGAATTACCTTGCAGCTATAGGGATTGTGTGCAATGAAAGCTGCCAACAGCTGGATGGCGCTCTTCACTGCATTTATTGATTTGTCCACCAGGCGCCCAACGGCGAACCCCATCACCTCACTGTACCTACACAGGGGCAGCGCCTGAACACACACAAAAAACTGTTTTTACCATCAGCTTTTATTAGTTTGTCCTAAAGTTTCAGTGTTGTCCTGTAGAAAAATGTCAAACATTTCATATTTAAAACTCTGTCTGTTTCAGATAACCAAAGCAAAGCAAGGGGACAAAAGACTGAGCCTTGTGGAACACCGTTAGTTCAATCAAAGTATTCCATAGAAGCAACGTACCTTGCTGTTGACAATTCGTGTGAAAACTTGGAGCACACGTGCTCTGACATGGGAGTGTGTGTCATGGAGATGTTCCTGCAATATGTCAAAGAACCGGTCGCGGTCGGCTCTGCCAGACTCATCCAGCCCGTCGCCACATAGGACTCGCACAAGAATTTCTCCAAGCACCTCGCAAACAGCAACACGCATTGTGTGGCTCTAGAAAACAAATGCAAATTAAACTGTTTACCATATGAAGTACTTTTTTCCCCTCTACAAAGCGGAAAAAGTAAAGATAGAAGATGAGTCTGCCCTCAGATTACCAAAGACGACAGTCACAGCTCAACGAACAGCAAAGAGAGCTGGGTGAACTTTTTGCCTTCTGCACACACACATGCACCACACACACAAACACACTGTCAGCATCAGCCAAAGCAATTACTCCGCAGTAACTGTAGAGGAATAATTCTGGCTGAGCTAAGTCTCTGTCGGCAGGCCCTTACAGCAGAGCAGAAATCCTCCTCTGCACTGCCAAGATTACCTGCCATTCAAGGCAACAAGAACCCAACTCTCGCTCAATGAGCTCATATTCGCCTTGGTCTCATCACTGGGCAGAACATGAATGAAACGAAAACAAACAAAAACTCTGCCAAGCTGTGCAAGGGAGGCAGAAGCTGCTGAAACAACAGAAGGTGTTAGAGATTGTCCCATATTTGTACTTGTAGCATAATAAAAACAAGCTATTGGGTGAAAACGTGGGTGCAAATGAGGCTCCGATGAGCTATAATGCAGTTTATATCTGTATAACTTGTCATTAAGGAACAAGTATGGGCTGGTTATGTATATCTAGGTACACCATGATGTTTAAAGTCACTGCTCCAAATATTTTCAACATAATTTGAAGTTGTTTTAATGAGATGCCAGAGAAAGTTTCTTAGTAACCATAGTTTTCTCCAGCTGTATAGTTGTATCCAGCAAGAATTAATAATACCCTGCTGCTACACACTGCCAGTCAGCAGTCTGAAAGAAGGCAACAACACTTATCTGTTGCCCACAAGAAAGTAAAATTAGGCTTGGAAATATTTCTTGTCTCAGGTATTGGTATGTAGAAAATAAAGAAGTGCCTCCCACCACCTTCATTAAGATAATGCTGCTAAAGCTACAGTTGGCAAGAGTAGTCATGAAGGTCACTACAGAATACAACCTGACTAACCAATTAACAGCATGTTAAACTCCAATATATGACATTTTGCTTAAATATTTGTATCAATAAAATGAATACATTTGATAATATGAGTCAAGAGTCATGTTAATTTAGCAGAGCTGGAAATAAATTGTTGAAGTTTGGTTTTAAAGACAAGGAATTAAATCATAAATATGGTTTTTCATCGTGATGCAGTTTCCCCCAGTGTATTTTAAGCCTGGTGGGGCACCAGGCTTTACTTGTGCCCCCAACAGGCCAAGCATTGCTTATTTATTTAAGTCTTTTTAAAATGTTTGCATTTTTTAAGATTTTATAGTTGGTGTTCAGGTATTAATCTTCCAATCTTTCAATAACACATAATTATCAAGTGATATTTTAAAATGTCATGTCAACTTTAAACATTTTTTAATTCAAAAACACGATGGGCCGCTGGGTGAATGACTTCCATAGCGCCCAGCCACCGGGCTTAGCAAGTTTTCTGGGGAAAACCTTCATGATGTGAATATTGTAACGACATTTTGTTTTTACACAAGGTTATTAAATTACAAGAGTCTCATAAAGACGTCAAAAAAAACAAACCTCTCCTTCCAGGTGGGTGATGAGGACACTAATGTTGGGGATCATTAATTCTGGTACCAGGCCACTGAGTTCTGACAGAAAAGAGGCAAAAGCTTTGACACCAGAACCTTCCCTGGCAAGCTCTTCACTTGACTTCTGACCAATTTCCCTGAAGGAAAAAAATATATAAGAGTTTCAAAAACAGATCTCAAATAAAACTGAAGTTTAAAAGCATCAGTAAAGGAAAAATGTACTGACCTTATCACTTCTCCAATAATTGCCCTGACTCCATACTCTGTGCTCCACACAGACACGGCTTGTGCAAATACTGAGGACAACTGCTCAAAGTGTTGCAGCATCTGGATGACCTTTACACTGGCACCTGAATTAATTCAGATATCAACATTTAAAACAGAACAAATTTTAAACAGCAAAGATTGCCATGTTGTGTGAACTACATTCACAAATTCCCAGGCAACTGGGAAACAAACCTAGAAGGTGGTTGTATTTGGTGATCAGTAAGCCAAGAAGGTGAATTATACAATCCCTTGTTGGTTTGTTCTTGACATGACTGATGGTTGGATTCTCCAATAACTTGTAGCAGCAACAAGTCACACAGCTGTGAAGAATTTAAGATGAAGTTTTAATTTTGTTCATCTAAATGCATGGGATAGGATCTGAGCCTGGCCCAGGACTAAATTGACATTGATGTTTTACCTGATGAACTCCTCTTCCACCAAGGAGAGACTCCAGAGAGAACGGATGTCCAGCTGAAGGAGCTGGACAAGAGCATGCAGAACCCGCTCTCTCTCAGAATCCCACTGCAGCAGTCCTTCTCCACCACCTTTACCTTTTTTACTACCCTGTTACACATAAAGAAAGCAATGTCTTTCAACTCTAAATGTATTGGACTCTATTGATTCCAAATGGAACATAAGATAAAAAAAATAATTAAATAACCATAAAAAAGATATCCTCAGATTACCAAAGATGACTGTTCAGATCTGTCAAACCTGCTATAGACACTACAGCCTTTTGTCAGCTGATACATAAACATTCACACAGGGACAAACAAGAAGTTACACAATGTTTGACATCTTCTACATATCCCACAAAATTTCTCATCATGGGCATAAGTTATAGAAGATGGAAGTTTGAATATAGGTGAGCCCTTACAGCAGTGTAATAAAACTCAATCACACTACCAAGACTACTCACCAAACAGCTGACTAAGAACCACAGTTTCTAAGTGTGATCAGATCATAAATAATGCCAAGGTCTCATCACTGGATATGGTCACATGAAGAATACTTAAAAACAAAAGTCACCGACTGTATCATTTAGCCACTGATAGCTTTACCTTTCCAGGTGCTGTGACGATACTTTGTCTGTAGGAGACACTTTCAAGGCTCTCTGTGAGTTTACATAGCAGGAAGACACTCATTTTAACGGCATTTAGTTTTTCTTTGCGCTCTGCAGCTGAGAAGGTGGTGGAGGTCAGAGCCGTTGGCAGGGAAACAGCCAGATCACTGACCACTGAAAGAGAAAGAAACCAGTTAATGAAGCAAAGGGCTAAAAGGATGTCCATTTAAAAAATTATTTATACACATACAACAACCTAACCTTTAACAAGTAATTCCAAGGCATCTTCTTTTACCCCAAGCTCCAACGAATTAAAATGCCTAAAAATTAAAAGACAATAGCTTTGTACTACTATTATTAATGGTAATATTTACAAAAATTACATGGTAAGTACTTACTGAAGCACACTGTACCCTGTGTCAAAGTGTTCCAGTATACATGAAGGGCCTTGGCTTCTTAGTCCCATCTTGAATTCTGATGCAAACAAGTAAACATTTATTCACACCTGGTTTCAAAAATGAATGTAAAAACCTCAAAACATGAGTGGAAAAAAAAGGAGTGGAGAACAGAAAAATACTGTTGGGAATCTTCACTTTAAAAGCTGAGGTAAAACATATCTTAAGATTTATATAAAAGATATTAAATGCACAAAATACACCAATAATATTTGGTTATAGAGAACAAAAACTTGGGGAAATGGATCACAAGTGACAAATATTCAAACAGGTTTATTTCTAAGTATTTTGTCAAACAGGAATAACAATACGCAGTGTAGTTCTGGTTTTTACCTTTACTTTTTAAAATTAATATAGGTTGTCCATTTGTTTACAATCCGTAAGGAGCAAGAAATGGAAGAAACATCGTATTTCAATCATCACATCCAATGAAAAATACTTACTATTGAGATGGGATGGCAGTTGTTTTGCTGGCACCACATCTTGGACAACGTACTGATTAATACCTCCCGTTTTAACCAGGTCTCCCACACACACTGGCACAAAAAAGTCCCACGACATCTCTGCGTAACAAAGACAACTCTAAATTCATCAAAACTTTGACCAACTCAGAAACACCAGTAAGCGCTAACGTTACGGTCACTTCCGAATGTATTTAGCTCATTGTTAGCACCGGCAGAGGAGAGTACTAAATGCATGTGGGTACATGAAGTAGAAAATAAAACCAAGTTACAAGTAGTCTTGTAAGCTGAGAAAAGACTAAGTTGTTGTGAGTGGTTCAAGCCACTAATGCTACTGAAGCTAACTAGATAATTAGCACAAACGTTAGCCTAAAACTCACTAGTCTTTACTTAAGTTTTAGGCGGACATTGTGTCAGAATGACCATGTTTACAACTTTAACAAGGTAAAAACACAACGTTACCTCTTTCCGTGGTAGCACGTTTAGATACTTAAAATCTCTTAGGGAAAATTGCCTGCTGCCTCCCTTCCCACCGTGCGTAAACGGTTTCTGTCTGGAGTTTTTTCAAATTTACAGCCACCGCGCGCCAAAACAACGAAACGATGACGCACATCGCGTCAGACCTCGTTTTAAATTCTGACCCAATACCACCACCTGGTGGTCAACTACGCACAGTACAGCACATAGTAGACGCTACCAGTAGAGCGAAAAATAAAGACAAGACCACGAAGGAGTGTTTTTTGAGGTAGTAGCTGTATTGAAATGATTGACAGCCCTATCATACCCTCACCCCGGCACCAATATTTCAGCTACAGAAATGACAATACTTTTCAAGAATGTAGTTTAAATTCTATGCAGCAGTCAAATAAAAATTGTTAAATTAAAACGGGTTAATTCACTACCACATATATCTAATGCTGTCACAAAGCAGGTTTTGTCTTATTAATGTATCTAAAAATAGTGTTTCAATTTTAAACAAGAGCAAATTAACAATACAAAAAACAAAACCATTCAAGGATGATTTTCATTAATATGTAGAAACTTTTCACTTGTCCATGTGAATATCGTGTGAATACAGTATTGTATATCAGAACTACAACTACTAAACCAGATGGGGCAGCTGTAGTGTTTATTAGTTATGTGGACAAAATTATATATATGAGAAAGTCACAATAAGAGCACCAAAGATAACTGAATAAAAACTTAAAACTGTTATGCATTAAAACAAAACAAAACAAAAAACTTAAATACATTTGTAACCGTCTGGCTCCTTCACACACTGCATGAGACCAAGGCAAGGACGTAAACCAAAGAGTAAAGCACCAAATGTAAAACAAAGATGAAAAACAAAAATGAAGAAAACTTTATCTCTGTTTTTTGTTCCAGAGTGACCAGGTGAATCACTTTCTCTTTCTGTCTTGAGAGCAGCGTGGGCAGTACCTGCAGAGGGGGAATAAAAATTGAGGTGGCTAAGGGGAGCTGTAACAATTTTAAAAACACTCGTGTTGCACACACCAATGACAATCGATTTAGACTTCCTCACCATTTTCCACGTGGTTTGGTTGTTAAGCCCACACATGCGAAATGGAACCACTCAATGGAGCACTGAAAAATAAAAAAATCAAAATACATTATTGTAGCACAAACTAACCGCTTCGACAAAAACCAAGCTTTTCAAAAGACACAATCAAGAACCGAATGTTCAAAGCCCGCAATCAAAGCTGCTATTAAACCGTTTTCTTTTCTGCAGTCCTAAAATGATGATGAGGCATGGGCCTGAAAGAGTTTCAGGCTTATCATTTTGAGATTTGGATCTAGGAATAACATGCACCGCTGTTTAATTGCCATGTTTTCATGATGTAAACAAGACAAACAATTTTAAGATCATTTCAGGACTTTTTCCACCCTAAAAGTGACCTCAAATGTAAGAAGTAAACATCAAAATCGAAAATAACATGGATGCAGAAATGTACAAACAATGTTCTGTTTTTTCAAAACTAACCACCACATTGAAAATTATGTTAAATAGGAGCAATGTTTCAAATTAACTCTAATTAACCACAAATAAAACACAGCTCTTCTACAAGTGTTTTGCTTTGACATTTCCTTAGTCACATCTCACAGCAAGAGCCGTGGTGTGCAAAAAGATACACAAGAATAAGACGGACCGCGTAATTGAAAAGTATCTCTCAGCTTAGAGGTACAAAGTGGTGCAGCAAAGACGGCAACATTCCTCACAAGACTGGGCTACAGAGTATGGAGTTAGGAAAACTGGAAAACCAAGCCTGGCTAGATTCAGGGAAAACTCCATGGCTGTGGGAACATATTTTACACAGAGGGGGTTTGTGCTGCTGTAAAAGGCAAGAGCAAATTTAGGATAGATTATATTTGTGCCCCCTGTGAACATGTATATAAGATGTGTACACAAAAGTGAAACGTGAACTCCTAATCTCAACTCACAAAGTGCTATGATCTTAAAAGTACAGTTAGTTTTATTGTGAATGAAGAACTGCTAGAATAAAACACTTCCATTTTTTTCATCTGTTTTTTTCAGTCACTTCATTTAATCATTGCGTGACTTAAAAACAGTCCAAGTAAATAACAGCTTTGTTTAGTTAGAAAGTTCACTTTGGGATAGTTTACATACAAATGGTGGAGGAGTTTTATTGCAACTGAATCAGCTTCAGGGTTCGTGGAAGTAATTCTGTTTCACTGAAATCTTAATTTGCCTCCATGAACAAATCTCTGTAAAAATGTTTAGGCCAATCGTAATTCAGCTGGGAAAAGGAGGTGTTTGACAGTCTGGGAGGATTTTTTGCAAAGTATGCAAATAATACCAATTTAAGATGTTTCATCCGGGTAGACGAAAACCCAACAAGAGATTACTGGGATAAAGTTAAAAGGTGACTCAACAACGTATTAGCTTAAGGGTGTAAATGACATTATTTTAGTCATTTATTATCTATTTTCCCTCCACAAGATTTTAGCTATTTTTTCAGTTTGGGTCACATTAATTTAGGAAAAAAAGTTCTGAATTTATGAGTATCAGAAAACTATGGTACATGAGATGGTGTTTACAAGCGCTGTAAACACCATGCATACAGGAAGTTGTACATGCTGGCAAAAAGAATATAAAATGAATGGCAAGGCACAAAAAGTTGGACTCTGAAAAGGTTTTTGAAATATAAGGTAATATCAGACTCAAAGCTAAAAGGCAGTACATGGTTTTTGATCATTTCTTGAGCTGCATGTCTAAGCTAATTGCATTTTGCTGTTTTTTTTATTAACTGTTCTTGATCACCAACTAAGAGAAATACAAATGCAGAAAACTACCGTATTTTGAGTTCTCCCAGTAATTCATAAATTTGCAGCAAAAATGCAACTCGTATGTGCTAGCATGAACAAATAATGCCTACTTTGCACACAAGCACATGTGAATTAAGGTTGTAAGTTAAGCTATTGTTTTGTTTGCCAATAATAAAAAAGAAAAAAAGAGAGAGGGGAAAAAAAAAAAACCTCACATCGGTGTTGTCACAGCCAATCATCTCGCCATAAGACACCTGATGACACAAACAGTAGGTGGGCTCGTTGGGGTCCACAGGCATGTCCAGCACATCCGACGGGTGCACGTTGCCAAAATTGGAGGCAGGGGCTGTGAATTCCCCTCTGATCAGATGAATGAGAAAAAAAGATTATACACAACATCAGTGTTCTTTTACCGTTAAAACCCAAACCCCATACACAGGATCATGACAAGACATAAAAACATACTGCTGAAAAAGTTTGACTTTCTTCTGTGCGCTCTTGGGACTTCCATCTTCGTCCGAGCTCTTCACCTTAGATCTTGTTTTGGCGGCCTTCTTCTCCTTCTGTCTGGAGTCTACTGGAATTACACAAACACTCCAGCATTACACAAAGCACAGATTTGTAAAAACTGGAGAACAACACAAAACAAAGCACAGACAGAGAAAATAGAAAGCAAACAGACCTTTCTTTCCCTTACTCGAGGTGGAGTCGTAGTCTGTGCTCTCAATCTGTTTCTCCTTCAGGTCAGCTTCAAACCGAGCCAGGTCTGTGTCGAGGCGTCGGATGTGTTTGTCGACCTGTAGAAAAAAAATAAAATAAACAACTAATCAGTCCACTGTTATTTGGTGCATAATTTTGAAATGTTTCAAGTTTAGAACATATGTATTCAGAATACTAAAGTTGTGTCAGATGGACCAACCATTTCATAGGTCTGCATAGCCAGCTGCACCTTGTCATCTCCAAACTCCTTGCATTTACTGTAGGACTGCTGAATCTGCCTCAGTAGGGACAGTTTTTGATCAGAGGAGAGAGTCCGGGCGTTGGAGGTGTATTCTTTGGCCAGAGAGTCAATCTGTCCTTTTAGGTCTACATGAAATAAACATAAGTTTTTCATTAGTACTTTTATTTAACTTTTAGAAATGCTCCTAAAAAAAAAAAGTAAAAGCCATTTGCTGAGCAGAAAACTTTTTCTTGTCTTGTCTCCTATCTTCTTTGGTCTTCATGATGTCGTTTGCTCACTAATATTCTCTAGCAAACCGCACGGGCCTCTAAAGAACAGCGGGATTTATACTGAGATTAAACTGCACACAGGTGGACTCAAATTACAAATGAAGCAGGTTCTGCAATTGGTTGCATTGGGTTTTATTTAGGGGTGCCAGAATAAAGGAGGTTAAGTCGAACCAGATCTCTTTTGAGGCGTAGTATGTTTGTCTACCTGTAGCAAACACAAATCTTCAGCACATTCATTTTTGGTGTACAATTTCAATTGAGATTTTAAAAATAAATTTGGAACAGATCCAAGACACTTTGCTGAAAACAAATTGTATCCATTTGCTTCAATTTCACAAGCATGTTGCACTTTGTATGTCACACAAAATCCCAACAAAACATAAAATATGAAAAGTTCAAGGACTACAAAAACCTTTGTATAGCACCGTAACTTCAAGTCACAAAATGAAAAAATTTGATTCAGTCGGTTTTCAGCATAATAATAATAATAATAATAATAATAATAATAATAAAGTTAAGGTAAGTTTAGTAGAAGCCATCATTTATATGACTGGTGGGATCTGAAATAAAATTCAGGAACATATATAGATCAATAATGCTTAAAGAACGGATACCTCATGTGACAATTTTATTTATTCCCACCTTCTGTGCGTTGATCGAGATCTCTCATCAAATTAAAGTTCCTCTGCAGCTCGAAGGGAAGATTTTCAATGCCTGGATAGATAAAGATGGTGGGGAAAGATAAAAAACATATCAGTTTAATTGCACAGTCGCCACAATCAAACAAACCGAAAAAAAACAATGCGAGTGCGGTAGCTAGCTCAATGTTGTGCGTGAAATGCAATTTATGTTGTCTTCTGAATTTATTCAATAAATACGGATTCATACGGATGCTTTTGTGGGTTAAAAGAATCAAAGTACATCGACAGTAAGTACTGAAACATTGTATGCACTGTGAGATATCCAGCAGCATCTTAGCTTCGCTACAAACAGCTTTTCCAGGAAATAGACAGAGCCTAAAAAGACTGACCGTTAGAAAGTGGTTAACGCGTTTTCCTCCATCTAATAAACAGACATGAACTGCAGTGCATAACTACATGCAAACAATTAATTGACTAAATTAATTGAACATGTGCAAGCAGCTTCAAGGCGTCATTTATAGCTTACTGTCCAAATAATGCTCCAAATACATCCCCGCCGCCATCTTGGAAAAGGTAAACAAGGCAGTTTCCGTTTCGAAATGGACCAATCTGATTTCCCAGACTTTTTAGGGAAAAAAACTTCACATGCGTATGCTTTATGTCTACTGTGTTCACCATCACCCTTAAGAAATAAAACAGAATTGAGAATAGCATTTTTAATATGCGTGGAGTCCAAATTACAGTACATATTTTTAAAATTAATTACCAATTGGAAATAGCGTTTTAATACAGACTCCTTGGTTAAAGGTACAAATGATTTCTGATTAAATTCTAGTAAAGACATGAGCTGAAGTAAAGCTTACATTAATATGTCTAAAATTAATGGTATTCTATTCTACTAAGTTCTTCATTATAATTACGTAAATTCTAAATAAAGTTTTTGATTTTTTTCCCTGTACTCTTTTGGGTCAAAACAGCAGCCCCGTGTACTTAAACCATGAGCAAAAATGTTGAATGTATTATACTTTACTTCAACTGTTAGTCTAACATGAGAAAGGAACTGAAGTTTGTGATATCCAAAATAAGTATATAAATATTTACTTTATTCAGTGAATGACTGAGTCACAGGAATCTTTAAAACTAAATCTTTCCATAACAAAAACGTCTTTTTAAGTTATAGACAGGCTAAAAAAAAACCTTTTCAACTTTATTTTAAATATTCCAAAATGAACCTACATATATTCTCTTAGGTAATGTTTTATTACTCCTCAAGAAATTTATTTTTCTTGAATATTAAAGTGATTAAAACCAGATAATAAGAATTTGAAGTCTTAAAATATTTATTTCATGTTCACCTGAAGCAAACCTACATTATAGATCAGATAAAACAGAAAACAAACAGTGAAATCAAATCTATCAGTATAGCCATATTTAACACGTTACTCTGAAACAGATAACACTGACCCAAAGAATATTTAAATGTAGAGAAAGGGAGTCGGCTATTTAATAGGACTCTACAAAGTTTCTTTGTAATCTGAAATGTTTCACTGCTCACATGTTAAACATTATTTGTTTTTTTGAAACTTGTGCTTCATCTTTTTGAATTTATTTTTTCCCATCTTGTTCTTCATCTTCAAAGGTGATTTCCCCTTTTTGGTTTGCTTTTTCTCAAATCTACTTCCATCTTTTTTGACAGTTTTTGATGCGGTTGTCTGGACAGGAGTCTTCTTTGCAGGGTTCTTTGCCTGGGCTCCCTTCACAGTCTCTCCATCCATTTTGGCAATCTTTGCCTTCTTTGGTCCAGTCTGCGAGCCCTGTTGTCCTTTTGTCTTGATGTTTACTGGTTTCTTAGCTGCTGCTCCATTAGTTTTGGCATTTTGCTTTAGGGCATCTGTCTTTGCTGGCGCAGTTTCATTAGCTGCTTTGCTTTTGGACGGTTTCTCTTTCGGAGAATCTGTAGCTTCTGTTGCCTCAGAAGCTTCTGTTGTCTCGTCTCCTGTAATTACCAACACAAAATTTACGCAATCATAACATTAAACAGAGAAAACATTTCAATCTAGACTCAGATTTGAGAGAGTTACCTTTCCCAACTGAAGCTGATGGGATTACATTAGAGAACTTCTTAAATTTGGCCACAAAAAATCCATCCATGTTGTGGGAATGTGGGTAAAAACGGCGGGTGAGTTGCAGGGAGGGATGGAATCTAAATTTCTTGAAACTGCGGAGGACATAAAATGTTTTTCTATTTAATGACCACAGTGTTTATCAGTCAGTAAATGGATATACTGGTTAACTTTCATTACCTGGTGAAGCCTTCCTTCCCAAAATCAAGTCCGGTTGGGACGAGTTTAACATTCCTTTTCTTCAAAGCGTAGTCCACCACCCACTCATTCTCCTCCACCTGGTTGGACACAGATGTGGTTACTATCAAAACTTAAATCAAGACAAACATCCACACAAATGAAATGAGCATAATAGTGGGACACTTTTATTATTATTAAATGAATTATTTACTTTAAACAAGCTTCTATATCTTTCTGAAAAGTTACTTGTAATTAAGTACTCTTGAAATAAGCCAAAACTAATTTATTTGCACTAGAAACTAGACTAAAACTACTTAGTAAGATTTTGTGTTTTTGCTCCATAACTTGTTGATTTCATATAATTGTTCAGATTATGTTAAGGTGAATAAATTGCAATGTTTTTAATAATAATAATAATTCAGACATCAGTTTCACTGCAGTCCTGACTGAACCTCATTTCGTGGTAACACATACCATTATTGAGCATGTGCAGTAGACCAGGTATCCTCCAGAAGAAGACGCTGCATTCACAGAGTCGATAGCTGATAGAAGCAGTTCTTTTTGCAAATGAGCAGAGCGCAGAATATCCGGCTCATCCTAATCGTAAAACAAGATTAGAGGGAAGACGTTTTAATGCGCAATTCAATTTTAACTAAGAGGGTATCTGTAGATCAATGGGCAGAGACAAGCTGTGATGTCTCACCTTACTGGTCTTTACAGCTGGATCTTTTGCGATAACTCCTGTGCCTGAGCATGGTGCATCGAGCAGCACTCTGTCAAACCCTCCCATTACCTGCGGCAAAAACCTCCATAGTTCAGTAAACTATAAACGATACAGTCGTGGCATTTATTTAAACCGAGCACGTTTTGCAAATGAACATCTGAAATGAGGCTACCTTTGGGAACTGCCTGCCATCGTAATTGCTGACCACGGAGTTAGTGACCCCGAGGCGGTGAAGGTTTCCCACCACGCTCTTCAGTCTTTCAGCGTTAGCATCATTAGCTACGATCACTCCTGTGTTTCTCATCAGCTGAGCTAAACGGAGGGACATTCACTTCAACATTTAGCTCTCAACACATAATTTGCAGGCATAAGAGTAACATATCTTACCCATATAGGAGGTCTTTCCTCCAGGAGCCGAGCTCATGTCCAGCACCAGCTCCCCCTCCTGTGGAGAGAGCGCCATGACAGGAAGAAAGCTGGAGGCTCCCTGCAGCATGTAATGACCGGCCAGATACTCCGGAGTCGCACCTGGATTCAAACAAAGCATGACATCAAAACTCTGGCGGCTGAAATACGCTTCTCTGAAAAAAAAATTCAGGCTAAAATTAGAGTTAACATGTTGAAGAGTAACGTACCAATAGGCACTGAGGAGTCATAGATGACCAAACCCACTTTGGACCATTTCCCCAGTGGGTCCAGGTTTACTCCTCTGTTGATCAGAGCCTAAACAAGCACAAATACAAAATGGTCCAAGTTAAAATTATGTCAATTATTTCAAAATAGCTTCAGATTTTTGTTTAATATAAATGAGCCAAGTAAATCTTTTGTCTTTTCCAAAATGTGTCATAACTATAATCAAAGTCTGTCTTCAGCAGATGTGTGTAAATAAATTAAATCTGAAAAGCTGCTTTTATATATATATATATATAAAAGCTTGATATTGGCACTGTCATACTCCAAAGAGTGCAGAGCATTTACCTGTGCAAGGTCCCGCCTCCTCGTTTTCAGCGTGTTGGTTCGAATTGTGACTGGTCTCTGAATTTCATTGGCTTCCAAGAAGTCAACAAGCTGCCGAAAGCAACAAAATTGACTTATTTTTCAAGCTGCCACCCATAACCTTTCAGTGAATCACAGATTTGTGGATGCAAAACAAACAAACCGACCTCTGAGAGAGGGAAGAGGTCCATTAATTTCTCAACGAGGAATTCGTTGTAGCTATAATAAGTACAAAGGTCTTTCTTCAGAAGAGAGAGGTAGTCCACTCTGGCTTTCCCCTCCTCCCTTTTTGCTGAGAAATTACAGAGGACATCAATGTTGTCCTTTATTCTCTGATGGACTCCCTTCAGGTCCAGAGACAGGGCACCTGAAAACACAGGTGACAGAGGAAGGTTTGGTCATTTGCAGAACATTTCCTGACGATTTGCTGTCAGTTTGCAACGACAGACTCACCCTCCTCGCTCTCCTCAGCAGAGGGAAGTCGGAAGGTATCAAAATCATCTGCATTAGTTTGGATTGTTTCCTCCTCATCCATGTCAGAATCTGATTTATGCTTTTCGTCACCATCGTCATCATCATCATCATCCTCGTCCTCCTCTTCTTCTTCATCATCATCACTGTCTAGACCCATGGATTCCTTCAGTTTTTTCTCTTTTTTGGCAGCACGTTCGATCGGAAGAAGCTGAAGTGGATCAAATCAACAGATTAAGTTAATTTAATATTTTGCCACAATTATAAAATCTAATCATTCCTGAGCAGATTTAGACTTCTGATCGAATGGCCTGAGGACTAATTTAACTTTCAACTGCGAAGTTCGACAAACTTCTGAAAGGAAACAAAAGAAAACCTGCAGACTTTCGCAATCTTCCAGAAAAGCTAAAAAGAAGCATTTCAGATGGAAATGAAAAAGTTCTACGTTAACAAAATGAATGAGTAAACTCAAAGTGTCATGCAAACACTACAGAATGGTTAATATCTATCATATTGGACTGGCTACATTAAACAGAAGCTTTTTAAATGCCAACTTTAAAAAAAAGAGAGCTAAATCAGATAACATACATCATCTCCATCACTGTCCTCCTCTTCCTCTTCTTCCTCTCCACTGCCATCATCTTCTGCACCATAGTCATCAACCATTTCTTCATCATCATCATCATCATCTTCTTCTTCTTCCTCTTCCTCCAGGTTTTTTAATCCCAAATCTGCACTTTTCTTTTCTTGTTCTTTTCCTCTCTTCTTCGGCAGAAGCACCTGCTCTTCCTCTTCCTCCTCCTCATCTTCCCACATCTCCTCGCTGTCATCCTCACTTTCAGGTTCATCCATTTTCCTCTTTGTAGGTTTCAGCCATTTACTGTTGTCATCACTGTATCCTTTGGACAAAAATAATAAGCACACATTTTCAATTAAAATTTCAGACCGATGGAGAGAGCCTTTTAAGAAACATACAAAAACAACTTCTGTAAATCTTCACATTCAGAACACATTTACTTCAAATTTTGCAGTGAACAAGAATCTAGGATTATATTTTTATCCAAGAATTCCTTCATTATTCGTTATGCATAAAAATGCTCTTGTTTATAGAAAAAACAACTCAATCTTATGTATAAAGTAGGAAATAATTACCCCACTCTGTAGTTGTTTTTTAATCAAAACATATATTTGTCATTTTTAATCTTTCAACTAGGTATCTGGGATTATATTTAAGCACAGCTGACAGGTAGAGATAATGCTAAAAACCAATAAATCAAAACTCTGTTGCTTGGATGTCAAATATACTAAATGTGAGCGGGAAAAGTGTCTTTTTTTAATCTTTAGCCTAGCATTGCGTCAGGTTGATTTCCCTTAAAATGTTTGTGTTATTTGTTGCTTTGTGTTTGTACTCAGAAGTCAAATTTCTTGAGATCACCAGCTAAAGTCAGAACATTGAACACTGGGAAGGTCGTAGGTCACCACCCAGAGTTTTACATCCAATATGGCTATTTCAACACAAAACGTATTGAAAACCATTTATTTTTGCTCCTGACAGTTTGACATCTGTCACATCCATGACTCTTTCCAATAAACCTCAAAATAAACCTGAAAAAAACCCATTATGGCAGTAAAGAATAAACAGATGTCAACAAGAAACTATTACAAAATGATTTTTATTTTACAATAATAATGGAGTTTGCAGGTGGATGAGAAGTGAAAACACAGTGGAAAGTACATTAACGTGGACAGAACCAAAAATACTTTACTTTGTGTTTAATTGATCCAAAGGCACATTTAAAATGTTGCTTATAGTGACAGGTTTATTTTCATTTCTAAAACATGACATGGACAATGGTTCAGATTGATGCGCTTACCTCTTTTTGGTTGTTTCTCAGCAACATCTTCTGGCTTTTTCAGGTTCTCAACTCTCTTAGCAGCTCTAAAAAAAATTGCAAACGTTACTAAACACTTTGCAAACACTGTGGCTGTATTTAAAGCTCACTAAGCAGTCCACCCGTTACCTTTTTCTGGCTCTACTTGACAAACGTTTTGGTCCTGCATCTTCTGCAAAGACAATAGAATGTTATACACAACCGGCAGTGTGCTTTTGTTTCCATTAAGGATCAGTAAAAAGATACTTACCTCCTGGATCTATAAAGTTGGCCAACTCAACCTCTGCTCCCTGCTGCTTTCTGGATTTCTTACCCGGCCCCCTCTTCACCTTGTTGGTGGGATCAAGCTTCCGACCCATGACTCCAACTCTCAGCTACAACCTCAAAATGAAGAAGCAGAGAAAATTAAATCCCTACTACCACTCCTTGCCCTAACAACAAATTAGTGAACATTGTTAATACCCTACATATCATACCGAGTCTGACATAAAGAGGCTTCCATTACAACGTAACCTTCAGCTCTGGAGCCACAAGCTGCTCTATAAACCCTCTACAGTGGCTCTATTTAGCTTTGACCAATAAGAACATGGAAATAAACAATAGTTCTGTTGAGTTTCCTGACAGTACAGTGGACACTATCTAATTTATCAGTGAATGAACATCCTTCAAAAATAATTGTGGCAAATAACATGCTGTCATGGTGAAGAAGTAATGTACATATGCACAGGTTGTAGTTAAAAAAACAATTGGTAGTATAAATCCTTCAGTAATAAAAACGATCATACCCCAAGTAAATATAGTCTGCACCTGTATGTTTAATAAAAACAGTGATTTCTAAGAGTTTAATGATCCGATTTATAAACTATTGATATTACAGAGGGAAGTGAAAGTATGAGAACTGCTGGATTTAAAATAAAAATAAATAAAAATAAAAATAAATTAAAAACTACAAACTTATCCCACCCTGGCCAGTTTAAACTGATGGCAAACTTTACTAATACCTCTGTTTATAATAATAGGTTCAAAAACATGGCTTATGGAAACAAGACAATCAGCGACTGAAGATAATACATGGCAGACATGGGAGCTTATATGTAAAAGGGTTACGCAAAAGATCGTATATAGATGCTATATACAGGTAGTAAAAGCCTGCGTTACTGACTCGAGTTTTTGGTTCCTAAAAGATATACGAGCGAGTTATCACTAAACTGCACAGGGACAAACGGATCTGATTATCAAATAATGAGCCTTTTATAAAACAAGACCTGCTTCAGCGTACCCAGTTGGCAATTTAAAATGTTTCAGTTACGAAAACTTTGTTGTGTTTTTGGCTTCACAGACAAGCTTAACTACATAATTCTCAAATACTCACCCACGAATCGATGCTTTTGACTTCAGACTTTCAGGTTTCCACACGTGAAATTTCCTTCAACACGTTGCTGGAGAATATCCGGCGCACGAAAATGACGTACTAATCTTGCGCGGCATTAAAATATTTTGGATTTATTTAAACAAAATGGTAAATGTTCTCATTCATCATTTATGTAAAACTAAACAGATTAGCTTATATAAATTCATTACTTTATGTGGTTACTGTATTTTATTTTTTTTTTTTTTAAAAAGAGACCTCTATGCGGTTTCCATACTGACGTCATCTTTCTGCGACTAACAAAAGGAGTCATGGCATCTGGAAAGAAGCGTGGTCTGGAACATTTGGATGAATATGAACCAAAAGCAGCAAAAACAGGCAAAATCAACCTCCATGATCGAATGGCTGAAAGAAGGCTCATTGTTATTCTGGAGGGAGCATCGTTAGAAACTGTGAAGGTTAGAGAATAACGCTGCTCTTAATTACAAACACAACCAACATCTGTGACCAGCTAACGCTGAGAGGATTTAATTCTGATCTATGCTTGTTGCTGTTTGGTTTGTGTCTTACAGGTTGGTAAAACATTTGAGTTGTTAAACTGCGATCAGCACAAAAACATGATCATCAAAAGTGGAAGAGATCCGGGACACATAAGACCAGACATCACACATCAGGTAAACACAAACCTTACATCAGCTTGAAAAGCTTTTTACACCTTTATTTATTCTGAATTATTATGAATAGAAATTGATTTCAATGCTTTTCCCACTTATTCTCAGATATCTGAAATTACTACTTTTTATCATAATCCTTGATTTGGTTTTTTTTGTTTGTTTTTGCGTGGTTGTGTTTTTTTTTTAGTTTTTTTTTACTTTTCTTACAGTATGTGCCTGATTAAAGTTTCTGAAAACAATCTGTCTCTTCATTTCAGTGTCTGCTTATGCTGATGGACAGTCCGCTGAACAGGGCGGGCCTATTGCAGGTTTACATCCACACTGAGAAAAACGCCCTAATAGAGATCAATCCACAGACCCGCATCCCCAGAACTTTCACCCGCTTCTGTGGTTTAATGGGTATTGTTTCTTTTTTGTTGTTTACAGTGGCTTGCAAAAGTATTTATTCCCCTTAATCTGCTTTTACATTGTGATTATGTTCGGTAGATGGTGTTTGCCAAACTGCAAAGGTTCTGTTTTAATAAAAACCTCTGTGCCACTTTTCAGTGGCTGTGAGATTTGTGACATGAATCAGTGATAGTTTTCCTGCTGACAGATTTTCCCAACCGAGCTGTGGATCTTTATCGCTCCTCCAGAGTTCCCATTGGCCTATCGGCTGCTTGTGTGATTCATGCTCTGATGTTTTCTAACAAACCTGTGAGGCCTTCACAGAGCAGCTGGATTCATGTCGAGATCACAAGATTACACTCAGATTGACTCCCTTAATCAGAGAATTTATGAAGAAAATCTTTTAACATTTGATGTATAGATTTATCAGATTAAAGGGAACTTAATAAAAATGACTGTCATGTTTTTTTTTTTTTTCATTATTATTTCTTCTGTTTGTCAAACTGTTAGAAATCGTCTATCGATTCCCTTCCACCTCACAGTTGTTCACTTCTTTGTGTTGGCCAATCACATAAAGCTGTTGCTGGAAACTGAATTTCACAGAGGAACTTTCATGAGGGATTAATAATAAAGTTCTATCTAATCTAACCTAAAGTACACTAAAGGTTGTAGTCATAATATGACAAAGCATTGAACAGTTGAAGAGGGATAACGACTTTTGCAATCTCCTTTTTAATGCATAGCCAGGTTTTCTCTCCATCTCTTTGACCATTTCTTCTCTCTCCAACACCAAAGTTCAGCTGCTGCACAAACTGAGCGTCAGGGCCGCTGACGGCCCTCAGAAGCTGCTGAAGATGATTAAAAACCCGGTGTCTGACCACCTGCCCCCCGGCTGCCCCCGCATCGGCATGTCCTTCTCCGCCGGGGAGGCCGTTAACGCTCGGACCGTGGTGCCAGAGGGCCCTGCAGCAGTGGTGATCGGAGCGTTTGCACATGGTTCGGTGAGGAGAGGATACAGATAGTCCTTGTTTCACGGTTTCAAATAATTTCTCAATATAACCCAGTGTTGGGTTTTCTTTCCCCTCAGGTGAATGTGGACTACACCGAGCAGACAGTCTCTATAAGTAACTACCCCCTCTCTGCAGCTCTGACCTGTGCCAAAATATGCTCCGCCTTTGAGGAGGTTTGGGGCGTCCTGTGACAAACGGATTACAATGAACTGCTGAAGGGAAACAACTGTAATTACATGGTTCTGATTGCAGTGGACCAGATTTACTGGAACAAATGCTGAGCGTTGCCACAAGAACAACGACAGGAGGAGGAGAGATCGCCCACTCCCACATAAATATTGTTTTTGTTTGTTTTCTCAAGATGAGAAACGTGAAAACAAAAATCATTCTGTCAGCATAATGGGATCATTTTTACATTGTTTCCAGATAACAAAAAAATAAAAATTATTATAATGATTGTTTGGATTGGAAAAGTTTTGTTTTCTAGTTTAAAGTGGCTGTGATTTCTCCTCTGTTCAGTTCAGTGCTCCTGCATCTCCCTTGTAAAATTTCTAAGGTTTTATGCAGCCACACATGGAGATGAGCCAGGATGGTGCGTTTCAGCGCTGCTTGTTAACCTCATAATTGATACTAAAGGAATTATCCATGAATCTGTGTCTTTTCCTCCATGAATATGATTTTTATTGGACCTTATGGTTACTTCTATACCTAATCTTCTTTTGTACCAAACTGTGTCACACAAAGTTTAAAGTAAGATGTATTTTTAGGAGAGGGTGTTTCTTTTCCTTTTATTGCAATCTGAAACAAAGCAGTTATAACATCTTTATATCAGCAATTAATGGAAAATAATTAAATGGATGAAAAGTTTTTATTCAACACAGTTAAAGCAACAAAGAACGGTCAGATTGATAAAAATACTTCAGTTTATTGCCAGTCTTAGTTCTAGCAACTCCTGCAACACCTGCGATGCTTTCTCTGCCGCTTCGATCTTCTTGTAGGAAGTTTCCGTCTTTGTGATTGTTTTCTCCTGGAAGATTTGACCTGTTTTGGTTGATGCCTATGTGTCTTTTTAGTCTTTGCTGGTGGCGTTTGAGCTCGCATGGATCGGTTGTTTCTGAGTTGAGGTCTCTTCCTGGCTCGTTTCTGGGGTTTTCTTTTGGGTTTGGGCGACTGCTTTCTTTGTTTCTTGGACTTTGGTGCTGCTTTGTCAGTGTTTCTTTGCATTTTTTGTATTTTGACTTTTGCTTTGGCCAGATTTTTGTTATTTTTCTGTGTCTTTGTCTCTTCTTCAGGGTTCTTTTGGGCTGAAGTCTTCTTCGCGGGCTCTTGTGGGGGCTTCTGAGATGTTGATTTGTTCATCTTTGCACTCTTTATTTTTATTGCTTTCTGTTTTTAAAGGGATAAAAATGTATACAGTAAAGCTGATCTGATATTTGACCAGTTACTAAAATTTTAACATCCGAACATCCCGTTAAAAATAATCTGGACGCAGAGCTGAAATGCCACTCGGTGAAAGGAGCAGATTCGGTTTTTACCTTATTGTTGAGTCTCAGTGAGGTGTTTCTCGTAGTTCGCACCAGTGTCTTGTTGTTGACCAGCTGCTCCGTCACCACCTTAACTTGCCGGTTGTTCTTTGCAACATCATAGCCTTCGGCGGCCAGTGTCTCCTTGAGCTCATCCATGGAGATGCCACCTTTATGTTTGCACTGGGAGACCACATTGAGGATGAGCTTGGAAACCTGCTGCCTCGAGAACTTTGCCGTGGGCGCACTATCAGCTTTCTTCTCGATCTGATGCTTGAAAAGACGAACAGGAGTCTCTGAAACATTAGAAGGTTTTAATTCTAGCTCTTTAAATTGTATTTTGTATTGTTAAATAAACTGAAAGATGTGGAAAATATAATCAATGTAGGAGTCAAATGATAAAATCCGCCAAGTTTAAGAAATGTAAAATGTTCACAGACTAAGTAGCTTAAGGTGTAGCTGGAAGGAGCTGAACATAAAGATTTAAACTCGACAGGTAGCAACAGGTGTAATTGGTGAAATGTTTAAGAAATCAGATGAGCGGAAGCTACTTATCTTTCAGTCCAAGATATCCTATATTGTTTTTGGAGTTGGCTTTTTTTTTGGCTTTTAATCTCTTTGCAAATAGTGACATTAAATTCAACAACTCAGCAGTTAACCTGAACCTTTCCTTAGATTTGACTTACTTGGAAGTGCAGCCACGGCCGCCGGTTCCTCCCGAGGCTGAACGACTCGCTTCAGAAGCCGACCCAGACGTTTGGCTCCGGCTTTTCCAAGGCCTCTTCCCGCTGGGTTTTTTGAGGGATTATTGTGCTGTTTTGACACACCTAATAGTTTCTTCTCGTTTGTTTTAAAACTGATGGAAGAATTTTCCTTGACCCCTCCCTGCAAAGCCTTTTTTGCTCCGTTTTTTTTCTTCATTTTATGAAAGAATCAGACATTGTAACCCAGAAAGAAATCAAAAACACGGAAGCTAATTTTAAATGGCCAGAGAGTTTTTTTCAAAATCATGCTTTGTTGCATTTAAAAAAAAACACAACTGTTTTGTATGTTTTTATTTTTTACAAATCTGTTCCCATAGCAACCTAATAACAGCTGTGATTACGCTCTGGAGAAGTGCCAGAGCTATTTCAAATTAGTTTTTAAAGGTTTATGGACCAATTTGTTTGTTTGTGTTCAAATATTATAATAAACTGAAGGTGACTGCAGAATTAGAGTAGCACCTGAATTTTTTTCTTACTTCAGTGCAGACTGGACTTTTTGGCAAATCATGCAAATTAGTAGCTTTTTGCAATAAACAAACTAAATAGAACCATTTAAATAACCCAACAGAACCAATGTTATACATGGTGTCTACAAATTAAATATGAAAATGCAACTTTTAATCACTTCTGGTGACACAAACATATTAAACTCATTCATTACAAGAGTCTGGAAAACGTATAGGTTTTTCCAGTATGAGCCAATGCAATTTTTTTTTTGCCTTATTTGATTTTACTTGTTCCCTTTTCCAGAAATGGCAGCCACTAATGTCTTCTTTCTGCCACGTCTCAGTGGCAACACTGCTGTTCCTTTAACTTTGAACTTCTAAACAATGCTTTCAAATGCATCTTTGCGAACATTTAGTGGCTTCACTGTCTAGGGTGCATTCACACTGCAGCCTGAAGTGACCCAATTCCGATTTTTTGGCAATTCCGATTTTTTTGCCAGGGCCGTTCACACTGCCAATAAATGCGACCTGTATGCGTTCTGCAGTGTAAACGGGCAAACGACCTGAAAGTGTCCCGCATGCGCAGTAGAGGGCGCCATAGCGTCAGCTTTCTAAGTGTTCTGCCAACCGCCATAAAAAGAAGAAGTGCTCAGTGTTTGCGGAAGTAAACATGGAGGCTAACGGTGGAGCTTAGCTTACATATTTGAAGTTGTTGTCCGGCCGGAGCAGCATATTAACAACTTAATCCTCATATAATTCGTCATGGTTGTTGTTTTTCTTCCCACTTGCGCATATCAGGACGCAGAATAGTGAGATTTGTTGAGAATCAGTGACGTTCAGTTCGGATGAATGCGACCTGGACGTTAGGTCGCATTTGAATCGGATACGTGTCGGATATGGGTCACATAAGAAAAAGAATCCGACCTGTGCTGTTCACACTGCCATGAAAAGATCGGATACAGATCGCATTATGTCAAAAAAAATCAGAATCGAGTCACTTCAGGCTGCAGTGTGAACGCACCATATGTATCCTTTTCGCTTTTTAAAAACATCATAACGGAGCATCTGAACCTCATTTTCTGTCTTGCACAAAATCTTGGAGAATATCTCTCTAATCAGAGCAGATAAAGAGTCCAGAACCAATTTTTATTGATTTGAATGAACATTCTTTGTGTCGTTACAAAATACATGATTCTTTTAAATCTTCACAGATAAACTACTTCTATCAGTATTAGTAGATTTATTTGTATTTAAGTTAGAGGCCCAACGAAGCAAAATTGTCATAATTTGTGTTTTTGAGAGATATGCCTGGATAAAATGCAATAAACAAATTCTTCCTCTGAGTGATATTAACAGCAGACAGTTCACATAAAACATGTAGCTTATACTTCCTTTGTTAAAACTCTCACCACTAAATAAAATATTAAAAAAAATAATGTTTGTTATTTAAACCAATCCCGAACAACTTGTGCAAGTAATGCAATTTGGATCATATTAGAAAAACAACCAGGGCTAGTAAAAAAAAAACTGCAGTGTTGAAGTGTACATATATGTATTAAAAAAGTTTTAATGATGTGAATATTCCTGAACCCAGAATATTTCTGGGGTTGACGTCCAGCTCGTGGTTACAGACTGTGGTCAGCATGCTTGTGATTTGTCCTGTTGAGTTTTAAGTGAGCACTGTGGGCTTGTTGGACACAGACCAGACTGGGAACACATGACCGGGATCAAGAAGGAGGCGTCCAGAGGCATGGACTCACCGTCTGGGTCAGTGTCACAGCTCACCTGCAGGACAGTAAATCATTACAGCTAGTGGCTCAGAAATACAAGATAAAACAGCAGGAAAGTCAAGCTAGTAATGGAGAGATTAATTCATTCATTCATTCCTCCGTGTCTACCTTTTTTTCTCATTTCCTGTTTTTCTTATTTCTTTCCTCTTTTCTCCCTCTTTCCTTCATTTTTTCCCATTTGTCCTACTTTCCTTCTTCCTTTCACTTTTTCATTCTTCCCCTCTTTCTTCCTTCCATTCTTTCCTGGTCTCCTTTGTTTCCCCCCCCCCTCTTTCCTTCACTCTTTAGCTCTTTTTCCTACTTTCCTTCTTTCACTTACTTTCTTGCTCTTTGCTGCTTTCCTTCTTCCTTTCTTTTTCTTTCCCTTTCCTTACTTCTTCCTCTCCTTCCTTCTTTCTCTCTTTTTTCCATCCATCCATCCATCCATCCATGCCAACCGTACCGTTGTGCTGGTCGTTAGGATGAGGAAAGGCCAACATTACCTGAGAGAAAGATCTGAAAAACAGCTGCGTGTGATTCAACCCTGAAATCGAGGTGTCTGCAGGATTCTGGCTTAGACTCTGATGATAGGCCTGAGGAAAGAGGAAAAAAAATGTGAAAAGAACAGACCTAAAGTGCTTCACACAAAACTCTGTAGCTTCAATATGCTTCCTTACCTGCAGCGCCACCTGCAGTGCAGAGTATTGCAACCACACCTCCTCCTGCTGCGCTGTAGGCAGAATAGTCGCCCAAACTTGTCCTGCTTTTTCAGTAGCTTTGAGGTAGTGAGTCCACACACATTCTCCCACAGCACGCATAGTCGGGCTGTGAGAATAAACTGCAACACAACAGACATCATAGCTTAATATCGACAAAACTGATCCACTTTTACACTATTACAAGGGTTACGATGGAAAAATGGATATTGAACACATCCCTGCTTTTCTCTGTAAATATATTCCTAATGCGGTTCTTATGATGAAATTCAGGGCACAAATCAGTGATAGTCCAAGTAGTCTATACATACAAAAAAAATGTATTAGCCTGCAGCAAAATTTATCTTCTATCAAAATTTAACTCTCATCTGTAGTTTCAGAAATAAAAAACATTAAGCCACAAGAATGGCTCAATTTGCTGACTTGAATCCTTTTAAAGTGGCAGTATTGTTTATTTTCCAGGTACATGGTGACATTTTGTAGCACAATCAAGTAACTATGTTACCTTCAGCTGTTATGAAAATGTTCTATCAAACATAATTTAAAAACATTTTTGACTTTGTATTATATTACGTTCAATAAAATTAAACTATCTAATTTGATGCTTTGAAATTGGCCTCTGTCTCTTTAAGAAGCTCCTACTCTTCCCGAAACACTTGCAATCAAAATCTGAATGCGTAGTAATGAGCACAAAATGCAGCATAATGCAAGACCAAACGTTAAAAACACAAATCAAAGCAGAGATGTAAACTTTTCTTACTCTCAGGCAGAAACAAATGAAAGATATCTTTAGCAACAAGGAAACCCACGGCACCATAATTCATGGCCCTGTTCACAAGAAAAGAAGTGAGTTGTTGTGATCAAATCAGCAAATAATACATCCGGCAATGTTTTTCCTTGAACATAACTTACTTTGGATAGGTCGGGTGGAAAAGAGGAGGGACGAACATTCCCATTGGGAAGAGAAGCCCATTACTCACTAGAGAGGGCGCGACAGACAGGCTGAAATAAATACGAGAGGATTATTGCATGTTTCAAGAGTTTATCCAGAATTTAATAGCTAAACGTGGTGAAGGAGAAACTTGCATGTCGGCATCCTCAGTCTGCGTAGCCAAGAGTTTACTGCGTCTCTTCTGCCAAAGGGAAAGTAGCTGAAGGTAGTTGGTAAAGAAGCCACTGGAGCTGACCGTCACCTGAAATCATTGGCGTTACTGGGTCATTGTTTTCTTTGTCTATTAGCAGTAAAAAAAAAATGCTCTTGCTGGCAAATTGCTCTATTAAAATTGCTCTTGCCAGACAAGAGCAATTTTAATGCCTTCATAAACAGCTGTTTAGATTTTGTGATTTTTTTTTCATTTCGGCATTTGATGTTTTTTCCAGTCGACTGCCCCGTGTTTGATCATTTTCAAAGGGATATTTTTTGTTTGTTAAGCATTAGCTTGAACCTTTGAATCAAGAGAGATCACTGAGGGAAGTTCTCAAGTGTTTATTGCCAACTTCTTCATTTTACTGATACTTCAAGGACACACACACTGCACAGCAAGCTACTATGGTCATGCATAGTGCCACATCTAGGCATTCATAACCCTCAAACCTCTTTCTATTTTGAAATATTTCAACCACAACCAAACCCACTGAATTTTGGAGGGATTTTATGTGATACACCACAGGCACAGATAACAACAACAGCTGGTTACTCAGAAACAAATTACAAATAATTTTAGTTTTAAAAAAAATTCTGCTGCATACCTCAGAGAACAATAGGTCAAGATCATCTTCATTAGAAATCTCCTTTGAGGACAATAGTCTTGGAGGCGAGGAGTAAACCTGGAGAAAGAAAAGCTCCAGTAACGTTAAAACTGTAAACGAGATGCAGACTAATTCAAATCTAGAAATTCAGATTTCCTTTTCACCTTGTCAATGAAACGCTGAAAAGAATTTTGATCTTTCCACCTGAGATCCATTATTTTAGATATGAAGGCAAAAAAGACATTTTCAACAATTTCTTCTGTCTGTTATCGGGGGGGGGGGGGGGGGGGGGAATGCAAACTGCGTTAGATGGAGATTTAAATCATTCAATCAGTTCAGATTGTGTCACGGTGTCAAATTCACCTCTCGACGCAAAGTCGTCTCACTGAGAAGATGTGCAAAAACTGAATCAAATCCTCTTTCGGTCTCCAGTACGCAGCGTTTCCAGCGAGGGACTTCCTGGTAAAAAAAAAAAAAAAAAGTCCCAACACATGACTCAATTAATCCATTCACACTTCTGCTTGTGTTTTGACTCAAGCCATGCTGACTGACCTCTTCGATGTTCCCCAGTGCCAAAGAAAAATTCCTTGCCGTTTCTGAAAATCTGGAATCCATGGCGGGCATCAGGGTGTGCAACAGATTCAGGACCATAAAGGTGTGAAGAGTACCGCTTCGCCCAACAAAGTGGCAAGAAAAGATTTAATAAAAGCACTCTGAGACACTAAGATCCTGTTTTAATAACTTAATATTACCTGTTACTCATTTCAGGCTTATGCAACCATTTGTTGATGATGCGGGACATTTGAATGATGTAAGGTAAGTTGTGCAGGAGGACATGATCGTCTTCTGTGAGGGACAGAGGATGGAAAGCAGCCTCCAGACAGCCCAACCAGTCAATAGCAGGGGCCTGGCTCTGTGGGAGAATATTTGTTTTCATCTGTAAAATTATGCTTCCAGAGATACAAGTCATTGGTACCACTGGTATTGGTTTAAAAGTTTTAAGGTGGTGAGCCTATGGTGCCGTTTGTAGCTCAAGAAGAAAGAGTAAACACTACGCGTTGTTACTGTAAGTACTTTACGCTGTTGCAATATATAAACATTACCTACTGTAAGTATGAGATTAAGTTTTATATTGAAAAAATATATATTTGGAAAAGTGTTGTAGTTATGTTTTTTATTTGTATTACCTGTTCCCATCTGACCTTACACACATATATAAACTGCTTTCACCAAATCCTTTTAAAATATCATTGATGACTCCTTAAATTAATCTTAAAAATGTATCCAATGCAAATGTTATCATGGGTCTCCAACATGTGGTGTGCTGAACTCAGATTTTGTCTTGCCTGAATGCCTGTAAAAATATATCAGAGCATGTATAATAAGAGTAAGTTTAAGTCGTAAAACCTTGAAAATTATTTCCTGGTTAGTCCTGAATTGAAACAGTAGTTAATCTAACCCTGATTGTGGACTTTCTCTGTGTTTAGCAGAATCGTTAAATGTCTGAAACAATGAAACACGGACAGAGCAGGCCAGACTTGCACCTGCAGATCTCTTATTGTCATTCGCTGATAGAGCTGTCCCTTTGACAGGCGGTACTGCAGAGGTGAAGCGGCGACAGCGAGCTCTGAGGACAGAGAGATGAACGTGCCAACGTGAAGCATCCTCATGGACGGCGGGGATCCCAGGAAAGCCAGGTAGCTCTGACATGATGCCAGGAAGGGACGCAAAGTCTGCATTCAAATATACTCTTAGATTAAACATCGACTTTAATCTGGGAAATATCTACTGCAGGAATTAGGACATGAGTGACCAACCTCAGTTTTAGCTCTCGACTTTTGCGTGTTGCTGTTCCACTCAATTGGGATCAATAGATCCGGCTGATCAATCTGTTAATAAGAGGACGAATGCTCGAGTTAAGACAATAACATCATTCTCACTTTGTTTACATCATCTCCAAAATTACTCTTAACAGAAGAGTCAACTTGCTGTATTTTTGCTGCACCCTAAAACATTTGGGTTATAAATATCAGATAATTAAGACACTGGCCTGAATGTATCTCTTTGTCCCGTTGCTGGCAGCTTCATTCGGGTCTTTGCCTACGTAGAGGTTGAAGAATGGAAACGTCTCATATTGCCTCATTAACAAACCGAGGGTGTAGTTGAAGTCAGTCCTATTCCACTGTCCGGACACAGCCCAGCCTCCCAACTGTACACAGATACACAGAGAGAAATTTGACAAAAGCAAGAAAGAGGATAATAAACGCAGTCATATAATTGGATCGACAAGGGGGTTGACTCAGATGCTGCGGGGAATAACTGATTAAGTTTGTTGCCTCACGTTGTGAAATATCTTACATTTGAGAACATTTCTTAATATAAAAGGTAGAAACAAGGTTGGTTTGACAATCTCGGGTTTTTCTGTACTTAATGACTGAAACAAGGATGCAGCCACCACTAAAAACAGCCTGTTAGGTACATAATAAACTGTCTTGAAACGTGTTTTAAAAGAAGCACCATGCTCATACCTTCTGGATGAGTCTGAGAAATGGCTCTGCACCCGCAGCTTCCAGAGATCTGGTGTCTAAGCAGGAATGGTAGAAGTCTTTAGTCTTCTGAACTGCTGAGCTGCTTGAACTTTGGTTGGTCTCTGGTAGACAGATAAACAAGATTTAAACCTATCTTTATTAAATCTTTATCCTGGTCAATCTCTCCATTTCCTGTCAAAGAAACACATTTAAAGCTGCAATCACCATGTCTGACAGAGTGACTGATGCTCCAAGCCTCCTCTACTAACCACACATCCTATGAAGTCATGACCACAGAGGTGATTATAGAATATATAGCCAAAACGATTTACATACACACATGAACTTTAATGCAAAAGCATAATGTAGAGTTGGTCCACACTCTGCTCCTACAAGGCTACACTCCTCTAATACCCAGAGCAGTATGAGTCACTCCTCTCCTCTGCATTAAACATTTTGCATTACACTTGGTAATTACAGCTTGGCAGCAGCTGCTTAGTCATGGAAACCTATTCCATGAAGCTCTCTATGCACGGCTGTTTAGTTAATCTAATGGTTGTATCACATTTTGGAAGTCTGTAGCTACTGACTGAGCAGAAAGCTGATGAACATGGGACTTTTCACTTTGTCGCTGAATACAGGAATTCACTGAGCCACTGAGATTAACCCATTCATTCAGAACAAAACTGTTGAAATAGTCTGCATGCCAAGATGTATAATTTCATATACCTGTTGTCTTTGAACTGATTAAACTCCTGAATACAAAGATATGGAGTAATGACTTTAGTTTATGCAGATTTTTGTGTTGTTGTGGTATGTAAGTGAGTTTTTCCATATCTTAAACAATTTAATATTTCTTTTGATGAAATGTTGCCACAACTCCATTAAAGCACAATTTGCCATGCTACCTTACTCTATTCAACCTATGCATTTATTTTGTAACTCCAATACAATGCATGGCAATAATACACTAATTTGTCAACCTGATGACACTTCTAGTTTTTGAAAGCATACATTTTGCATTTTCATTAAAGGTGACGTATTATGCTTCCTTGAGTAGGTCAGGATAGGTCTATGGGCTATTAAAAATATGTTCATCACATTTTTTTTTTTTTTTTTGCACAAAATCTTTCTTAGATGATGAGATTTTGGTCTGGTCAGTTCTGAATATTTTGAGTTCCTTTCAGAATGAGCTAAAACTGAGCCGTCACTTTAAATCCAACTGAGCTGCTGCTGCTGGCCACGTCCTCCAACTCAAAGTTTACACTCACGACTGCAAACAGATGCACAATTATACAACCTTAAGACTTTGAGGAGCATTACTAGAGACTCCTGTGTTTGGGCTGTTTTTGTTCTTTTTTTGTTTTTTAAAGCAGTTTAGACCCAAGTGGAAGCACAAAAATGTAGACAATATGAATTTTTACATCAAGGAGAATCTTGATATGATTCTGGCTGCCTCATCCAATGTTTGGTCCTGCTCCACAAAACATGACAGATGGATCTGTTCACATGGACCCAGCAGAGGTTCAAATATCTTGGCCAGGAGGCAAAAAAATAACATGTCTCACTCTGTGTTATCAGGAACATTGGTCCCCTTTATGGGGGACAAATTGCATCTTGCTGTACCCCCGGCACCCACAGCCATATTCAAGCCTTCAGGCCAAACACTTATAGCCCTCCACACTGTCACTAGCTTGACTACATAGATTCAGCACAAACTCCATTCCTCCCCCCCAATCTCAGAGCCTCGATTTATCCTTTTGAAGGTCTGGTTGACAACACACACTCTTTCTGTGGGACACTGTCCAATGCTTTCTTTCTTTTCTGCCTATAGTTTCCAGCCTCGTCTCTTGCTTCAAGGATTAAAGCAAGAGAGTCTAAACCATCACTCTTCCCTTGTTACCTCCATCATCTCAACCATTATGCTCTCTGGACTCTCCTGCATTATCTGTATCCACAGTTTCCTCCAATACCTAAGCACAGTAATTTTTTTCCCCTCAGAGTATCCCAAGTGCACCATAACCAGATCAATAAACCAACCAGCTGCACATATTAGAAACTACAAAAAACTTCAGATTGTTTCCTACCTAAAATCCCTCTGAGATACTGCAGCAGCAGAGTTTTTCGGCTCAGAGTCGTATCTTCTCCCAGTCTTCTGTGTTCGTTTTTATTTTGTTTGTCCGTTTCTGCTAACCTTTCAATCGGGTTTTGTGAATGACCCGGTATACCGTGACTTCTTTGTCTCTCTTTGCTTTTGAGTCTTTCTGAACCACATATGGACACAAAGTAATCACAGGGCTGGGCGAAGGGGTCAGTGGACATGGACAGACGAGCAGCAGCCCACTGACAGGCGGTAGAAACACATGGGGTTACTGTAGGACACAGTGGAAGGACAATTAGACAAGTCGGTAAACCATTTTAATACGTTATTCACGATTGGTTCTGGAGGCCTACCGTTTGCTGCAATGTTCCCACTCCCCGTGTGCAGAATGTGGTGAAGGTTGTAGACTAGTCCCAGAATGGCAATTCCTATAAATAATACCAGAAGAAGACCGAACAGTCTCTGAGGCGTTACCCACGCCGACTTTTCTTGACGCTCAGTGTTTAATAGTTGTGGTTGCCCAGGCTGGAGTGGGTTCTGCTGCTGGAGCTGGTGGGAATGCTGAGGTTGTTCTGTCAGCTGCAGCTGAGGTGGAGGCTGTAGCCGGCTCTCGAGTCCTGGGCGTGACTTTGAGCAGTCCGACTGCTGAGGCTGGAAGAGTGCGAATGAAACAAAACTGTAAGAAAATCTGCGGAAACACTCCAAACAGATCAACTGTTGCGCAGATCTGCTCCTGGGCTCAGATGTGGGTGCGTGAACACACACATTAGTGTGCCACTCTGCAGCACTTCTCCGCAGGTGAAAGGAATCTGGTCCAATCAGCAGCACCCTCAACTCAGGTAACATAAGGAATCCACCAACCATTTGGCTGGTTTTGCAACATAAGCTGAGGAAGGCAGACAGCCTCCAAAACAGCATTTCATGGGAAAAGGACTTGGTTTAAATAAGGACTACTAGTGAGCCGTTCACTGGTCTCAGCTGAAATGCAGTTTGACTTTGGTTTTGCATTTGAGAAAAAGAAATGCAGAATTTATTGAAGGTACAGTTTGCACTGCTAGTTTTTACAGTTAGGCTCTATTAAATGCATATTTAAGACATTTAACGTAAAAACTTATGTCCTGAGGAAAAGGAAAAAAAAAAGGGAAAGAAAATCCTTAAGTCTCTTCAAGTGTGGGAAGCCATGAAGTTATAGAACACTTGACACCAACGTAAAAAAGCATAATGTTGAAGTAAAGTCAAGGGTCTGACAGGTGAGGATTAGTCCCTTTATGTTTCCATCCACACTGCAATTCATAGCAGAGGCAGCATCATGTAGCAGGGACACGTTTCAGCAGGAACAGGGAACCTGGTTGGAGTTAATGGAGAGACGCATGGCGCTAAACACAAGGAAATTCAGGAAAAATACCTGCTAACAGCGTCTCAAATTCCATGTCTCGAGATTCAGGAATAAAATTAACAGTTTACTACTGGGCTTCTGCAGAACATGAAGGCATGCCAAGAGGTAAATCAGCCATTTCAGTCAGGCGTGAGTAGAGATGCATTTCAAAGCCAGAGCTTTAAAGGATTGATTTAGGTGAAAACATTTTTTATTATACAAGAATGAGAATACATCTTGTGCAAAGGGACGGTTCTTGTTGCAGTAATGCATTTTCATAACTTCCTACATGTTCAAACTGTGTGCTGCTGTTTCAACTTGGAAGCTGACGGACAGTGCTTTAGTCCCACCACCAGATTTTTAGTTAAAATGTTCTGGTATTTCAAAGAGTTAATGTTGCAATTCATTCTAAAATGACTTTAAGGGTTATTAGATGATCATTTGACCCACAGCATCACAGATCTTCCAACATACTTCAAAGTAGGTCAAAGCACACAATTCAAGTTCAACACCAGAAATGTTCCAGTTGGTTTAGTCTTTTAAATTAAAACCTATTTAAAATGTGAGCCAGTTTTAAGAAGCTAAGAAGAGGCAAAGAGAAATAAGCCATATCCTATTTTCTCTTCAGAGAAACAGGAAGTCATATGTTACCTGTAGATTAAGAAACTGATGGATTTGAAGCATATCTTAAGGAAATCAGTACAATATATTTTGTAGAAATTGCTTGAGGTACCAGTTGCAGACAAATCCAACCAATATTTCTAATAGTTTAACACATATCTCCCCCCCCACTACTATATACATTTTCTCAAACTAAAAATTATATTTTCCAAAACAAAAAGACATTGTGTGTGGGATCAGGTTGCTGCAAAGGCGACGGATTTATTGTAAGACATTTTTATTCATTTTTACAAGAGGTGGCAATAATAAAAATGAAATGCGCAGTGAATACGCAGTGCAATAAGTAAAGTTGCACCTGACATTTGCCAAGTTGAGCTGTTTGAGTCTTTGCAGTAATTTTTACAACACAATATGGCCGTTTTTTTTTGGTTTTTTTTTACTTTATGCTTTCTGAAGCCCAAAGATCAATGTGTCATGCTGTTTTCCGAGTTTTGTATTTCTTATATCATAGATAGAATTTAAACAATTCTCAAATTTTAAGTAATATACGTTGAAAATAACATACTAAAATTGCGGACCTATTGTTTTTTTTTTTTCACGACTCTTCAGGGAAGGGAAGTGTTGGACCGCACCCAAGTAAGTTTATTTAACCTCTGAAAAAAAGCTTCTGACACTAGCTAATGCTAACTGCTTTCCTTTTAATCTAATCTTTCCTTTATAGCATTATGTAGCATTTCCTATTTAGTTTTAGAATTTCTTCTGAAATATTAGTCGTATTTTCAAAAACATATTTTGTTCTTAAAATAAGTTTTGAAAGCACAAATTTGTAAAAATGTAACTTTTGTCAAAGTTAAATTTTGCTCCACGTTTTCTGCTGATGACGTAGTGATCGTCAGGTGTTTTTCGGAATCAACTTTCCCCCCCATTGAACTCGGCAGACGTACTTGCAGAAGTTAGTTCGTACCTTATTACCAAGCAGCGTTATTAGCATTTAAACACATGACTGTAGAGACCTTACCTGAAGCTCGATTGAAGTTTGACTCATTCTTGCCCCGTTTCTGTCGCTGTTTTGGTGTTTAGGTTTCACACGCACCTCCTGCGGCCGCTGCGTCAAAAGTGCTGTCATCTCTGCTCTGTATCTCTTTTCATCACTCTCTTTCCTCATCTGACTCTCCGATAAAAACAACTCTGCAGGTTTCGTCTTCACCTCTTCAAAATCCAAATAAAGCAGGGAGTACCCCTCTGCTCTCCACGGACAGGGTTTAGTTTTTGTTTTAGACAACAGCAAAACATTTTTTTCCCCCTCTGTCTGCCGTATTAAAGAGTGTCAGGACGGAGAGCTGTGATTGGTGAGTAAACACTAACGCATCGCTTCTGCTTATACATTGCATTAAGTGGGAGGTAAGTTTGTCTTCCTGGAAAGGACCTCTACGCGTTGCACACGCACGTTTGCTGTCATTATCAGTGCAGCACATGGCTGGGAGGAACTGATAGAGCGGCCTGGAGGTCCCATTCCGACAGAAAAGCACAGAAAACAAGTTTCACTGAAGTCACGTGGAGAGTAAAACTGGACACGTATCAAAAATTCAAAAAAGCAGAAAATATGCACAAACAATTGGCAATAAGTATTTATTTTTTATTTGATCTTTTGATACAGCCAAAAAAAAAATAAAGGGTCGAGGCTAAATGATGACATTTTAACACATTCTTATGTATCAAATGTATATATATAAAAAAGTTATATGTAAAGACAAGGCATTCACAGGTAATACAATGATGCACAATGTAATGCCAAGTCACTGAAGCGTCATACCTAAAATACACAGTGATGGCAAAGACTCGGGAACAAAGTTAAAAAAACATTGGCGCATAATACAGAAGACATAATACTAGGAGTAAAGCATGCATCACTATCATCTTGAGTTCATTCTGGTATTTCGCTGCACCAGGCTCAATTCAAGCACAACAAACTATTTTCTTACTCAGAAATTATTTTCCACAACAGCACACAAGGTTTACTGGAAAGAAAACAAAACAAAACAAAACAAAAAAAATCAGTGGAATACTGGAACAGGAGTGTTGCCAAAATGAAAGTCTTGAATTCCATCATTGAAGCACATTGCAGTAGAGTAGGAATGACATTTATGTAACCGACAGGAACAAACTCGAGTGTAAAAGGCTGAAAAACAAAAAATAGTGGTATTCACAACAATAGAACAAAACTGAGCAATACTAATAACATGAAACATGATCGGAGTTTAAGTTTGCCATCTGATTTGTGAAATCCAACTGCTTTTGCAGTTCTATTATGCTCAGACACACATTAATACTTTTTAACATTAGATCCATAAATTACATTGAAGACCTTAGGAAATGCTCTCTATTAAAGCTACTATAGATCTATACTTGTTTTTATTTAAAAATGATTATGTGCAGGGATTGTTCTGAGTCAAAAGTGAAGATAGAACACCATTTAAGTTCACTATGGCACTGTGCAAGAATACCTTACAGGTCCTATTTCAGCCATGTTGCTGGCATAGCCGGTCTGCCGTTACACATTTCCGTCTGTGCTTGGCAAACCTTCCGATTTGTTCATCGGAAGAAAACATGCATCTCAAAATACTTTATTCAGCTCTTATCTGTTTTAGATAAAGTTAATTTTGTTGTAAATCTGCCCTTACACACATGAACTAAAGAGAAAATGCAAAGGCGCAAGTCAAACGCATGCCTCAAAATCGAGAAATTCACAGCGAAAGCTCATAGCAACGGTCACTGATATTAAGTGTCTCTAACAGAGTAAATTAGTTGATACAAGCACCATTAACCTAATTTGCAGGGACAAAGCCTTAATGATCAGGTTGCTGATGCTTCTTGCGCTATTGTACAAAAGTTAGAGGCGCACTTTGAAATTGCCTGTTTTTTTTTTTTTTTTGTTTTGTTTTTTTTTCAGTCTGGACACAGACAAATCGGACACTTTTTTTGGTCAGTGAATGCACCACACCCAAGCGCTGCCAGCTTGCAGTAGCAACAAAAATCTTCGGCGTGAGAGTTGCCGAGAAAATGCATCCACTGAGGTAAAAACAGAGAGAAAGCGCATAACATGAAGGAAAGAAGCTGTTTAACAAAAGGAAACCATTTTCCATAGATTTATGTCAACTGTCCATAGAGGTCGCCACAACAGAAAGCTACACTTGGGCTAGATGCTGGTCATTTCATGTTACTGCTGTTTTGATTTGATCATTCTGTACAAAAACAAACCCTCCACAGGCGGAAGTCCATTTGTTCCAACTTTGGGAATATTTTTATAAAGTTGGCAAAGGCGAACAGACACAGAACCAATGTTATACTTTAACAGGAATGCTAAATGTGTAACAGTAATGTTTATACTTCTGAGCCTCTGACATGCTGTTGGAAAATGCCAGATTTAAGTTTAAGATCCATATTTTCTAGGGAATGCCCAAAGAGTCTAGGTAACCATGGTACAGGTGCCAACACCTGATGCCACACAGAAAAGGTCATTTAAACTGTGAACTCTTATTATCCTATATTAAATTAACATCCTGTTGAACAGCAACTGCTCTCTCACAAACGGTGACATTGCCTCTGCTCCCAATATACACAAGCTACGGCTAATCGCAGTGAGAAAGCTTGAAAAGAATATTTTGAATGCTGTTATTTATGGTTCTTAAAAAAAAAAAAGAACTCAGAATCTGATAAAACTGAGAAAAGCAAAGGTTTACAAAAATCAGTGCTCGGAAATCAGCCACATATTTCAGATCGATGCATCGCTAACAAATCAGTTGTGGATCCAAAAGCGTCAGGGGAAAAGAAACCAGGCGAAGGTCTTAAAATGGAAATATTTCAGTTCTTGGTCTTATTTACAATTTTTAGGAAAGAGACAGAGAAAGGCAACTTTAGATTTATCAGATGGCTCCTGTGCAAGTTCTGCTGTAATTTTTAGCGTAAACATTGATTTGGCACATTAAACTCTGCTGTAGTATACACATGATAAAAAGCTAGATGGATGCCTGGAGCTTTGCAGATTTGCAATAATACACAGGGGCTTTAATTCAGTGCAGAACATTACCTCTGCACTGGATAAAGTGGTCAAAGACGAGAGGAATACTACACTGAATCTGCATGCAAACATACTTTTTTTTTTTTTGGAAACGATGCAATACATTCTCACACAGACAAACACACCTGCGCACAATAAACTAAACAAAGCCCTGTTGCAAAGGCAAATCGGCAGCTGAATTAATCCTGTGCTTTTGGATTTGGTTCATAGTTTAACTGAGAGAGGCGACGGCAGCCAATCACTGCGCGGCCTGCTTGGCTCGCTTGGTGTGGCACTTCATGCACAGGATCTTGCCGTCCAGCGGGTAACAGCCGTTTTCATCTGCCTCGATGGAGAGAGGGCGAGTGCAGTCCTGGGGAGCGAATAACATGTTTTAACTTCCTCCAGAATATGGTTCTACTTAAAGGAGATGCTGATCATTAAACGCCTTACCTCACAGCGGTAACACTTGAGGTGGAAGTTTTTATCGAGGGCCACCACTCTGACCGTTTCCTCGCTGCCGGGGTCGGGAATAATGGGTTCGTTACAGCTCACACACAGAGGAGAGAAACGTCTGCCAGGGAGCGACGCAGAGGGTGTTGGTCATTTCTCATGGATTCACAGTAAAACATTATAAAGCACAAAGACAGCCAATAACTGATCTTAAATAAAATTTGATTCAGAGACAAAAAAAAAAATCCTCCTAATTGAAAAGAGCTCAAATTTGAATCCTGTCTTCATGTTTCAGCTGCTTTCCACAATATCTATGCCAGATTCGACTATCCACACACCTCTTTTTCATAAGAATCTCCCCCCGCCCACCAAAAGCACATAACACTGAGTTACTGTTGTAAGAGTTTTCAGGCACCTGTGGTAATCCTGCACACAGTAGGGATTGTTGTTGTCGTCAGTGATAAATGGTGCGCCCTCCAGTACGCAGGAGCAGGTGCTGCAGCGGAAACAGTGGGCATGGAAACACTGTCCCACAGCCTTCAGCACACGGTCAGTGATTCTCTCCCCGCACCGAGAGCAGACGGCCAGGGAATTCTA
This sequence comes from Poecilia mexicana, assembly GCF_051168715.1. NCBI lineage: Eukaryota > Metazoa > Chordata > Actinopteri > Cyprinodontiformes > Poeciliidae > Poecilia > Poecilia mexicana. Next base: position 13,272,966 of record NW_028263385.1, read on the forward strand.
ACGAGCACAAAATAAAATTAAACAAGGAAACTCATGAATGTGCTGAGCGTTTAGCCGTTTTTACAAAGAGAAAATACTAAAACCTTGACGAGCTTCATAAAGTGGGACCTATTAAGTTGCAAAACCAAAAACGATTACATCAACCTTTTGACTTTTTTTCCCCTAGCCTGCTACATTTTAATTTTACAGAGGAGTTGACACAACAACTCATCTGTGTATGCTGCATATGAACTGTGCCTCCTCACCACATAACAGTCTTCACATTGTGGCGTGCCGTCCCTGTCATAGAACTGCATGCCCTGCAGGGGGCGATGGCAGCTCATGCAACAGAAGCAGTTGGAGTGGAAGAGTTTGTCCATGGCCCTCACCGCTGGCTGCGTACGGGACAGAGCCTCGCCACACTTCCCACAAACCTCTGAGGAAAAACCAGAAGATGTACAAACAAGTAGAATAAAAACATTCTTCGTTGACAGAGATGAGCTTCTAATCACTACTGCTTGTTTTTAGTGTCATAAACTGTTGGGCGCAGATGCAGTAGGCTCATTTAAACTCTTAAGACACACATCTGCTGCTTTTAAACACTACAAAAATTTTTTTTAATTATTCATAGGAAATATTGATGAACCTCCTGCTTGAATCTGTTCCAAAACATTTAATCAAAAGCTGCTTAATGACTGCAATGAATGAGAACGACATCTGCCATTCATCTACATTAGTACTGATAATCACGGTGCGAAGCAGACATAAAGTTTAATGATTTTCTAATCAGTGTGGAAAATAGCTGCATGAGAAGAGAGGAGTGATTACTGTCTCTGTTTGTGAAACACAGTCGTACCTGTTGGAGGGGAGGTGATGATGGGGGCTTGTTTGTCCATGTTTTTTATGAAGTCCTGGGTCATTCTCTCCAGCTCCTCCACTTCCTTCATGTTTAGTGGGACGCCACCGCCAGGAATGGAAACTGGGCCAGGAGGAGACGGCTGTCCACACCAAAACAGAAAAACGCGTGAAGTGCAAATGGCGCTTTTTTTGGTATTATTATAAGTTATGACTAAAACACACAACTGAATTTATGCTCAAACATTATTTAAATGCAGTCACTGGCAAAAAAAAATAAAATGTAATTGTAGGAGGGGCAACCAGATCTCATCTTACAAGATCTTGCGATATTATTTCTCGTGGAGGCGACAACCGTCTTACGAGAACTAGCCAGTTGCAGTCAGCGTGGCTTCGCCTGGTGAACTTGTAAGAGAAGACGTCCCGACTATCCTTAAATAATTTTTTGGCAGCTTTTTGTATTTTTGGCAGAAATAATAAATTGCAAAAGCTTAATGGAGGAAACATGAATAACATTTAAGCACTGCAAGTTGTTCAGACTCCGCAGGAGGCAGACAGCGTCGCTATAACAACCGATGGCTGGACGTCTAGAAGTACATTGAGCAACATCCTATCAATATCAGCTGGGAAATGGGTTTTTTACTGCAGACCATGCATAGTTGAAACACTGACCAAAGGTCTCAAGATACAAAAATAAATCAGAAAAAGATAAGCAGTTTGTTGATTTTTTTTCTGTGGCAGAAAAAAGGCTTTTTACAGGATAACTGTTTTCTCAAGTGTTACTAAAATCTCATCTCGTCTTGAGAGTTTTAGGCATCACTACACTCCTACCTTGTAACTACTAAAACTAAAGCACAGCATGCTCAACAATTATTGTCCACTCTAGTAAAGCTGTGTGAAAAGCTTTAAAATCAATCTTTAAACTGCAGTAAAATATATGGTAAAGTTCAACTTTTAATCCGAGCACATTCCTGATAGTCGTCGATGTATGTTTGATGCCTGGTTCCAAACAGTTGCATATCCAAAGCTGCTACATTTTCCCATCATTCTCTTCTGTTTAATTGGATATCAGAAAAAGTGCTGGAGTGACAACTAATGCAGTTGTTGCCATTCCTTAGGGTGGCACATTCTTAGTAAGACATGACAACGAAATTGCAAAAAATATTGACAGTTGACACAAACGCTCCTACAGTTGCAGCTAGAGCTATTTAAAACATTAAAAATTTAAAACTGAAATTGTGATTCACAATGCGAGGTGAGGACCTCAAATTACCTTGCCATCACCCACAACCTCTCTGCAAGCTTTACCGTTAGAAAAACGGCATTATTTAGTGAGAGATTATTTCACTGCAATAAAACGACAGCTTTATCTTAAGGATTTCTACCAGCGGTCCTGTAACTAAACCGGTTTGTTGAACAGTACATCCGAAGCAAAAAGCAGGAACGTACCGTTGGCGAAGGGCTTGTTTTCATTGGCTGGCTGAAGGAGGATGGTGGAGATGTCTTGGCCTTGGGTTGAGGAGGAGGCACAGCAGCAGGAAGGTTTTGGTTTGCATTCCCCTGACTCCCAAAGGGAGAAGTCTTTATGTGATTAGGTGCTACAGGAGCAGTAGCGTAATTTGGTGGAGCAGGAGGTCCTGGTGGAGCTGCTGGTGGTGGTGGGAAGGAGATGGTGGCTGTGGGAGGAGAAGGTTTTGGTGCGCTGTTTACTGGAGTGGCTGCTTGGTTCAGGTTCTGGTTGATCTTTTGCGCCAGCGAAGAGGACGACGTCGTCATCCTCCCTCCAAACTTTGGAGCCACAGCAGGCGGCTTGGTGAAAGGCTGGGCGCCGGGGTTCGTTCTGGCCTTGAGTTCCTCCGCCCAGGGAGCAGGAGGGGGCCGGTCCCCCATCTCAGGAGGTGGAAGGAAAGAGAGGGCTGGTTTGGGAGCAGTTGGAGGAGCACCTGGAGGCTTGGGTGCTGGTGCAGATGAATACTGACTTGGTGCCTGTGGATGATCAACAACAAAACCCTGAATTTATAGACTTTGATGCAAGCAGATGCCACACACACACACACACACACACACACACACACACACACACACACACACGCACACAAAGAAATCATGTTTTTAAAGGTGACCAATTATGCTTTCTTGAACAGGTTAGGATATGCTTATGGGCTACACAAATAATTTTTAGATAATGAGATTTCAGTTTTGTCACTCATGCTTATTTTGAGCCCATTTCCAGAATGAGCTGTTTTACGGCGTCTTGTCACTTTAAATCCAAATAATCTGCTGCTGGCCTCTCCTACCCCAAACTCAACATTTACACTTGCATGTGAAAATGGCTGCAAAAAGATGCGCAGTTATACAACCGTAAATGTTTGAAAAGCAGAACTGGAGCCTCCTCCACAACCAACAAGAATGCAGCAGATGGTTTCTGGATGGTGAGTCAACAACAAAACACTCGTCTTTTCTAGTAAACATTGCACAGCTTATACAGCTGTAAAACCAGCTGACCAAATGTGCTGGAGCTGCTAGGTAATGGGCAGTGTTTTCTGATTTGTGACAGTGAGTCAACAGTTTTTTTTTTTAAACAGTTCACTTTCCAGACTCCAAAAACCTTTAACTTATTCAACTTATTAGTGGCTGAGTGTTTTTTTTAAGCATTTGGGTTGTTTTTAGAAGCTGTAGAAACCCAAATGGAAGTACAAAAATACACAGAATGTCAAGTTTGCATAATAGGTCCCCATTCATATTAAAGCTATTGGAGTTAAATTTCTATTTACCATATTTAAAATTCAGCACCGGGAAGTTAATATCTGCTGTATAAGCCCCCCAGACTAATACACTTCAGGCAGACACCTTTATTACACCAAATCTGATACACTGATTAAACTAAAAACCTAAAAGAGCCTCACAGTTTGAGCTTATCAGAAGTACTTTATCTTTCTGACATTTATTTTGTGGTTTGGGGCCAATGTTATTCTACTGTGATTCAGTACCTCCCAGTCAGATGAAACACTCCATTTATGGCCCTCTTACAGAGACTCTGGCAGCACACTCTGGCTCAATCACACCCTAACGCTCTCAGTTCGCCTCACTGTGCATCACTCTTCCTTTCCGCATGAAGCTCCTCTCTCAGTATGAATCACCAGTAACTTTACTTTTTTTTTTTTTGGGTTTTTCTCTTTCAATCTTGTGAGTCATGTGTGCATTTCCCTTCATGAGCTTTTCAAGCTGAGCAGATGAGTGACTTTTGAAAATCTCCAAACAATTGCCACTGACCAAACTTGGTTTAACTTTTCACTGTGAAACTCAGTTTTCCCCCCCCCCATTGTTATTCCTCTTGAGCCTGCTGCCCTTTTACTTCTTTGTTTCTCTTTATTTTGCTGGAGCTTAAACATCAATTCCTGCTGTTTCTTAAGTGTTTTAGAGACCCCCGTCCCCACCCATTGTCTGTGCAATGTACCTTGGGACTGAAAGATGCTCTAGTTTCCAACATCTCAGTCAGAGAACCAAGTTTCTTGTCAAAGTTCGTCTGTTTCTCCATTTGTCTCTGATGAAGGAAAGAAAGAGGTGAAAAATTACAAAAAGTACATTTATTGACTCCAATTTCAATTTACAGACAAAATTAGGATTTTAGGAACCATAGTGGTTCCTAAAAAAAAAAAAAAAAAATTCAGTCAGTCCATCAGTCCTCAAAGGTGGAATATGTTGTATGTTTACGATATTTAAACACAGTTTCAATAAAGCAACGTTTAATTACGAGGCCTCTGCAGAATTGAATGAAATTCTGAGTAGGCAATTCAAACATTTAATCAGAGCAGAGACTTAACTAAAATCTGCATGACATCATCCACTTTTGAGGAATGTAGCTCGACACCACTGGGTTAGATGAATGCATGCGTTTCACACAGAGTTTACGGCCACTGAGTGGCAAGAAGAAACCTGGCTAAATGAGAACAGGTTGATCGGAGAAGAAAAAAATCATCACTAGACATGATACGAGCTGCTCTGCAAATGGCCAAGAAAATAAGTTAAGCATAAAACGGGGGCAGACTTCCATAGAGTAAAGTTTGTCTTCAGTATTTGTCAGTAAGATAGTTATTCATTACAATATTTTTGGCTCACATTGACAACAGTGATGTAAAATATGAAGTACTTGTTCACCCCTGCAAAAGTAAGCGAGAAAACGCACAAGCAAACAGAACATCTTGTCAGATTACAGCCTGAGCACACACTCAGACTTTAGATTTTTTTCAATTTATTAAAAAGAAAACTGTTTGTAAATTCAAGCCACCATATAAACAAAATTCATCCAATAAAGTAGAATAATTCCTGTCTGGATTTTAATTTGCATCAAAAATTTACTAATTGGTCATTAAAATGTGTTTTGAGAACAACCATCCTTTATTTAAAATGAAAATAAAAAGGATACTTTGTCTTTATCTGAAAAGTGTGGTGTGAATTTGTGTTGAATCTCCCTTAATCTGATAGCACTTTAGATCCAGTGCAACAAACTGATGTGACCGACTGCCTACTTCATAAATGACCTAACGTAAGTTGTGGGGTTTTAAAAAAAAAAAAAAAAAAAAAAAAAAAAAAAAAAAAAATCAAGACAGAAAATCTCCAGGTCATCTACAGACTAAATAACATAAACCAAATGCTTTCCAGTCTACAGACTGACAAAGCACAAGACTGAAGCAAAGTGACTCACCTGTGAGTTCCCAGCAGCATTTGGAAAACTTGAACTGGAAGCAGGAAGAGGTGGAGGTGGTGGGGGAGGAGGGGGAGAGAGACAGCTGGGTGGACAGGCCGCCTCCTCAGGGGGAGCCGGGAGGGGGAGGTCATCGGCCACCGGAGGCGGAGCAGGAAAAGCGGGGGCATCGGAGGCAGGAGGTGGGATGGGACATTCAGGGGGAGGGGCTGGCAGATCGTCATCCAATGGAGGAGGAGGAGGAGGAGGAGGGAAGTCTGATAAAAGTGAGAAGGGGTTGAGTAAAACAAGGCATCAGGGGCCATACCACAGTATTTTTTTAATGCATGGTCATCTAGTTCTACATCAGAGTGATTGACATATTTTAATTCAAAAACAATAAAATCAAAATATATTGATCTCAAAAATCTGATTTATTCAAAGCAATTCAACTTTTCAATCCGCTTACTGGAAGCTTAAAATAATAATAAAAAAATAAAAATTCTTTAAAAACAGAAGATGCTTTTTATAGTCTAGATAACTAGAAGTGAGAATGCTGGAAGAGTTTCTTCCTCTTTCTGGTCTCACTTTTGAACCTGTAGCTCACACGTTCGTAGGGAACTCAAGTTACTGGGTTGGGCCAGACAATATAAGTGTACAATGAAAGACTGGGGGACATTGTGTATGCTGATTGGTTGATGACATCAACAGTGAACAGGAGCCCCAAAGTTTCCACCACAAGCTGCATGCATTTGTAAAAGTCTCCATAAAAACAACCGTTGCTAGCAAAACACAGGAAAAACAAACATAAACATAGCAAAAGAAAACTAAAGCAATGCCCAACATTTACAGAATGGAAACGTCCTACTTGTATTTATCCCAATCTCAAGCCTGTGTAATTTTCTTGTATATTTACAAAAGTTATGTTTACATGCTGCGTCAATTACACCAACCGCACACAAGAAGTACTGAAAAAAAAAAGCTGCTGCCACGGGGAAAAGAGAGATTAAATAATGCAAATACCATCAGAGAGCGACGAGGGCGGCGGAGGCATGTCTCCAACACGACCAATCACAGCCGTCCCTACGGGTGTCGGTGATGGGGCCGAGGGAGGGGTCTGACTTTTGGGCCTTGGCGGAGCCACAGAAGCAAACTTCTTGGGCTGGTTGTAGAAAGACGGAGTGGTGACTTTGAAGTTCAGAGATGATGTCACCACAAGCGGCTTGCTGCCGTTGGAGTCGTCCATTTTGTGGATTTATCTGAGGACAAACGGCGAGAAGGAAAATAAGCAACCGATAAACACACAGGATTGTTTTAATTCATCTCACAGCGGCAGGTTGGAGGTGAGCTCAGACTGCTTCACCATTCCCACACCCGAAGATTAAACCAATATTTATCAGCTGACAAATGCCACAGGGTTCGCATTCCTCTGGAGAATATACACGTCAGGCGTCGAGCTGTGAGAACAGTGGGGATGACGCATCAGTGAAACATTTGGCATGCAAACTGCACACTAATGCATACCAGCTTTAGAGGCTGCATCACCAGCACAACTCAGATGTTACGAAAAGATGTCGGGAATGCATTCAAAGTGACAAGGTTTTTCTATTTGTTGCATTTTGAAATGAAAAAAAAAAAATACTCATATCATCATACCTATAAAGTTTGTTTGAGATTTTAATTTATTATCTTGGTTAAAAGTGTCTCGATACCCAACATAAAAGTAATAAGTCTTCCCATGTCTTAAAATGTTCTACTTTAATTAAAAGAGCATAATAAAAAGGAAGTATGAACCATCTCTCAGGTTAGAGTTACCTAAATACAAGAACTGTGCAGACAGTTTCCAATGAAGTGAGAAAAAACAAAGTGTGTGATGGTCTTTAATTGGCTTATAAACTCCCAGATGCTGGAGGTAATTTACAATGTGTAGCGCCCGGCCGTTTACAGAGTCATAAAGCTCAGCAATAGTAACGTTTCTGAGAACAGCCACTTTCCATAAGTAATGATCATCACCAAATCACCAAGGCATTTTCACGCGAGTCGCATCACAAACAGAGAGAGAAAAAAAGTTGTACGAAACACTCTGGTGGCTAAACAAGTTGTTGACATCATTTCGGTGACGCTTTCAAGAGTTCCTGGGGAGTTTGAATACGCCGCTGTGAAGAACGCCTGCATGAACTTTCCCCAGAAGCGAGGTTGTTTGTACGGTTGCCCCATGTGACCCTTCAGTACCACCAAAACCCACATGTGGACACAGACATCCGTTCAGGAAACTGCCTGCACTTCCACATAGCAACAGATTGCAACACAACATCACAGAGGAGGTAAACTAGAACAGCCATCGACTTTCAATGAAGCCTTTGACAGATCATATCTGATGAACGCCACGGTCACGACCGGAGAAGGAACGAGTGAACACAAGGAAACAATTAGTCAAAGTGAGGTCAACATAATCATCATATTTATTTTCTGTCTTAGCTCAAGCAAATCAACGCCAATGTTCCCTTAAATGTGAGTCACTAAAGAAAAGAAAGGGGCCATTTTCAGTCATTCATAATTGCAAACAACAGCCCAAAGCATTTTACATGAGTGTGAGACCAGAGTAGCATTATTTGGTAACCAGACACAGGCTTTCAGAGAGTCACTATTGAATGGCTATTACATAACAGACATGACATAGTTATATACATATTTAGTGCATGAAGTCTGCCTTTCTGGTCCAAGTCCCTTATAAAATCAATTCGAAACACCTTATAGGCAAAAAGGCCTTTTATTGTGCTGCATGGGGCTTGGAGTGAATTGTTTAACCAACTAAATATCAATGTAAAAGAATGCTAGAAGTGGTACCATTAATGTGTGAATATTGGATGTATAGCAAATGTAACAAAAAAATAAAAGTAAAAAAAAAAAAAAAAAACTCTGAAAACTTCAATAACTGTAAGAGAACATATTTTTGTTACGAGAAAACTGTCCTCTTCTGGTGTAGCCAATTAGGTTTATTCATGTTGCACCACAACATAAGTCATCCCAAGATGCTTTATAAGTGAGGAGTTTCAACACAGTGCTTTAGAGGGTGTCAGAAGAAAATAAATTACTCATCGGGGTTTTCTTAATGTCGGAAAACAGAGTTAGGACCTTGGGAGCATTCTTTCTCAATGTTAAAAATGTTTTCTATCCTTGTTGCTTTTTGATGGGACACACTCAACTCTTCAAAGTTCTCAGAGCGAAATAAAACCGTACAGTTCAGAGGAGAGTTTGTTTTCTGTGTCAGCATTCATCAAAAAACAGTTTTAACCTTATATGTCCGAGCTAAAGCCAAGTTGTTTCACAGGTGTGTCAGCTGATGCACAGGACATTGGGTAAGACTTCTTACAATGAATCATGAAATTTTAGAAACATTGGCTGCTCAAATGTCCACCACTTGGCAACTCGCGGCACCAACTTGCTACAACTACAACAATACAAGGAATTAATTGCAGTACTTTAACTCGAGAGTTTAACATCTGGAAACATGTTTTAGGTTAAACATCTGGAAACAGGGCAGTTCAAATCAACTTTGGGGGAAGAAAACTTGTTTTAATCCTTCCTTCTGCTCCAGTCTAAACACTGGAATGGACAAAAGCCTTATGTCATTGTAAATGATGATGAGGAACTTCCAAGGCGATAACGTGTGCAAATATGCTCCATACTTCCTCAAACACTAAGGCATTTAAAACTTTCACCTGGTTTTGGGTACCTTTATGAGAAGCAGGCCTTTTCTATAATCCTTGAACTTGAAATCCTTTTCTAAAATGCAGCTACCTTTTAACTGTTTCCACGTGTGTCCTTATTGTTGGAATTGCTGTAACCTTTGAGAAATTGGTGGGAGTCTGCTGAATCACCATTCTCTGAAATCTCCTTGAACAAACTAATGTCTTCTTCTGCTGACGAGCTTTTTGGAGCTGCTGATTTCATTTCTAGCAGGATTTGGCGTGGTATCTCTGTAGATGGGTGGACAGCAAAATTGTCTGACCTGAACCCTATAAAGAGTCTATGGGGTCAAGAAGATGCTGAGAGACACCATACCCAACAATGTGGATGACCTGAAGATCACCATTAAAATAACCCTGGTTTTCTTAAAACCTCAGCAGAACCACAAGATGATCACCTACATGCCACACCGCTTCTTTAACTTATGCAAAAGAAACCCCAGAAAATGGACACACTTTTTAGTGGCTCAACATTTTCATATACCACAAAAATTATAGCTTCATAACTAATCAGAATTCTAACAATATCAATAAAATCACAATTGAAAGAACTGATTGAATGCAATGCAAAAAGTTATATTTCAAGGGCTGTGCATTAAAAGGTTTTTCTTTCCACTAATACATTTGGTCACCTGAAAAGACTTTCAGTGTCTAACCACAACTAATTTGTAAGGTTTTAGCCATCAAGATTGTAAAGTTCACTGTGGCAATTAAGAAACAGTGAGGAAAATGGTTAATTGCGATCAAAAGGAATCTTGGGGTTTCATAAGCTGCAAGCCATCAAAAATGAAGATGAATGCAATAAATTAAGTTTTCCCTGATGTTTTAATTGACTATGCATCTGTAGAATTGCCGGAAAATAAATGCAAAAAGGTGAAATTAGCAAAACGGAATAGAGGACAGGTGCTGAGCACCAACTTGTAAAGCTGCTGTCAATGTGTTCTGTATCAAGACCTACTTGATTTAAAATGAAGAGGACTTCCATCAACAGAGCACTCCAGCCAGAACACTTAAATCTATTATAGGCGAGTGCTTAACAGGGATAGTACCGACTGTGATTTGGTCCTGTAATTGGAGTACTGAAGCCTCTTTGTCTCCGAGAGACAAAAGTCCTCTTAATTATTCAACAAGAACGATAACTTGTGGCAAGGTTTCATCTTCCCCCACGACGCAGTCCAAAGGGATTCAGTCTGGTGAGATCAGCTACGCTCTCAACCTCAGACGGTCTTACAAATGTATCCTGAAACCTGATGCCTCAGAGGAGACCCTCTGCTGAAGAACATTTCTGGCACAACGGCTCGATGACGTCACTGTTTTTGTCTTTTCCGCTCCCATGTAATCAACTCTCCCAGTCCCTTTGCAGCTCCACTCTGTTATTTTTATTCCTATAAAGAACAGAAAATGTCTGACATTGTGGTTTCCTTTTACAACTGGAGATGCAGATTAACGTTCTGTGGCAGAGCATAACTCTTTTTTTTTTTCTAATCTCCTTCCTCAGCCTCTAATTCAAGTCTCACCCACTACTTGAACTGAATGACATCACTCGAGACTGCATTCAATCATAGCTACCCTACAGCTGTAATGGGGGATGGATTCAAGAGGCTTTCTGAAGGGCCCCCAAACTGAAACCACAGAGGCAGAGCAGTCAGTTTTCACAAACTAGAAAACTGTGCCTCAACAGGGTTTGAACACAAACACCATCCGTTTCATAAATTGTATAACTTGTACATCCTTTTCCTCCCTCAATGTCTAACAATAAATCAGACAAAACCTTCCTGTTCCAGGTCATTTAGAATTATCAAAATTACTTCCATTTACTAAATTCCAGAATAATTATGGAGTAAGAATTTTTTTTAGTACCTAGTTTAAATTCACAAATTTATATACCCTGAGATCACTATGCTTTCATGAAAACCAGGATGACTTTGTCAGTGACGTATGTTTTACATCAAAGAGATGAACGCATTCTGGTATGAAATGTGTATTCTAACGGCAGAATAAAAGCAAAAGACCTTGTGATAATGCTGGCTGTCCTTTAGACAGAGTGTTATTATCCACAGTGAAACCATTACAGCCTAAAAGGCCAATCTGATAGGAAGAAGTCAGTAAAGTATGTAACGTAATTCAGGGACAATGACCCCAAATTTTCAGAAATCTAGCCATTTTACACCAGTTCTGTCCAGAGGAATGGGCCAAAATTCCAGTAAACATTTATAAGAATTTTTTTGGAAGTATACCTGAAATGTTTGACTCCATTAAAAAAAAAAACAAATCTAATAAACAAGGACATGTATTTGGAGAATGTAGAAATAATTTTGGTTAACCCAAGTGTCCTAAAACCAGAGATATTTAAAGATGTGGTTTCAGCTGTGTGACCGAAGATGACTAAAGAGCATCACTGCAGTCTTTAGGATGCTTGCAAAATTTGTTAGAATAAAACTGATTGACGGAAAGAATCTGGTGACTATATGAGTCAAAAAAATAGCTAAATACTGCAAATAAATTATGAAGTATAAGAGAACAAAACAAAAACAGGTTTAACAATGAGGTTATCTTGAAGTTATAATATTTCCAATCATTTATATTGGAAAAAATATCAGAAAACAACTATTTATAAATATCTAGTTATATCAAATTTCAATTTGTGACAGTATTTTCAGTCATTTCTTCCAGTATTGGTGGCCAGTGTGCGGCTACTGAAACTCCCCATTGTTCTAATGTTAATAACACACACGGTTTCTGGGAAAGCCTGTCTAGGCCGGGGGTCACTGCTGCCGGGACAAACGGCCCTTTTGAGCCCAGTCTTACAGGTCACTGGCTATGTATTGTGTTGCTATGCGGTATTTCTATTCACATTCATTAAAGCGGACATCTCAAACCTTGTAACATCAGCTACTGGATCCTGTATCCCACAGCTCCTCCCCTCTGTGTGCTTCACCAACACAGAGCGTAATGAAGGCCAACGCAGAGTCACAAGATTCCAACACACGAAATCCAAGCAGAAGACAAGAAGCGCTTTCAGCCAGGGAGATACTCTGAAATAACTTGTGTGTTTTGACTCATGAAAGCTACAATTAAGGAGAATTCCTCATTACCCTAGCCATCAGCAGAGCGACTCACCGTTTGTGTCAACATGTTTTATGTGACTCCCCACCAAATAAAACACGAGAGTACCGAGTTACCCTGAGTACCGGGATAATGGATGTGCAACAATGGATCCAGCACCTCATATCAGAAGCTTCTCAAAGTAAGGTGTCCTTGAACACAGTTTGTTTACGGCAGCCCTGGATTGAGTCTCAAAAGAATTTGACAATGCCAAAGCTGGAGAAATCCTTTCCTAAAATACTGCATCTCTGAAAGCTTAAATTCCCCGTAATCTTCCGGTTCTTACTGCAAAATCCTGCAAACGCTTTATTCACTCCCCCCCACCCCAACATCAGACTAGATAAATTATTTAATAAAAATGGGAGAAAAATGTGTGAAACTGGTGAATCAGACCAAAAATGATTGTCTGCAGCTATGATGAAGTGATTAGCCAATCAGAATACACAACATCCAGTGCTTTAGCCATTTTGGTTTAGGTGGAAGTACACAAAAACTGAGTAGTATTTACAAAGACATGAAACCATCAACCTACATAGACGTCTGTTTACTAGGGTCAGGGTAAGAGTGAAAAACAATCTGTGGGTCTAAGAGCTGCAAGAAAATTGATCTGTATTTACAACCTGGAGTCAGCCCTGATAACTCATTAAACAAAAGACAAACCTCAAGCTCTTCCTGCAATGGTAGTTTTTAACCACAGAGGTTAAAGCATCCATTTACTACACCAACATGGGCACTCAATCATTTTATAAGGCAACTCTGACTGGGAGAAATGTACAAAATGCAGAAACAGCATTTCTTGATATTAAACAGTCATCACAAACACACCATATTATCAGCAGATAACAAAACCAGATTTACTATACCCATCATATGAACTAGATAAGTAAAAAAGCCAAATAAATATCCGAGTTTAATGAACAACTTCACAATTATTCCTCCAATACAGTTGCCTAGTCTGCAGTTGAGTGACAGGTCAGTTGTTTTTTCCTGAAATATTCTAATTATTCATAACAAATTACATATAATCTCAACACAGCAATCAGTCAGTTAATGGGGAGATTAGTAAAACTAATGAGGTATCCCTGAACTCTGCGTTTTCTAGACGGTTTACTTCAGTTTGCACCATTTGCCAACTCGTGTCAACCACAACTGACATTTACTAAATACGTTCAAGTTCACTTGAAGTCAGACTCTGCACAGTTAAATACCTTACAGTCATTAATGGTAAGAATGAAAGACAAGAGAAGCGAGACAGATTACAAGTGTGTGAATGAGACGGAGACAGACGGAAGAGCAAACATGCTAGATGTACCGGTACTGATAGTGTTTGAACTTGAGCACCTGGGGTTAATCATCCAAAGAAATGTGGAGTGCACAGGAGGTGAAGACAAGAGGAGAGTTATGGTGGAGCGGGTGGAGACAAACGTCAAGGACAATAAATGTCTCTGTGAGGGTGAAATGGGAACGCTTACAAGATGTCGACACACACACACACACACACAAAAAAAAAGAACTGAAACTGGAGCCATTTCAGGATTTGCCGTTTCAGGAGGTTGCGATTTCTTTCATATTAATTTGCTATAAATAAAAATGGTTTGGTCTTTGAGACTGAAGCTAATGTCTAGCCTCAGAGCAGAGAGGAGCAAACTGGACTTCAACATTCTTAAAAAAATAAAGAAGGAAAACCATAGTGGTTTGATGAAATGCTACTTTATGAACCTTTAAACATTTGACTGAGCATTATGTGAACAAGGGATCATTATGTGAACAAGGGAGATGGAGGTTGGAGGATATGCATCTTAAAAAAAATAAAATTGCATTAAGCAAATGATTTATGCTTTTTAGCTACTTTAGATTTAAATCGGATACTACAAAATGCTTTACATCTTCTGTTCTTACAACATATTCACACAGAACGATCACTGGTGGTGCACCATGTCTTGCCCATCTGTCTTGCACAAATAATCACTGCCTTCTGTGTTTGTAATCACCTAATGGAAACATAAAAAGTTCATAAAATAGTATTTGCATGAAATACTGCGATGTTTTTGAGGTCAGAGTTGTTTAAAGACAATAGTCTGTTTTGGACTTTGGTCCTCCTGTCAGGATAAGCCTCTAGGAATGAGAGTTATCTACTGCAAGTAAAATATTGACACTGCATATATACTGTTTTTTTATTAGAAGTGACATACAATAGAAAAGATTATAAATTAGTTTATCATTCATTTGGAGACAAATTCAGGCAACCAATGTTTGAGCATGTCGGGAGGAGAGATGGAGGATATATTAGGAAAAAGATTTTGAATACAAAGTTGCCAGGGAGGGAGGAGAATGAGAAAAGCACAGAGGAGGTTTGTGGATGTAGTACTGCGACAGGGAAAGATGCCAGAGATAGATTGAGATGGGATTTAGAGTTTCTGCTATCAAACCCTCCAAAGGAGGGGGCAGAAGCAAAATAATGTTCATATACCTGGTCTTCATTGGCTGACAACCAAACATCCCTTTAAAAAAAAAAAAAGTATGGTGCAATGACAGGAAGTTTGACAGGAAGTGAATTTACTGAAATTATACAAACCTCTATTATTACGATTCTACTGTTAACACTGGCAAAAAATGAACATACATTGTAAATGAGGTTGTATTTAATACTATTTGGTTATTTGTGACAGTCTAGAACAGCCAATGGACACAGCTAAAGCTTGTTTAGCATTTTAAAACGTCTCATTATATTATGGACGTAGCATTCCAACAACCCCCGGATTAATCTGACAGTAATCAACGCCTGTCAGCAAAAGCTCGGTGGTGGAAAACACTGCAGATAAACAGGAGCAGATACCACCATTAAACGTAGAGGTGATTCAAAGCAAACGTTTCATTAGCTGAAGCAGACTGGCTAGCAAAGCTAACGGTGCGTTCCATTTTTTTTATGACTAAAATGAATCGTTAGTGTTAAGTCTACCTTTGAAAACCGTTACCGTGACAACGGCATCTGTGCTCTTTCACAAAGCTACATTTTAACCGAGGTCTGAAGAATAACAGACACTCACCTCTGCCTTCCGGCTCGGACCGATCAATGAAACCACCGATTTCCACCTATAGTAACGTTAGCAGGTCGGAGCACTCCGAGTCTGCACACACCCCACCACGTTTCCACTCGTTTCACGCTGTGGGTCAGTCGGTTTCGGTGGTTAACGCCGCCCCATTTTTTTCCCCTTTTACCTCATATGGAAAAGTCACTGGTTTCTCTTAACTGCGCTGTCATCTGATTTAGTGGTGTAAGCTCTCAATTATTAAATCCAGCTGCATGACTAGCTGCCTAGCATCTATAACTTCTTTTTCTTTTAAGCTGGCCTTCCTGTCGGAGCTTCCGCATAGCCATGCCTTTATCGTCGGTGTCCATCACCGTGTTGTATGGCAGGCTGTTTGTGTATATACTCTGATACTCTTGATAGCGTTCGCCTGCTAGTTTTACTATATGGTTCCACAAACAGTAATTTGCTCATGCTAATGATTGGTTGGTCACCTGCTGCACTAGTTTAAAGTGTACATAAAATTGTGCCAAGCATGAAATCCACAAAATACAGACAAGTCAAACCAGGACTGAATTAATCGTCCAATCAAGAATTACAGTTTATTTAAACACCGTTTTGACTTGTGAAATAACTTTGATTGTAAAAAACAAAATACATCAGGCAGAGAGGAAGGAACCTAGAAATCCAGAAAACTGACTTGTAGAACCTAGAAATCACACAAATCGACAAAGTGCAGCTTACAAGTTCATTAGAGAGAGTACATCTGAAATATACACTGGTTAATTAGTTGACATTTGTGTAGTTCCAGTATTTCACAAACATGACTAAAAAGCTTCTGTCAGTAAGTGCATGTTTAAGCTGCACTAATTGACTATTTAGATTGAATTAGTTAACTCTTGCACATTTAAGGATCATATGTAAATGAGTGAGCAGAGATGGTGTTGAAAAGTTCACATGTTAGGATTTTGAACATGTGGTCAACTTTTCATGGCAGTCAGTGACTAGATTGGTCTAATGGTCAACTATTGCACAAAAAGAAGCCTACTAGTTGGGACTTTAGTGTCCCAAGACATGTGCTCTCAGTAGTTTATCAAGCTGCAAACAGTAACAAGTGAAAAAGACCATGATTTTTAACTTATGAGCAAATGTATAGCTAGTGGAGGGTAGTCACGAACTAGTTCTTGAATATTTACACATATGGCTTACCGTAGCCATGAGACTACACAGCATATTCAGGAAGACTTATTCTTATCCACTGAAAAGATGGGAACACCACCCACTATAAGCTTACTGTACTCTCTATTAGAAAACGTTGCTTGGAGGTAGATCCAAAGCGCCTATTTCCACAAAGATGACATTTCATTTCACGTATCAGAACCTGAAAATCTGCACCATCTCTATGCAGTCAAAAGACTTTACCTTATTAGGTAACCTGTTGCAATCTGATTCATAAGACAACAGTTCCTAAGTTGCTGAATGATTCGCTAGAAAAAAGCTTACCCTGTTATTACAGCTGCGGTATGGATCTCCCTTTAACTTCCCCTCTCTCTTCCTTTTGTTCTTATTCCTCTTCTCGGTCCAGAATGAGTAAGAGGTCGGAGCTTGTATCTGTAACACCAACTTCTCTTTCTCTCTTCCTCTCTCTGGTTACTAGACCCTCCCCCTGAGTTTTTCAGCATGGAAAAGGAATGACACCATCCTCCCAAACAAGTTCTTTCTCGTCTGACTTTGGCTCAGGACTTGTGTATTTCTGTGTAAACAGCACCCCTCTATCTCTCTCTCCGTCTTTCCCTGTTTCTGTATATGTGCTCATAAACGGTCCAGTCAGAACCACCTCCTTCTCTTCCTCTTTCTCCTCCTCTTCCTCATCCTCCTCCTCCCCTTCCTTGTTCTTCTCCTCCAGCTCTCTCCTTTCTCTCTGGATTCTTACAGCATTCTTCATTCAATGACATCAACCCCCTTACCTCTCCATGTAAGGTCAGGCTGGGGGAATGAGGGAGCCCGGAGAGGGGGAGATAATGGGGACTTGATTAGATACAGACTCAGAAAGCGGTCAGGGCTTTAAACAAAAGGAGGTACAGTGGCTGAAGAAAATAAGTTCCACTCAGCCTGGACTGTGGAAACTATTTTTTATTTTTATTTTTTTTGCTTTTATTTACTCTCAAAGAGTTCTTCAGCATTTTTTGGATTTTACTCCAAACCCCTCCTTCATGTGATAAATGATGACAAATGAATTATATAAAACTGTTTGTAAGCTCCTCCTCATAATTAGGATGTTGTCACCTTTAGCCTGGTGTTAATGTGAGACACCGCCCATCCTGTAAGCCAGCCCTATGTCTGACTGTATGTCCTACTCACACACACACACACACACACACACACACACGCACACACACACACACACACACACGCACACACACACACACACACACACACACACACACACACACACACACACACCTCACATCCTTTTCACTTATCTGGCCACTACCTTTGACTGGTATCACCTGTTAGAGGTGCAGTTATTGCTGGTTCATCGTGGGAACTGAGTATTAACATGGTGACGACTGAGCCCTTCAAAAAACCACTTTTTTTAACCATCTTGCACATTTTTTGAGTTGAAATAGAACCACTTCTTAAAATCTGTATTTTGTTCTGCATTTTAGGATTGACAGTTTTGGTAAGATAGATTAAGAAGAAGAAGAAGAAGGAGAAGAAGAAGAAGAAGAAGAAGAAGAAGAAGGAGGAGAAGAAGAAGAAGAAGAAGAAGAAGAAGAAGAAGAAGAAGAAGAAGAAGAAGAAGAAGTATCAGAGTAAAGTGACCAACTACAGACACATGCCACACTTTTCAGATTTTTAATAATTATAAATAATATAGAAGACCACGCCTTCCTTTCTCTCCCATGTCACAGTCTTGTTCCATTTTGCGTTCAACGTAAAATCTGAATAAAATATAACTGTGGGAATAAAGGACTGCGAATGAGAAAATAAACCCACACTAAGCCCACGTCATCACTTGAGATTCATGTTGAGACACAGCAGAGCTGCGCTCTGCTCAGGTTGTGAAAGTGTGCATAAACTCTGGGCTGAGCTGCAGCAAGCCTCTGTTGTGTAACCTGCTGCTGCGTGGGGTCACGTCTGCGAGCTGTAGGGAGTGGTCACCGGGGGTCTTTGATAGCCTATTGTGCCACGACAGGAATGTTTCCAGTTTCTTGCCGTTTCCATTTCCAGTCCGTGCTTTCCACGGAAAACGTAGTGAGCTTGCAGCCAAGCGTGACCGCCCTTATCTTGTCTGCGGTTTCTCCAGCCAGTGATATAGAAGAACAGGCCTTTGTTTGTTGTTCTGGATTTTTCCCCTCATTTTACAAGGTTGTTTTCTGATTCACAGGTGAGGGAAGCAAGCATTCTGCTCCTCGGGTTTCCAGCTTGAAGCTCTGTGTGGTGCGCTGTGATTGAAGTTGGGATCGTGCAGTGAGAAAGCACTTCTTAGGCTCTGTAAAGGTAAAGAAAAAGCAGGAGGCCATCAGTTTCAGAGCCAGACAGGCTGGAATGCAGCCAGGCCTTGGAATGAACAGTTTCCTCACCCCTCCCTCAGTAATGTGCCAAATTTTTGTCTCCTTCCCTTTAAAATCGCTGCACATTTTTCACAGTTTCTCTCCTCGGTTTCCGAGTTTGTGTTCCAGACTGTGCTATTATTTCCAGCTCCTTGACATAAATTATTGCCTTCTCACATAACCTCAGCTCTTATTATGAACAAGCAAATTATTTCCATTCAGTCCAGACACGTAGTCTAGATCTCGCTATGTTTGTCTTTCAAAAGACACATTTGTTGTCTTGTCCGAGGAAAACAAGAAAACTGAGAATTTAATGCAAAACAGTTGTTTAAAACTGCATATGTTGATTCAAGTATCTTATACATATATATATATATATATATATATATATATATATATATATATATATATATATATATATATATATATATATATATATATATATATATATATATATATATATATATATATATCAAACCTAGTTCACTAAGTCAGTTTCTTATAATTGAAGTCTTCATCTGCACACTCTGTGATGCTCTCTAACTTTATTACTTGTATAAGCTAAAGTGGTAAATTATATGGTTTGTACCAGATATAGGTACTATAAGCGCAGCTGCTCCATGAAGGCCTCAGAGGACGTTATAGTGGACAAACAGCATCATGAAGACCAAAGAACAAAACTGTCAAAGAATGTTTTACCAAAACCCGGAAAGAGCATCGCACAGCTGAAAACTTTCCAAGTCTTGATTGTCCAACTAAACTGACAGTCTGTGCTGGTGGACCATGAGTCAGACATGCAGCCAAGAGGTTCATGGTGTCTGTTGACAGGATACATATTACTGCGGACAAACCATTGAAGCGTTGCTTAACGAAAGCCTTTTAGCAATAAGAGTTTGGCACACACTATTGGGAGAGAACAAATATGGGGAGGTACTCTGGCCACATTAGGCTAAAAATTAACTTTTTGGCCTACATGCAAAACTTTGCGAATGGGAATATGACTCTGCCTTATGAGAGATTTCGAAATACTTCAGACTTGGAACAGTTTACATCAACGCACATGAATATGTTTTAATTTTTAGACACAACTACCAGATACTTAACCATCTGAATCATATTGCATTCTTCTAAACAGTGATTGCCATTTATTTTCTTACCATTGTTAGTTTTAACTCGGTGGCTCATAATTGTTCCTCTGACAGTCAGCTGCAAATGGGATTTACTGCACCCTCGTGATTATTCTTTCTTCACAACTTGTTTTCAAATAAGAACTGTCCCTGCAGCAATGTGTTCGGCTTTGCATCTAAACCATACAAAATATCTCGATGGATATTAGATGCATTGGAGATCTGAAGAGTCAGGTACCAGGAGAAAAAAAACAAAAACAAGTTCCAGTAAAGATTTATTTCAGAAAAAGAAGGTTCACATTTAATACAGAAAAACATGAAAATAGAACAACTGTGTGAGACTCGACTGAGCAAGAAAAGATAGACACTCTAATGTAATCCTGCAATAAATGCTTATTTTATGAGACTGATGTTTAGTTCTTTTAGGAACATCACTTGTGTTGCTCAATACTGACTATTTTATTCACCATCAGGCATGCATGCAGAGGTTTTGCAGGATTTATCAGATCTATGAAATTAAGCATAAACGACTGTGGAGTTATGAAGGGAAATCACGATACATGAAAATCTGCACATCTAGATCTGAAATCCCGGGAGGAATTCAAGCTGAAAGTGTGTGTTTGCATTCCTGAACAGCCAGCTGATGCGTGACCAGTTGTACAGAGGAGTGTAATATATTAACAACCAATGATAACATGCCAGCTGTAGACAAACACCTATAATTATGAGAAGTCAGAAAAAGAATACATGGTTTTTGTAAAAAAAAAAAAAAAAAAAAAAAAAAAAATCTGAAAAGTGTGGCATGCAGTTATTTCCAAGTCCCCAATACTTTGATCCTCCTAAATAAAACCCAACACAACTAACTGTCTTCAAAAGTGGCTCAAATAGAAAATAGGGTTTGCCTACAATCTCAGCTGTTCAATTTGCATTGTAAACATGAACCACTGAAATATATATGCAAAAAAAAAAAAAAAGATGGCTGCCTGCTGCTCCAGATTAATTTAATTTGTTCATAAATTGAAGACATTCTCAGTTTGGCACCCAAATAGTCATGAAGTCCTAAAATCAGGTGCAGATATCCAGCATCCTTGTCTTGAGTGACGCTACACACAAATCGTGGCTCAGTATGACTTTTAGTTTGTTTCAATCAAGAGAAACAGATACAAATTAGCCAACGTAAAACCGAGTGGACATTTGCTTATTAAAGATAAGCAGGTACAGCTACTGACTAGATGAAAGGTTGTTTAGAATTCTTCTTTTAACAAGACAGTGCAGATATTTGAGAATTTAAAAAAAGTTTAAGTCACCTGTTTGATATTTAGACAGTCCACTGTAAATGAAGTACCTCAAAGTACTTCCTACTGGGAAATCCCCTCTGATCAAAGTACCACAGTGAAGCGTTTTGGACTTGTTGAATCCTGCAGACAGCTGGATTTGGACTCCAGCTTGTTTTCCTCATGCAGTGATGTTTCCATTTAGCTCGACATTGTTTCAAGTAAGTAATTCTGTGGAGAGCAGAGCGAGTCATGCTCCCTTTTGCTGATGAAAGAATATGTGTTCGCTGAAATAAAGGTTTATTTGGTCCACCTTTGCTTTTGCACTGATTAATACGAGGAACCTTTTGGTTCCCAAACATCAGACCTTAGCGTTAGCTGGGAGTCCTCTTGGTTTTGCTTTGGTGTCACTTCTCCACGTTGCGTTATAGAATGTTGCATTGAGAATATTCGGCAAGTGTTCAGGTGTAAAACATATTTGTTTGGAGCATGCGCGTACCAGATACGACCAAATCCCTGCCTGTGTGGGTTACCAGAGTTCAGTTCTTCTTGTTGCCTTACAACTGCTTCTACTGTAAGTCATGTGTTAACCCTGCAATGCTCCTGCGCCTCCAGGAGGTGTCAGGCTGACACGCATCACATTGCTGCACACGACCAGAGCGAAAATAAACCTTCAGGGTAAGATTCCCCCACATTCTCTGACAGCAAGCGAACCAGCGTCAGCCAGAAAGTGGAAACCTATTGATTTTGACACTCTACTAAAAAAAGGACAAACAGGGCTAGTTGAGGAAAGTGGACATCTGAGAAGCAGCCCTGACTGAGGTATCATCAGTGGCGGTGGAGGGCAGATGGAGAGTGAGAAACTGGGGTAATTGCAGGAGAGGAGGAAAGAGAATTGTAAATAATAGACGACATTCAGGAACTCCTTGTGCGCCGGGTTTTTCCTTGAGTAACTGCAGTGCGTAAAAAATACAGATAAACACACAGGCTGGATGTCCCTCACACGTAAACGTAAAGCTCCCAAGAAAACAAATATGCTGGAGCAGACGCTAGTCCAACACAGCAGCTAATTGCATGCATGATTTCCCACTGCTGCTGGATATAAAAAGCTTGTCACATGAGAATGAGGGACAGCATTTTGTCTTGACAGCATTTATCTTTCTTCCTCGTTTCCACCCACCACCTACAACTTTTCCCTCCTCAAAAAACAAACCTTGCATAGAATCCCTCTCTCCACTCCAGCACTCCCCCCTCGCCTGTCCCCGCCCATTTTTTCTCTCTCTCTCTCTTTCATTTCCCTGACTTCTTCTTCACACTTCCAGTCCCACATCAAGTCAGCTGTATGACGAACCATTACTCTTTTTTGTTCTTTCATTCTTTCTTTCTCCCTCGCTCTAACGGGCAGTTTTGTAACATGTGGTTTCAATTACCACAGACAGAAACACACTCCAGCAGCCGTTGGCTTCAGCAGAGCACAAAATGAAGACAACGATTTAAAAGAAGCAATGGACTGTGATGAACTGAAGAGGAAAATCCCCCCTTTTAAAGCAGTTATCTGCATCTGTTCTTGAACTGCTCTTTGAAATAAGCCAAATGTCATTTTGGAGGCTTTCAGAGATTAAAAACCATTTATAGCCACAACCGAAATAAATTTTCGTTGTTTTACAAAGTGAAGAAATTTAAAAAGGCATTTTTCTTTATAGTCATGTTTTTGAGACAGGATATGCAACTTGTCACTGTCCAAGGCTGTAAACAGAGAATGGATTGTTTTCTTAAAAAAGAGAAAGATGTTTTTTTTTTAAAGGAAATACGTTGATTAGATTTGTGGCTGCTTTTAGCGACATAAAACAACATAAAAAAGTGAGTGAGTAATTTTGTTGCAAAGGTCAAGGTCAAATTTGTTTAAAACAAAAATACTTTGACCAAAGTGGTGCAAGATATTTAATGTAAACTAAAAAAATATTGCAATGTGCATCAACTATTAAAAACAAAGCAAGAAATAAACTGAAGGTATTAAAAAAAATAAAATCAGGTGCCATAGAAAGTAAATGAGTCTTAAAAAGCCATTTTAAAAGTGTATTAGCCAGGACAGCGCTCCACTTTAATCAGTTCTTGGGCATTCTCACACCGTCTGGTGACTCGACCTTAGTGCTCCATCAGGGCTGTGTAGAAACCTTAAGACTGAGTAATAAGATTTTAAACTAAATCTGAAAACAAACAGTAGAAATGATAGGGCAGGAGTTACATTATAATGCCTCTTAAATGTAGTTAAAAGACAGCCCACACCATTCTGGGCTAATTGCAGTTAAAGGTCCTCTTCAAATTGAAGGGTTTGAATCACAGGCTTTCTGTTGTAAACACTTTTGCATCAGAATCATGAAGCAATTGGAGTTTTATATTTAATGGAAGGAACGACCCAAACCTGAAACTAAAGGACTAAGCAGAGTGTATACCACAGCTGGACCGGTGGCTCGAGAAGGCAGTCAACAGCAGGCCTTCGGTTGGTGAACCTAAAGTTATTCAGGTCAGATAATTGCTTATTTTACTGAAGATGTTTCTTTTTTTTCTGTGAATAGAGAAATCTGCCGATGTCTGCAGAGCCCATTAAATCAGAAAGCACTTTCTACAAACAATCTTCCAGTTTATTTCACCTTCATTAGTTTTAGCTTCGGATGCTTTTATTATTATTTTTTGAGTCTGAATAAAATGAAGGAGTGTTTGACTGCAGCTGTGATCTGATTAAATCAGTGTTTTAACTTCACGTACATTCCAGTCCTCGGATAATGTTTTGACTTGCAGAGCAGTGTTACACCTTAGAGTAAAGCACAGACTTCTTATGTGGAGAAAAGTGAGATTCACACAACAGCTGCACAGTTAGCTAATACAGGCATATTGTTGGCTACTCTGATGACACAGTTGTTGGGAGACATGGGAACGGGAGTAACATCGTTGGCTTAGAATGGACCAAAAATTACTAGGTGTCTCTGAATGTTGCCTGAAATCTGAAAAGCAGTCATTTGTCACCTAAATTTCATAATTTGCAGATAGACTTACCTTAAGACAGAGCGCTTGTGTGCTGCTTGCTAAATCTCTAAGCTACTGCACTCAAATATATCTTTATATTATGAACTCAAATTGAATACTGAAGGGAAATATTACAATTTAAAAGCCCCTTTTAAATTGCTTGAAAAGCGACTGCCTTAACGCTGTTATTCTGCAGTTTACACAGAACCCAGGAGCTGATGCACAGATAGCGACAGGTACAAGAAAAGTGGCTGATAGCAGAAATGATGTCTGTCTCCAAGATAACATTAAACAGAAGCTGCTGCATTTTAATTCAGTTCAGCATCATTACTGCAGATAGGAAAGCAACAGACGTGCTGACGGGAACATGATAGAAGTTGTCTGTCATGTGTTGAAAGGCTGCTTCATGCTACTGATTTTGCTTTGTTTGCGTGTGTGAGTGTGTGAGTGTGAGTTTTAGGAAGCAGATGACAAAGACGGTGAGGGGCGGCCGCCTCTGCGAGCGGTCGATGTATCAAGAGACAGATTAGTGTCAAGAATCTCTTCCTTTTTGTATTTGACCTTGTCTCGCATTAGCAGGCCGTGTCATAAATCAAACATGTTGTCACACAGGGGTTGTGTTGTGTTGCATGCATGTGAGTGTGTGTGTTTGACAAGGCTGCAGCTGACCGCTGTTGTCATTATTCCTCCGCTAAGGCAGAGATCATCTGTGAAGGTATGTTTTCAGCACTCTGGGTCGCTTGCTGTTTTAGTCAGTGGGATTAGGAGGGGAGGGAGCTGCTGGGGTGAATTTCATGACAGACATCTGTAAAAGTGTTCATTTTGAAATTAAAAAATATATACCTTTGTTGTTGTTAAAGGAAGAAATATGATGCTTTTCAAATAGATGTCTCAAACTCGGGTTTGGACTTTGGATATTCTTTGAACTAAACCACTGATTTCTAGCTTTTATTGTTTGTGAATTTGTTGTCCTACTGGAGGTCAATTTCCAGTATAATTCTTCCATTATTGCACTGTATTTAGATTACTCCATCTTCCCATTAATTTCAGCAGAAAGAAGAAAAGCATTCCCACAGCATGATGCTACCATCAACATGTCTGTATGTGGGGGTGGTGTGTTGAGATTTTTCTTTGGTATTTTTGATGCCGTTTCTTCACTAATATTCTCTAACAAACCTCTGATCCCTTCACAGAACAGCTGGTGAACTGGTGTTTGCTAATTAATGCAATTGCTGATGTCACATAAATTAGATTTTATATGAAAGTAAAATAAAGTGGTCGAACAAAAAACAGAGTAAAGGGTGTCAATACAAATCCACACCACAGATTTTTATTTGTAAAAAAGAACAGGAAATCATGCATTAATTTCCTTTCAGTTCACAACTTTATCAGTTCATTACATATGATCCACATAGATTACATTGAGGTCTGTCATTAGGCTCTTCAAGTGCCACTAAAATTAATTAAAATAAATGAACAAAATGGAACAAAAACATTAAAATAAGATGATGACAGAAGCTTGCAGATCCGTTGCGGCATATACTGAACAAAGCCACTTGACAGGTTACCAAACCAAACAAAACTGAAACCAGAAGAAGAACTGGAATAAGGTTTATATGAATATAGTACAAAAACAGTCACAGATCAACTATTCATTGTTTAATTAAGAAAAAAAAATGTAACCAGCTCGTCATTCCCAATTTCTGTGGAGATGTGACTGCATAAATAAATAGACACAAACTGAATTTTATTGAGTCATTTTGCATTCACTGATTGATGTGAATAAATCACACAGCAGCCTGACAGCCAGAGGGGGAAATCTGTTGCAGAATCTATCGCTGTTCTGCTTTGGATGCTTCGATTCCTCTTTCCAGAAGCCAGCAGAGAGAGCAGTCTGCAGTGAGGCAGCGGGGATCTTTAATGATATTATCAGCTTTGGACAACTGGCATTTTAAGCAGTGCTATGAATTTGATGGAAAATTTGTGTTAATCTTTCTCCGTTTTTAAAAAAAAAAAAAGCAAAAAGAAAACCTATTTGAACTGATTTTGTTTTGCTTGAAAAGAGTTTGGAGTTAAGCTGTACCCCAAGGTGTATACTCTTTATTAGTTTATTTGCTTTTTATTTAAGTTATTTATTTCCTGCTTTTAATGTTTAAGGATAAATTCATAGTTTTTATATTAGAGACGCATTTACAAAGTTCAGGACTTGGATACATATTTTACTCATTTTAAGGCAATATGTGTGTTCTTATAAATTAAGTTCCTTAAAGTATTTAATGCTTTTAAATAATAATTGATTAAATAAATTATTGTTCTTGTTTAGATATCCGTAATAATCCAGGCGGTACTGCAGTCACACGAGAACGCCAGTAAACTTGACATTTGTGAAAAAACGCTGTGTGTGGCAGAAAACACTAATAATGCAAATCACGCTGAATAAATCTTCCCAATTGTAAAACATGGCGGTGGCAATTTTATGACACTGATATGCTTTTATTAAAGTTGGCCAGAGTTGAAAAAAACTATTGGAAGCTGCAAAAAACTTTAAACTTTGGCGTAGCTGCAAAATGATGTGTTTTTCCACGTGGGGTGGGTAATTGTTTGTTTTTGTTGATCTGTACAGAACTTTGAGCTGCTTTTAGCATGAAGGGTGCTTTATAAATAAAATTGATTGATTTATTTATTGATTGATCAAAACACATTTAAATGTTAGAATGGCCCAGTCAAAGGCCAGACCTAAATCCTCTTGAAAGTCTGTTGATTGATCTATAGATGTTCTCCATTCGATCTGATTCAGTCTGAATAACGTTTGAAAAGAAATTGGGGGATTTTTAGACTTCAATGTGATTGTCTAACACATAATAACACCTCAGTAAATTGT
Source organism: Poecilia mexicana (assembly GCF_051168715.1). Taxonomy (NCBI): domain Eukaryota; kingdom Metazoa; phylum Chordata; class Actinopteri; order Cyprinodontiformes; family Poeciliidae; genus Poecilia; species Poecilia mexicana. The sequence continues at coordinate 13,300,230 of NW_028263385.1, forward strand.
ATTCAATTACTTGCTAAAATATAAATAAAAAAAAAAAAGTTGAAGTCTCTGTAAGTTCACTTTTCTTCACAAGTAGAAAATATGAGGATCAGGATGAAAACACCAGAATGCCAGCATGAAGCATTGGTAACCACATCTGAGTGGAAAGACGGTGACTCACTTAAATGACTTAGAGCCCATCGGACACTGACTGACTCAGAATGACGGGCAGATGGACGGAGAACAGAGGTAAAGAGTGAAGTGGAGGTTAATAACAATCGTCAGTTTGACAGCAGCAACTACACCTATCAATGAAGAATCTGCAATTTTATTTTTTTTAAACAGAAATGATGGATGGTATAAAAACCCAATGTGCTCATGCACAGAGAAGCTAGATTTTGGATGACTTGTTATATGTGGCAAGTCACACATTCAACTGAAGGCAAAAAAAAAAAAAAAAAAAACAAGAGAGAGATGCCCCCTTTCATCTCATTTCTATCTCAGTCTCCCCAAAGTGACTCTCCCTTTATCTGTCAGATGCCTCCGTCCATTCTGGAGTGCTAATTTATGTCACACACCTCTACCGCCACATGACTTCACTGTCCTCTGCATTCCTTCCCTTCAGATCAGTCCCCCCGCTCACTCCCCACCCCCAATCTGCCAACGTCTTCTGCTCTTCCTCCCATCTGTCCCGATCTTTCTCCTCTCCCTCGTCTCTGCCGACATTAATCAACAAAACATGACTGACTTGACCACACATGCAGCACCCACATCCTACCTAAGCGAACACACCCTGTTAAAAGAAAGGCCAGGTTAGTGTGATGTAAAAAACAGAGAGAGAGAGAGAGAGAAAATAAAAACAACATTCAGATTTCTTTGGTTTGAGTTTCATCAGTTTGATTTGAAAATATTTGCTCATGTTTCACAGTAAAAGATTGTGATTGATTCAGGTGACCCCATCCAAACAAACATTATCTGTCAGATTCACTGCTGAGCCCTTGCTCTCTTAATCCAAAACACTCATTTTACTCACATGAATACATGTTTTTTTTTTTTTTTTTTTTTCATATTTGGATGTATGCAAAAATAAAATCAATTTTCATCTCAAACTTTAAAGTATTAAACAGAAGATTTAGGACCGAACATAAATGATGCTTGGTGTTTCTCTTGTTCAACCTTTTCAAAGCTTTGTTCCATCTGAAGGAAAATAACCCCAGAGCATGATGCTGCCATCACCATATTTTGCTGTATGTTTTTCTCTTAATATTTGTGCAGTGTTGTTTTTTTAAAATTGCCAAACAGACTAAAAGTTTTAGTCCATTATATTCTTCAGATGATAACATGTTTTCAGGATTTTTGAAATTACTGCAAGGCCTGGATGTTTTCTTTGTGAAAAAAGACTGTGCTCTTTAATTCATACTTATAGAGAACAGAATAGAATAGAATAGAAAAACCTGTTATTGTTCCACAGTGTGGGAATGAAGATGTAACAGCAGCAAAATGCCTGGCAATGAAAGGAAGCTGGTTCACACAAAGATAAAACATTAAATATATAAAAACATATATATGAACAACATACTGTACTGTGTGCAATCAGGGCAACATTACAACAGAATACCATGCAGTTATTAAAAATAGCATACTCCAATCCAAAGGAATGTCCAACTGAGTAGGATCATTTTAAAAATATAAGACTACCCGTCCAGATATTCACTAGGCGGGTAGGAGAAGGAACAAACTGAGTGCGGATTGGTGGGATAGTGCGTAGATCTGGGAATGGTTCTCGCTTTTATTCTTTAAAGATGGATGAACAGAGAGCTCCCGACTCACCCTCGGACAGAAATGGAGAAAATATTTCTGCAGACAGACAGGGGAATCCAGCAGCTCTTCCTTCAAAAATCACTTACCAGATAAGTCATATGGTGTGGGCATGTTTCCAGGGAAGAAGTTCAGCTGGATGTAAGGTGATTCCCAGAACAGCTGAGGAGCTCACAGAGACCCAACGAGTCGAAACATAACAAGACCAACTTCCAATTAAAGTGGACAATCAGGCACTGAAGCTGAATCCTTACTAACATCCAGTAGATTACCAGATGAGCTTAATGTTTTTTAGTTTTTCTCCCATTGTAAACACATTACATTTTAACAAGGGATGGATACACTTTTGAGAGCCACAGTGTCTTCTGCCCCTTTCTCACTGTCCAGACTGTGCCTGCAGCTTTCAGGCTGCAGAAGGCTCATAGACAGCTAGTGCTAATTTGTAATCAGCAAGAGAGAAGGGAAATGACCAGAAAGAGACGAGAGGGGTAATAATGGGCGACGTTAGGCGTGGTTGCCTTGAGATAGGTCAAATAAAGAGGGAATGATGAAGAGATACTCCAAAGTGAGAGATAGGTGCAGAGATGACTCAGATGATAAGAAAAGAGACTCTGCATCAGTCTGACTGTAAAGGAGAATCCTATGCTGCTTTTTTTTTTTCCTTGTGGGTATACGTGCAGTTTTTTTGAGTGGGGATGTGGGAGGCAGGGAAAGAGAGGTGGAGGGGGGTGGAGTGTGTGGAGACAGCCGCTGCGGTGCATTGTCAGGCTGAGCGCACGCAGGAGAGGGAGACAGAGAGAGAATCCCCCATTTTAGCTCAACAATATTACAGCAGTGCAGCGATATCTACAACAATGGCAGTCTGGCACTCTCAGCATAGTGCTATCGATCCAAGCAGTGGAAACCCAACACATGCACACTCTCTCTGATTTTTATTTTATTTTAGTCATTATTTTGCATGTAGTTCTCAGATGAAATTGATGGGGGGGCAGAAAAACTGCAGAAATTCTCACTGAACACGCTCAGTGGTGCAGGTAAGAAACTGTTGGTGATCATGACGGCAGAAATCTGTAAAAATCTCACGTGACGTGTGTGTTTTAAATCGTCGTGGTGATGTCTTGCATCCTTAATTTAGTCTTAATCTGCTCCCCGCAGGCACACTGACTTACTAACCGGATCTCTTCTAAGACACCGCACTGGAGACGGAGAGCACGAGTGAGGGAGAGGGCGATCGAGCAAGCGCAAGAGGAGGGGAGAGGAACAGAGGGAGCACAGCAGAGTAAAAAGAGGAAAAAACAGAGGAGGAGGAGGAGGAGGAAGAAGAAGAAGAAGCAGAGAGAAAGAGAGAGTCGCAGGAGGAAGGAGGAGGAGAATGCTCGGCGTCTGGGCAACACTTCCACGCTTGTGTCCAGGGCCTTTGTGAATACACCATGGGATGCATCGGCTCCAGGAGACTGAGTAAGCAGCTCTTCTTTCCTCTCTCTTACTGCGGGATAGAATAGAGGGGCTGGCCGGGGTGATGATGGGGGAGGAGGAGTAGAGAGTGGAGACAGAGGGGGGTCCTGCAGAAGCATGCAGGGGGTTCTGCGTGCTTTTTTTTTTTTAAATTCTTGGTGTGTGTGTGTGCGCGCGCGAGTGTGTGTGTGTGTTTGAGAGAAAGCTGCTTGTTTTGGAAAGCTGTGCCCATGGAAGCGGTACACATAGCATATTGGCAAAGGTGTCACTGACGATATTTATTAAAATCTGTGAGTGTGTTGGAGTATGTGTGTGTGCGTGCGTGCGTGTGTGTGCGTGCGTGTGTGTGGGTGCATCCCCGCATCTCCCTGCATCCCCTCTCTTCCCTGCTTCCATCCTCACTCAACCCTTGATTTATGATGCTGTTTGGCAGTATGTATATGTGTGTGAGTAGGAGGCAGAGGGATGGAAAGCGGAGAAAGGCGAGGGGAAAGCTGCGATAGTGCTTATTTATAGATAGACATGGCTTGGAGGGAGAGAAAAGAGGAAACGGGACAATGCAACAGCACTGTTTGTTGTTATTTATGCAAATAATCGGGACGGATGAGGAGGAGGTAAAGAAAGGAGAGGCAGGCGTGCAGGGAGGAGGGGAGAGGAGACAGGCGGATGGCGATGTAGAAGAGGTGGAAGAGGGAGGGGCAAACGCATGCAGGGGAGTGCGTGTGGTGCTGATGGGAGTTTTCAGGTGAGGACAGTCCTGGACAAACCCACGTTAAGTACAGCAGAGCAACAACAAGGTTGCCGCTAACAGAGGATGAAGTGTGAAGCTATCGTTGCAGGTAAACAGTCGTTGTTTACATGCAAATGGTTCCCGTACGGTGCACTTCCAGATCCACTGTAACTGTGAAACCTGAATCACAGTTAAAAGAGAAAACGAAAATCCCTTCACTGTTGTACATTAATGCTTCAGTCAGCACTTTCAGGAGACAAAAAACGGAGGATGTCAACCTTGTTTTGCAACAATGGGGCAGTTGAAAAGGTGGCGCTAAAAAGAGATAACTCTCTAAAGATCTTTGTTTTTTTGTTAAACAAACTGATGGCATTTCAAAGCTTCTGAATATTCTTCCGAGGCCTTAATATTTCTTTACAATCCGGCCAGAACCAGGTTCTCCTTGAAAGATCTCTGATAGAGGTCAATAGAAGAATCAGGAGAGTTTTCCCCATTTCTCAAAGCTTTAGAAAGACTTTGCTCCAAGTGGAGTTTTTCCTTCAAAATAACAGCTGATGCATTCAAACATAATGACTTTTATGCGTACACTGCACAAGACTTCACTGCTGAAGAAAAAGCATGCCGAAGCGCATTTTAAGTTTTCGGAAGACGATTTTAGACAAATAAATTAAATCCTTGGAAAATACACTCTAGTCTCATCAGACCAACATGTAGATATTTGGTTGTCATTCAACACACCATGTTTGAAGGAAAAATGTTACTCCACATCACTCTTCAAACTTCTTACCAATGGTGAAGATTCTGCAAAATGAAACAATTGTGGCAAGAAAATGGTCTCAAACATGCAGCACAGGAAGGGGTCAACTCAAGAAAGAAAATAAAGCTGCTGAAACATCACAGTATAACACCCAACTTGAATCTAAAAGAAATAAATAACTGAGAAGTAGCCTTTAAAAACTTAAAATAATATAAAATGGCTTTTTTCCTCTCTATTCCTCTTACATAAAAACTTAATTCACAAACTAGCTTGTTTGATTTCTTTGTATGTTTGAAGGACTTGAATAGTTACCAATGTCTTCTGTGTATTTAGTGTCAGTAGCTGTAACAGAAATATACTGCTCAAAAAAATAAAGGGAACATTTCACTTTAATTTTGTGTGTGGCTCCAAATCCAGGCCTCCATTGGTTAATAAATTTGATTTCCATTGATGATTTTTGTGTGATTTTGTTGTCAGCACATTCAACTTTGTACAGAACAAAGTATTCAATGAGAATATTTCATTCATTCAGATCTAGGATGTGTTATTTGAGTGTTCCCTTTATTTTTTTCAGCAGTGTATATTTAGGAAGACAAATATTTAAGTAATCAATGCTTATTTTTCCTAATGTATTTACAGCAAAAGGATAAAAAAATACAATTCAGCATTTTATCAGGACTAGGTTATAGATAGTTGGGTTTATTTATTCATTCCTAACTAAATGTGATGAAGAGGATCTTAAAAATAAGCAGGATTTGCAAGTTCAGAAAACGGCGAGAGGACTACATGACACAGTTAGGAAACCAGGTGTGAACTGAATACAGCAAAAACAGCAGAAAATAATAAATAAATAAAACATCACAGCAGCCTGGGTTGTCCAGAAAGCTTTATGTGGCGCCTTTCAAAGGACAGGAGGAAGCTGGGATCCTCTATCAAAACACAGGTCAGACCAGAGTGGCTCCAGCTGACGGAAATAATGTGACTGAAAGACGCTTTTTAAGATGTTCTTGTGTTTTTCTTATAAAAGCACAGAGGATGTTCACAAATAACGACGATTGTTTTATAGTGATCATTTGCAACTGCTGCATTGTTCCAGAACACCATCCCTCTGTGTCTGAGCGTCTGCTTGGTTTGTAGCCCTCAGCTTTCAATAAATATTCCAAGCACTGTAATGCACCACAGCGTAGCACAAGTATGTAAACAAACAGCACTTAAGAGAACAACTATCCGGCGTTATCAAGCCGCTTAGGTCCCTGATTCCCTTGTGAAGCAGCGGAATCAGCAGCAGTCCTGCCAGTCTGCAGGCGTGGCTGTGTTTATCCTGAGTGAGAATGGCTTTGGTGTGCTCTATTGATCGGCCTTCTCAACTGCAGTCCACGCTGCCAAGTGGAGATCAACAGGAGCAGCAGCAGGCAGCAGGACCGGCCCTGTCTTTGTGCCGGAGCGTGTAGCCCTGATGTCTGTCTGCATGTCTGTCTGTCAGTCCAGCTCCGTCATAACATACACTGTGTTCACCTTCCAGGGTCAGAATTTGTAAAATAAATGTCTGTCGTAGTAACAGGGATCCCCATAAAGCATGAGAAGTTTCAAACCAGTAGGGAACAAATTATATGATTGCATATGAGATACATCAGTTGGCCAGAACTGCAGCTTTGAATATTTTGCTACGACACTCTGTTCTTCTTTCGGCATTCATATCTAAGGTAGTGGTTATGAAAGCTTTGTTGTTTACATGCTTACTGACAGAGATCTTAAAATCATGGTGCAACACCAGTCGGCATCTACATGTGGTGGGTTGAATGTGACGGTTTCCAGCTACTATAAAATAACTCCATGTTAACTTTCCATGTAAGTCCTCCTACTTTTACCATTGATTATGTTATAAAAACAAAATAGTAACATAAGTTTACCAGAAAGGTCCACAGAATCCAAAGCGGCAATCAATTTTGAAATCCAACATGGCTGCCGTGCATGCATGTATTACCAGCTGTGGAGGAAAAAAAAAACAAAAGTTTATTTGTGCTTCTTAAAATATGCAGTCAATCAAGTCTTTCATTCACACAATATACAACGTCCACCAGTAAACATGTTGCAACAGTATATGAGTACAACATAAGGAAATAGATGTGGATAGCTTGTGTTTCTAACAGTTAGCGTGGTCAGACGGTTTATCAATTAGCATCCCATTGATTATCAAATTTAGGGTTTGGAACATATTCCAACAAACTGACTGAAAAGTTATTCAGAGACAAATGAAACCCAACATCACTTGTTTCAGCTGTTTCAGCAGCTCTTGAAATTACCGCCTCTTTTCACTACTTATATTTACCGCTGGACAATTACTTCTCCAGCTTAGTAGAATGACTGCCCCTACAGTGGCAGAGCAGCATCGGAGCAACAACAAAAACACTCTTGAATGACTCAGACAGGTCCAAAAAAAAGTCAAATTTTCCTCAGTCGTTCTCTAAACTCCCCCAGACACCAAATCTGATGGGATTTGGTTACATCTTCAGGAAGTATGACCCACCAATACCACAGCAGACACAGCAAAAGCCCAGAAAACGGCCTGCAAGATTTGAACACTTTCATGCCTCACTTAAGGAATGTGTTACCTCTATCACCTGTAGTCAAATCGTACAAAGGCCTATTATTAAGCCTTAAATCTTGGCTATTGAAGAAGAGAAACACGGATACTGTGCCCAAGAACAAGGAGGGAATAAATGCCACAACTGTCCCTGTTCACCCTGCGGTGTTTTTTGACCGTGCCTTGAATGCTTAGAAGATTTAGGCCACAAAGAAGGGGCAACAAAATATAAGGTTGTTAAATAAGATATTACAGGAAAGTTGGAGCTTGTTGTTTAATTTAAAATTTATTAAACCTTTCATGGACTCGCATGAGCTAAGACACCGGATTGCGTCAAAATTCCATAAAACCTGGTTGAGAACATAAAATAATCAGATCCAACCGTGATCCATGTTGTTTGCAATGAAGCTCTTTATTTTTTTTCTTTTGCTTTGTCATCCAGTTCATGAAAGAGCCTGCATCAATCCATCACAAGGGGAAGGCCTTGAGATGCAGCAGACAGAGCTGAACGTTTTTCATAAACCTGTCGAATCAATACAATAATTACCACCTATGTGAACCAGGAAGACCGCATTACATCGATTCTACTTGTATCTGTCAGATTACGCTCCTGCGCGGGAATACAGCAGACTGTCACAACCACGTAGCAATTATTGCAATTCTGAGATCTGGAGCTGCTAATTCTATTAGCAATCGTTGTGCAAAAAAAGCTGCACATCAGAAGCGTTTTCTCTGTTCCTGCTTATTGGCGCTACACCTGTGAGTGCTTGAAACATTAATCATTGTTTAATTTGGGTTTGCTGTGTGTAGAATGACTGTAACTGCGATGTTTAAGGCTGCGGGGTTGATGTGGTAGATAGAAACGAGGGTTAATGTCTGTGGGATCCTCTGAGTGGACGATTATCTGGCCTCACCTGCTTGTTTGGAAATGCGCCAGTTCTATAAAAGAAATTAAGAACCGAGAACCTAGTTAATCACAGAGGAAAGCCCCTCAGTTATTTGTGCACCAGAGGTTTAAATGAGACTGTGAAGACAGAGTACAAATAAGTGAAAATACAAGGTGCTCACAACAGACTCAAGAATTGAAACACCATCGAAATACCGTAGCTAAAGTTCTTCAATACATAAAAGATTCAAGAAAATCATTTTCTTTCTCTCAGAGTTTTGATTCTTCTTCTCCATGTTAACTAGCAATATCCACTCTGAGTCTGTGTGCTCATGTGTATTCATGTGTTGATGCATGGACCAGCGAATGACCTCTACTTTACATCTCTCTTGGGACAGCCCACTTGCTGATATATTTATGCTTCGTGTGGGTGTGAATCTAGCAAAAGCGTCCCTGCTGCCTTAACAGCTTCTACTACCTCTCTGCTTTTTTATTTTTTGTCGCAGCATTTCAGAGAGGGATTCCCTGCCATTAAATTAAGAAGCAAAACACACACCTTTGCCATCTCACACGCTCAACTTGACGGACAGCGTTTGCCATTTCCGAGTCCGCTTGTAAACTGGCAAATGTGGTGGAGGCGTAGGCTAATTGACAGGCTTCTCTCCAGGTTGGAAAAGCCTTGTGAGAAGGAACGCGCCGAGGCAAAAACGACTCGGAGATGTGGTACCCAAGGAGCAAGGCTGGACCCGATGGCCCTCATCGCACGTTGGCGTGTGTGTGTACGTGCGTTCGGACGTTGCTCAAGGACTCCAGGAGATGCATCTGCTGTCCTCTAAGCCAGATACCGCTGCATGTGGGGGGTGGAGCAAATTGCGTGTGGTTGTGTGAGGACTGCACACACCCTTGCATGTATCATTTTGTGCTTCGGATCAGAAATGAGAGGCCTGTGTGTGGGCGCACGATGGCAGGCGTTCTGTAAACACTGTGACTCAGGCTCTGAGTGAGTTATGAAATTTGAAACATAACGCTGTCATGTAGAAATTTCATCTCTACTATCTGATTTGTGCGTAAAAGCATGGTGTGTGTAGTTATATGCGTTTGTGCGCCTTCAGTGTGAGACCAGCACTTATTGTTTCTGGAATATCTGCAACCGCTAACCACTTTACGACCGATTAAAAAGAACCCTTATGTTCTCAGTGATGGGTAAGCTCTTTCTGAATGTCATAGAGAAAATATAAGCTTTTATGCATCTACAGACAGAAACTTTTGGTCTTTCTTCTTTGGGAAATATCTCTGTTGCAGTCAAATTTATGAATATTATTAAGTCTTTTGATAATAATAGTCCTTCTTCTGAGGATTTTTTTCCTGTGCACTTCAGGGACATGCAATTAATTTTCCTAGAGGGTCACACGAGCAACTGTCACTGTTGTTGAAGTCTAGACGAGTGGCTGAACAAAATTTCCCAATTATATATTTGATGACGAGCTGTAAATGAAATTCTTAACTTCTTCGGTAACAGCTCACATTGAATGTGAAAAAAATCTAATGTGATCCATATTTCTGACTGTCTAAACTTTATTTTGAGTTAAACAATTTTTACAAAAACACTTGTTGAATTAGCACAGCCTGATATATGCTGATCATCCAGTTACTGTTTTACCAAGAACAAGCCTGAAGCAGTTTTTTTTTCTTACAGTTTTACAGCTTACAGCTTAAATTCAACTTCTGTTGATAAATACATGCTGATATAGCAAAACAAAGACCTCAGCTTCACAATAAAAGCTGTGTTTTCAAAATAAAAGAGGCAAATTGTAGTTATGGGACATAAAACATGTTTGATTTCTGTTTTTTTCACACGCCAGCTCTTAATCTTAAGAAGTGGATGTGATCCACAGCTACTCAGGTCTAAGCTATATCTAGTTCCCTCCAACTTTAGGCAGCTTCCTGCTCCCTGCTGCATCCTGTAGCATTATACTGCCACCACCATGTTTAATGTTGTGTATGCATTTAATCTAAGCACAAAAATGTTGGCCTCATCTGGCCGGTGAACCTTCTTTCATGTCCTCCATACAACTGAAAATTGGATTGCTTAGGATTTTTTTTTAACAATGGAAATTGTCACTCTGAAAGCCCAGGTTTAAAGAGTAAACAAGTAATAGCTGTCAACAGATTATCCAACCTGAGCTGCGTGTCTCTGCAATTCCTCCAGAGTAGCCATGTTTTCTTTGGCTTTTTTCTCTAATTAACATTCTCCATGTCTTGCCTGTCAGTTCAGTTGGATGTCAGTAAACTGTATAAGTTATCATATGATCATGATGAAGCAGGGATTTATCACTATGATACCGAGTTCGGAAATGATGCTTTGCAGCCTCCAGCAATTGACAACATAGTTTGTTACTGTTTGAGCTATTTCTTTTCACTTTTTAATCAAAATGAGCAGGAATGATTATCATCATAAATAAAAGATTTTTATTTATAAAAACATTTATATCTATTTATAATAGATTTATAATATTTTTATCTATGTCTAACAGATTTTTATAAATAGAGACTTAATGCAGTTATTGTTCACTGTAGAGTGATGCAGTCTCTCACCCATTAAAAGATATGTGAGTTTTATTTTTAGAGCAAAGTTTGCATCTGTGGCTTCTCTGACTGCATGCAGCGACAGATGAACTGCTAAAAAGACTGTGAAGCTTTTTAAAATGCTTTTATTGTAATTCTAGTCCTTAATTAAACAAACACCACAGCACATAGGATACAGTCGTTAGTCTGTCTTGCCTCTGCTGGTTTTGCAAGGCTCTATATATTTATAAAGAACGTCGTGATGCAGCACAGGCTGCAGCTTTTCCATCACCACGCTGCAGCGCTGAGCACCAGAATCAAGTTTGCTGCTCCAGAACGTCTTTCAGCTTTGACGGTCGTCTCATGTTGTGTTTGAGTGGCTCAGTAAATGCATGGTGGTTTTTCCTGTGCAGCCTGTGTCTTGAGGCTCTTTTAGCTCAGTTTCGTCCACCAAACTCTTCCGACCATCTGGGCTGAGGACCTCAGCTGTGTTTTCGCTGAACTCTGTGCCTCACTAAGTCGGCATCTGCACACGGCGCTGCAAGAGGGCTGCTATCCAAAGCCACTGCTCCGCCGTGGCAACCAGCCTTGCTGCAGCTGTCACGGTAAACAAGCACCAACCTCCCCCCCTCTTCCCCCCTTGGTTTCTCGCTGTTGTTGCTGCAGGGCACTTGGAGTAAAAATGACTGATGAAGCTCAAATGTTTCTCACTTCAGCGGGAGGCGTCACAGCACTACAGCTGGAGCCAGAGTTGACAGTGCAGACGCCGAGCATCTCTTTGTTCGCTGTGGACCGACACATCGCTTCCTCGTTTCTTTTTTGCTCTCCCTTGCTCCTTCTCTTCGCCTGAACTAAGCCCGGCTCCCCCATGACCGCAGGGCGGGGGGTATCCAGCTCTGCACTGCTGTATGTGCGGGAGAGGAGGGAGCACGCACCAGGAGAAGGGAAGCTGGCTCAGAGCTGCGGTCATGTGCTCTCTTGTTGTTTCCTCAAGGAGGGATTCTGCCTGCTTTCTCTGGAGCAGAATAACACTTACTGCTCTGCTGAGAGCATCACCTGTCCACAGGCAGAGGAGGCTTCAAAAATCTCCTGAAATGATGAGTAATAGTTACTGCTGGTCACCAGATGCACTGTGTTGTATTCATAACCTTTACATTTTTCATATTCTTTAACTTCGATGTCCTAGGTTTGGATATTCTGTGCCAGACCAAACAAGCAGTGCAGCAGAAGAAGAAACAATTAGTGGTTTCTATTTTTTATATTTTTTGCTTTCAGATAAAAGACTTCAACTGTACTGATTGAGTTGTGCAACTTTATCCAATACTTCGGATGGAGAGCATCTATAAAAATTAATTTCCAAGTCTGTTCTCAGTCTTTCATTGGGATTTAGGCCTGCTTTCATCCAAACGTCTTTATTGTGTCTCTGGCTCTATGTTTATGGTTGTTGGCCTGCTGGACGGTGAATCTCCACCCCAGACTTATGTTTTTTTAAACTCTACCAGATTATCCTCCAGGATTGCTCTGTATTTAGGTGCATCAACCTTCCCATTAACTCTGACCACCTTACCTGGTCGCCACATCATTATGCTGCCAACACTATATTTCACTGTCTGGGATGCGTTCAGGGTGATGTATGCCACTCACTGCATTTTGCATGTAGGCCAGAAATCCATTTGGATCAAAGTCTTTACACTGGCTCCAAGTTTCTCAGAGGATAGACTTTTAAAATACTTTTGTACGTTTATAAATCACTAAGTTGCTTAGCACCAAAATACATTAAATATCTGTTGTCGTTGTTGTTGTAGGAGTCTTTCAAACTTCAAACTTCCAGAGAACTGCAAAGCTGCTGAAACACTGAGTAATTTTAAACCGAGACTGAAATCCCATTTGTTTAGAGCTGTCTTTGATTAATAGCAACTGGATCATAGTTAATTTTAACATGAATTACAACTTTTCATTCTCTTTATTTTTCCACTGCTATGTAATTTATTTTGCTTGCTTATTGTGTTTTTATCATGCAGATGACTTTCAATCACCTTGTTCATGACATGTGCTCTGCAAATAATCTTAACTTGACTACTTTTCTACAGTGACCAGATTTATGGAGTTCACAGCTAATTGTTGCTCCTGCAGACCTACTGTTGCCTTCTTGGTTGCCTCTCTGATTAACACTCTCCTTGGCTGACGTGATTTAGGTGGATCGGCATATATTGAAATCAAACATGTTTGATTTTCTATTTTCAGGTTATACTGAGCTAGGTGAGATGTTTGTGAGATTTCATTTTTATGATTTCACTCTGCTTTATACTTCTCCTTAACTCTATGTTTACTGTTTGTTTATGTTTATTCTCTTTTGGAATAAAGTCGGGTGAACACCACCCTTTTAAAAAATCTATAAATGAAATATTGTTTACAATAAATGCTAATTTATTAGTCTATCTCATGAAACCCCAGTTATGATATATTCAAGTCGTTGCAAGAATATGGGGAAAAGTTCAAGGGGCATGAATACTTTTGCACACCGTCTTGTTTCACAAAAAAAAAAAAAAAAAATCCCTTAACATGATTGTCAATAAGGTCGAAACTGAAAAACGCTAGAAAGTGAGCGTTGTCAATACGACACGCTGTGATGATCCGGTGTCACGGTTGAGCGGCTCCTCAGTAGCTGTGCGTTCTGCTGCAGTTCAGAGAACTCTTGGGCCATGTTGTGATTTATGTGCACAGAGACTGATTGCTAATTTGCTAATTGGCCGAATGAGGCTGATGGATGGAGGGAGGAGAGAGGCTGTGAAAACTCGAGAAGAGGACAGAAGCAGGAGGAGGGAGAAAGCGGTGTGAGTGCATAATTAGACTATATGTGGCTGGCAGCCACATGCATGTGGATGGGTATGTTGATGGGTAGTTTGTGTTTTCAGGGCAGAATTGTAACCCAGATGGGTAAAAAATCTAGGACGCTCTCCCTCTGCCTCGGCTGCAAATAACGTACATGATATACAGTTGTGGTCAGAAGTTTACATACCCTTATCGTTGATGTGAATGCCATTTTATTTTTATTATTTGAATGCGTTTATATTGTTATTTTGCAATGATGGGATGGTTATGCAACAAATACATTTGTTATTATTTTCTCTGATCAACAACGGTTCCAAATTGTACATGCAGGCATAAATACATACATACAATTTTGTTAAATGTCCATAAGCAAGTTGTTCCTGCAACTTATTGCTGCCAAAAATAAGCTTCTGATGTCATTCTCAGAGTTTTTTTGTGGCCAAAATTAATTTTAATTAGTGCCCCCAATCTGGATTTCAGGCATAATCCACAAATTTTCAACACAACTGAAGTCGAGATACTAGATACTAGGAGGAATGTTCAGGTTTCAGCCTGATTTATCTATTTTAAATTGTTTATTGCCTTCCACAGTGAAGAAAGCCTTTCAGAGAAGTCTAATTTTGAAGGCAAAGAATGAGCTATTTGGCTATTCTGAGAAGAAGAATGCTTAGAGAAGTCAAGCAACAGAAAACCTGACCAACTCTCTTGTACGGTGTTGGCAGTATGATACTGTGGGGCTGCTTTTGCTACCAGTGATACTGGTGCAAAGTGGATAGAACAATAAAAACCGAAGACTTATTAATTTGAATGGAAACCAAAATTTGCATTTGAATAGATAAATCTTTGTGAATGGCGCAAACATCAACCATGTAGAAAACTTAGCCTAAGTTGAGTGTGGCTGTGTGTATATGTTTGAGTCTGTATTTCTAATTGTAATCATTTCTGGATTAGAGAATATTTACAATAAACTCAAACCTGTACTCTCTTGATAAAAAAAATCTTTAACACTGTATGATATATTATCATTCCATCCTGCAAGAGTAAAGGCTAGAAAAAGGCTCACAATCAACACGAGAGTCTTGCTCATGGTGGGAATATGTAAACCTTTCACTTTTCTCTGCGCTGCTTTTCTGTTTAACAGCAGCCAATAAATGAGCCGCTCACATTACAACTCTCAGGGCCAACAGTCAAACATGTTTGCAATTCCTCTGAGGCCACACAAAGTTCACGTCTATTTGTGGCCTGTGAGCATAAATGTGTTCAGTAAAAACTGTGATGTAAAGACATGTCTTCATTTTAAGGGTTTTACTTTTAGGAACCATGTTTGTTCTAGTTTGCTAGAGGATTACGACACTGTGACACATCATCATTAAATAAAACTTGCACACAATCTCCAGAAAAGCTCAAAGCTGCATTTTAAGGAATAAATATTATAGATCTAATACTTATTGCAGCAGATGTTACACCGACAAAACTGTGATAAGCTGCAGTTTCCCTAACGAGACCGACATAGACGTTGGAAATAATAGAAATTCTTTTAAAGTGTCTTTTATAATTAAGTGGGATTAAACTTCATGGAGTGTGAATCAAAGACTTTGATTGCTCCCGGTGAGTTGACTAAAAGCATCCTCTTTAGAAACCCCAACTCTGCAGCACATGTGCGACTGTGACACAGCGGTCATATTTGGAGTTTGACAGCCCTTTTCTCACAGAAGCGAGGACAGGATTTCTGGAATGAAATCCGTCCCTCGTCACTTGCCCTTGCAGTTATCTGATGTGACTGAACGGAGTTCAGAGGAAAGGCTAATATCCGAGAGCCCAGCGGAGACAGAGCATAGCTGATGTCTCTGAATCACTGGGTCAGTGGGTCACAGACATCGCTGGACATCCACAGATCCAGCGACTCGGTGCGGCTCTCAAAGCTCAAGCGAGAATTTGCTCGCGATTGCCAATTGCAGCTCCTTGAAATACATGACTGGCTCGGTGGCGAACCGAGAGACCCGCAGAGGAGGGAGCCCCTCTGAGAGTCGCACGCACACGGAGAACAGACCCTCTGATACAGAAGAGCACCTAGAGACCGAGGCTGCGTTTAAACTCCATCAGGAGCAGAGACTCTCTAATTAAACCAATGTTTTAATTAGGATTTGGACAGCCGAATGAGGAGGGATAATAACGTTCATTTATCCAGCACAGAGTGTGGATTTCAAATGAGTCTCATGTACGGCTAAGTGATTAATTCGAGAACAATCTCCCAATAAATTATATAATCAGTTGTTAGGCGAAATGCATCAATATACAGCAATGTAAACAAAATGTGAGAAGGGTTACTACCAAGAACCAGTGGGTTTTGTTGCTTTGCTCGTGTTTTTATTAAATCATCAGTTCTGTAGCAGACTGATGAATTACATTAAACTATTTAAGTAGATAAATGGTTGTTCTCAGTCTGTGAATCTATCAAAAAGTGTCCAAAGGATTCATTATTTATTTAATCCCATTAAATCATTATCGTCACACATTTAATGAAGCAAGGAGATTCTGGAAATCAGGAATACTTATAACATCCAGTAGTGTTGGGGAATTTGACAGCTTTGAACAGTTTATGTTATCTCCTTTGAGCATTTTTTTTAAGTCTGGAAGTGATTTTCCAGGCTCTTCTTGTCGTAACTGCTCATATTTACATAAGGTGATAAAAGGATTAACTTCCATCAGAAATATACCGATCTCACAGGAGTTCAAAGAGAAAGGTTTACCAGCCTGATAGTGAGTTTATCTAATCTTGATTTCGCAGTGGTGAGCTTGGAAAAGGAAAAAAAAGGAAGGAAGTCAAAGTTTAAAAACTGCTTAGACATCCAAATAACTTCACCGAGCACCAGAGACAGAGCAGGAAAAAAAAAACAAAGCGCCTGCTGTGTGTTAGACTTTTTTGAACCCTGCTGCGTTTCTGCTCCTTGGTTTTTCCTCCTCCGTTACTCCCTCAGCTGGAGAGAGTCATTTTTGGCTCCAACATCGGTTCAGTGTTACTGACTTCTTCTGGTTGTCGTTTTTTGGGACGTCCAGAGAATCTTCACTTTCAATTCATAACTTGGTGACCTGCTTGAAGAGACTCACGCGAAGTATCTGTTGAATGTAATAAGGGTAACTTGTAAGCACTTGGACAATATCAGGCTGTAAAATAAGTGTCTTTATTGTTGCTATGGCGATATGGGACCTTTGTGAAATTTCTTTTATTATTAAATTGAGGTCGCCAAAGAAGTAAAATGTGCAAAAACAATTTTTCGGGTGACATTTTATTAAAAGCTGAAGATTTTGTTTGACATTCTGTCTGATCTGTTATGCCACAGATGAATAATAATACTTTCTTCTCTCTCTTCCTGTAATGCGCTCACAGCGGCAGATGGGGTGCCAGTCCAAAAGGATGGGGAGCAAGTAAGTCTTCAGCTTTCCATCTCATTTGGTCGTCTTGTTGACTCCTTTCACTGTGGATTGTTGCTTCTCCACCTGAGGAACCAACATGGCCACAAACTGTTTAGCTTCCACATGATGATGACTTCGCCGGCTCACTGTGCTCACACTGGTAGTTTAGAAATATCAGTTCTTCAAAGCTCACCGCTCTTCCCTCGTATCTTAAAGAATCAGCGATCACTGGTTTTGATGTCAAGAAGTCAGATGTTTGTCACACATCTGACTCTGCAACAAAAAAAAAACAACAAAAAAAAAGAACCGCAGAGACATCACCTTCCCTCTTTCTCCAACTTTTACACATTCCCATTGCTTTGTATCCTTTTCTCTCCTCTCTCCTCTAACACTGATCCCATGAGACAGGACACCGGAGAGGAAACCATTTTGAACGAAAGTGTAGAGACTTCTACTTTTCCACCAAATGCACTGTGGACTGATTGCATCATTTATTTATGTGTTATGTCCCAGAATGCCCTTTGGAAAGAAAAAGCAGCTGCCCGCACACACACACACACACGCACGCACACACATTGGCAGCACGGTCAGCTATTGGAAAAAGAATGGCAAAGCTGCTTCAAGGGGCTCAGCTCTACCACTCAAGTGTGTTAAATCTCTCATCACTCCTGCTCCTGTGAAAGGGAGGGAGGAGAGAAAGGAAGAGAGAAAGAGAGGAAAGGAAAGGGAGCAAAGAATAGAATTACAAGAAAAGCATGAATTAGACAGGAGGGCGCTCATATCGAATCATAACTACAGTCGGGATACCCGCTGTATCCAGCTGACGTGCCCGACTCCAGTCAGTGAACTCAGCAGGCGATTCTGACAAAAAACTGTAATCAAGATTCAACATGAAAATTTCAATTACTTTCACTTTTAAACATCTACAACTACAGGAGCCTGCAGATCTGTTCACACTCTGTGAGCTTTTCCACATTTTGTCGTGCTCCAATCGCAAACTGCCATGTACGTTACTGGGATGTTTTATGAAAAATGGCGCATGGATTTACATGTTTTTTAATTGGTAAAATTAAAAAGTGTGGTGTACATTTGTATTCATCCTTCCTTTGTAATATATTTCCACATATTCTCAGTTGAATAGAGGTCAGGACACATGGATGCTCCAGTCTAAGCCGCTCCATTTATCAGATGCATGCATGTCCAGCTTTGTTCCTGCTCTGGTCTTCATGTTGTTTCTGTCCACTAATGTTCTATAGCAAACCTCTGAAACTTTCACAGATCCTCTGGATTGATACTGAGACTAAACCGCACACAGACGACTTTATTTACTGATTAGTTGACTTCTGAAGGCAAGTTGTTGCACTGGATTTAATTAGGAGTATCAGAATAAAAGGGGATGAATACAGAAGCATGACACACCGAGATACTGCTCTTGATTTTCTTTCATTTAGTTTCTAATCAGCGACGACGCACTTTCTGAAATGCAGCGGTGGCGGCATAACGATGCGTTCCAGTTTTGTTTTCTTTCTCCCTGGTTTGCTCAGTGACCAGGCTAAATACTGTCACAGGCCAATAATAATTATAATGTCATTTTCTTTGAAGATTTTTGCACATTCAAACAATGTGAGCAACACGTTCACTAACAACAGTAACAGTTCTCTGATTTCTTATCAAGCAATCAAAACTTCGCAGCAGCAATGTTTCTTAGCTAATTTTTGATAATAGTCAATAATATGTCATTCCGTAAGCTCCATGTAAGTCAGTGGTCTTATGAACTGGTACCTTTACTTAACACTCTCATTGTTTCTGCTGAGTTGCAGCTGGAATGGATGCTTTACTGGCTAATATGCTCTTGTCCAATCGAACTCTCATCTTGCCATAATTTTGGCATGTTGGTGGTTTGCCCAGGGTGGCATTAGAAGAGGGCTGCATGAGGATCTCATAATAAAATTTAAGTATTGCCTTTATGCATATGCGGTCAACAGGGAGGTGGTACCCCGTCTGCTGAGTGGGTGATAATAGGGAGACAAAGCTGCTTTCTGCAGAACTGCACCGCACCTAAAAAATGAGGTTAATTTTGCAGCATTTCAACTGTTTTGAAAGCGGCACAAAGACGGGTTTGGTCATGTGAGAACCTCTACTGCAGGCTCAGGCTCTCTAGCTGTAATGTGTTAAACTTAGCTGCATGTTCTGCTCTACAGAGCCTCTCTCTTTTCTAAAGTACTTTATTTTTACTTGTGTAGCAGCCTTTTGCAATATTAATGCACAATAACAGCAGCAGTTGCCCCGCCCTTTGCAGTACATCGAGTGCTGGAATCTGTTAAATGTTGATTCTGTAGTTCTTCAGTGGGGTCCAGAACTTATTTTCATTCACTCGGTTGATGAAGTTGGCCACATGTGGCTCTCCTCTCGTTCATTTTGTGTGGATGGCCATGTTTTGGTAGGTTTGCCAAACTCTTTCCATTTTCAGATGATGACTTAACCAGGGCACTCTGAGATGTTCAAAGCTTGTAACATTGTTTTAAGACCTAATATTGCTTTACATTTCTTCACAGATTCATCCCTCACCTCGCTGCTGCATTCCTTGGTTGTTATGGTGCTCTTTGCTTTCTAATCTTTTCCAAGAAACTTCACAGAACAGCTACATTTATACGTAGAATAAAATTAGCCACCATTTACTAATAAGGTGACCTGAAAAGGCTCGACGTTTTAAGGACAAAACATTTGCATGATTCATCGCAATTTGTGTCATTCTCTGTTAATCTGCCACATAAAATGGAAATTAAATGTATTGCGGTTTGTGATTGCTGTGTTACAAAATGTGAAAAAGCTCAAGAGTAGCATATTTTGCAAAGCAATGTGTTTTCCAAAATGCCACAGTATCTGAGAACCGCTGCAGTTTACAGCATGGGTGTCCAAATATTTGCAAAAAATAGCTTTAATCCATGTACCAGTCCAGAAAAAAAAAAAAAAAAAAACCCTCATCCATATGAAAATGCAATTCAGGAAGAAATAGACGTGCTGCAGTTGAGTTTTTACTGTGTCTGTGCACATCGACAGTGGGGTGAAAATATTTAAGCCGGCAGGCCACAAGTGCTCCACTCTCAGCTGATAGAGGGAAATAGTGTCGCAGAAACTGCTGCTTATCTTCATTGTCCTCATCATCTGAGTCCGCCTTCTCCCTGCACAACACACACACACACACACGCACACACCTACACACACGCACACACACCTTCCTGTCAGCCTCGGCACCTCGTCTATCTGCAGCATCAGATACTGATCAGTACACCACTGACATCTCTCTCAAGCACTCACACACAATATTCTGCCATCTTTCATGGGTTTTGGCAGCACATGCCCCCCGAAGAGGAAGCTCGTTTAACCATGGCGTATTCACTCTGCTAAACATAACTAAGCAAATATAAACTGATCCCTGTTTAATCCCCTCCCTTCTCCCTGTCATTCTGTTCCTTTGGAAACTCACGTATCCGTCTCTCATTTCTTTCCCTACTCGCCTCCTTTAATTTCATCCTCCTCATCCGCACGTCCGACTTGCGAACCAACTCGGTGTCTCGCTCCTCCTCGACGCATGTCGATGTTCTGTCACTCTCTCTTACTCTTTGCTGCTCCTTCTTTCCCCCCCATCCCTCCCTCCTCCCGTTTCTCTTCTTCAGCATGGACGTTCAGAGTTTTCATGGGAAGGAATCAATGTAAGTGTTGTGGCATCGTTCCTCCATCTATGCCTTTTCTCTCCACTTGTTTTTGATTTGCGTCACCCCGTAGCTACAGGCTCTCGCTCCCTCATGACCTCCCCTCACCTCCTCAGCTTTATATTAGACCCTATGCTTTACCGTAGTGGTGCACAGTAGTGAGCACAATTTTTTTTAAGTTTACTTGGACTGAAGATTTGGGTAATACAGATGTTGTCTTTTGTATTAACCCAACATCTCCATCACTTCTCCTCTCCACTCACCTTCTCTATAACACACACTATGTCGATGTCTTTGTGTCTCCCGTCACACCATCCACACTCTCTTCTTCCTCCCCCCTTCCTCCTCTTCCATTCCTCTCTCTTCTCTCCCTCCAGCTGTCCATGGAGGACACCACATCAATCCTGCCTCGGCTCAAGAGGAACTCAAATGCCTATGGCATCGGGGCTTTGGCTAAGTCTTCTCTGTCAGGTGTGTCAGGTGTGTGTCTGTGCTGGTTCTGGTAAATGACCCCATGCTGGCTCCGCTCCTTAGTGGGCTCAGGAGTCAGCATGGTACCCTTCAAAGGGTTCCCTTTCTATCACTTCCTCTTCACACTGACGCATCTGCCGTCAATGACTCCTCAAAAGGCATTGACGGAATAAATCCAGCATAAAACACAGTGCACACACACATTGCATCGTCGTGCAGCTTATTTCTCTAAGGTAAGGTGGGTAGGATGTATTCATTTTGTAGCGGATTGTTTTCTATGTTATTTTATAGTCATACATGAAAATCGTTGGTCTCAATTATCTGAAATTTGCCTGATGGATAAATAAAGAGATTCTGGACATTTATCAAAATTAAGTCGCTTTAACGATACTAAATCAAGGACAAAACTGATTGTTAATCACACCAAAGTCTAATTCATGATGAGTTATTTGTTAAAAAAAGGCTCAAACAAATTATCTTTGATTACAATCTACTTCGAGAGTTTAGAGCAGGGAGCTTTCTGAAGAAGAAGAGTCGAAAAGACAAAATGAAACAAAGAAAAGGAACTCCACAGAAAGTCATCCAGCACAAACAAAAATATTAAATGTAACTAAATCTGGCAAGATGAGCAGGTTTAGTTTGTAAAAGCATTCTCTGTGGTCCTTGTTGGGGGTAATGAGGCATCGCCAGGTGCTGATCAACCAATCAGAAACAGACTTTGGGGAAACAAGTGGTATTTCAGGTTTCAACGTTAGAATCTGTTTTTTTTCTACCCCATTTCTTTAAACTCAGGAAAAATGTCAGGAATGTAAACAATGTGTCTTTGTAGATAAAACACAATCTCTGTCCTAAATCTGCTTCCAACATGTAATTTTTGTTGAGCAAAAGATGAGGGTTGCATTTCATGCATTTATTAAATGGTAAATGACCTGTACTTTTGTAGTTTATCAAGTCCAGAGGGCCGCAAAGCTCTTTACGCTACTTTCAGCCGTTCACGCACTCATGGTGGTGAGCTACTACATCGTAGCCACAGCTGCCTGACAGGGGTAGGCTGCCCCCAGGAACGATGACGCGATGACAGAGAACCATCAGACCATCAAACTCCTGCCTCTTGAGCCACCATGTAGTGGCGGCTACTTCAAATCTTGTAGGGACTTGTGAGTTTAACTCTTAAATGAATATTTAAGGTTAATTATGGATTATTTAAACAAAAAGTTTTTATTTATTTATTTTTTATTATAAATTAAGATCATACATTGGACAGCTACTTAGAAATTCAGAAAAAGACTAATTTTCTTTTCTGATGTTATGACTCTTCCCGGTCATAACATCATGCAGGATTCAGTGATGCTACTGCACAGGAGATTTTGTTTTTATGCTCGTTTAAAACTTAACTTCAAGGATATTTTCAGGGTTGCTGAAGAAAACAGTCGAGAGGGTTGTGGGGACCAACTTCTGTTTTCCTTTGTAAAGTGGTGGTTGTGGTGCTCCAGTCAAGTTTTACTTTGGATGTTTCCCCCCGTGTGAAGTGCTGTGGCGGTAACGCAGTTCAGTGCAGTGGTTTCTTTCATTGCAGTGTTTCTGGTTGTCTTCGTGCGCGAATCATTTGGAAGTTGCAGTTCAGCGTAGTGGAGTGCAGCTGTCGTATCGTGCGTTGCGGCGCTGATTTGTTCAATAATGTATTCATAAAAGTCACCCTCACCCGCACGCACCGGCATCAGAGGGAGCTACAGTTCATGTCGTCATATGTTGGTCACATGAAACGTGGAGCAAAGCAAGTCGGAGCCAGTTGGAGCGCGGCAGCGGGAAATTAATGTACGTTCAGCAGCGTCGAGTCGAGTTCTGATACAAACAGCAGAGAGAACAGGGAGAAATTTTCTGCTTACCCAGCGCAGCATAGCAGAGGTGTATGTCAACAAGCCAACCTCTCATCATTCACGCCACGCAGACGCCTCACCCCAATTAACCCGTTCCATCCCAAGATGCACCTGTGTCAGGAAAGATTCATGCACTACCTCGTCTCCTCCATGCACCGGGACCGGGTGAAGTCTCATTAAGCTGTCGCCGCCACGGCGACCAATATTCAGCGGTTCTCAAAATCCATGCTAATGACCACCCTCATTTACCCGCACACATCTGATCAGCAGGATTGGACTGATTTATTTTATTTTTTTTATTTTTATTGTACTCTGGTATAGTTCAGCTTAGGCTGCTATACCATTTATTTACTCATCTATTCATTTTCATGCCTGAAGGTGTTCAGTTGTTCTGTATTTGTTTGGTGCTGGGATCAGAGTATAATTACCATAATATTAACAAACCAATTAATTAGAACAACGTACTATGTAAAAGTTTGAAACCATCAGTAATTTTCTCTTCCAAGTGGACAGATAACGTGTAAGTCTTTGTGATGTTTTTTCTTTCAGTGTTCCTGACTTTTTGAAAATATTTTACAGTCCTTCTTACTGCTCTTTGCAGCTATTTTCTGTCAGTGTAGCTAAACTACAGCAGATTAACAGAGATGAAACTCATATCTTTGAAAAATAAGACATAACTAAGAAAACCCTACGAGAAGTTTCATCCTTCAGTTCTTTGGGAATCCCGATCCCTAACCTGATCTGGATTTTATGCAAATGCAAATTCTTTAAGAATAAGATATTTGCAGATACCAAGTTCCTATGCATATCATTAAACTAAATGTTATGCCTATGAAGTAAAACATCCTGCTGGGTTAAATTACATGTTCTGAATTAATATTGCGAATAACTCATTTCCCGGACGCTGCAGTCTGTTTTATTCTGAAAGCATCTCATATTTTGCAGCAGCAGCAGCAGCCAATATAGTCTCTCTTTCACTGTATTTGTGACAGACTTCATAAAACATGGCTAAAGTTTTGACTTAAAATCAGTTCTACTTTTTAAGACTGACTGAAGTTTCATTGCTTGGCTTTAATAGTCTTTTTATGCCCCAAGGATTCGTAGGTCAAAGTTAAATTGTCATAATGCGTTTAAATGGGAAGGATCCAAACGCTGGCAATTCATGGGATCAGGTGAAGTTCCAGATATTTAATTTAAAAAAGTAATGAGGCTCAGGCAGAGATATGACTGGAAAATAGAGGGAGGACCAGTGGAGAACAATGCAGACAGGAAGCTATAAATACACTGATTAGGGAGTGGAGAAGTGAAAGAGCTAATCACAGGTGAGTAGGGACAGCTGGGGAAGAGGAAAGGAAGAGGAAAATTAGGAGATGTGCAACAGCTGTGCAGAGTTGGGGGAAATAAGCAAAGCAGGAAAAAGGTATAAACAGCAACAGAACGAAACATTAATCTAAGGAATAAATCTCATAAATGCTGAGAATAAATGAAGAAACACAAGGAGCAAACAAGATCTAAACAAATAAAGAAGAAAGATCAAAACATGAACCTAAACGAAAGCAAAAGTTGTAACACCTAAGGATAGTGACATAAATAGCTAAAAAAATCCAGAAAACATTTATTTTTGAAAACTGTCATGTGCTTGACTGAAAATGAGTGGATAATGCCCAAATAAGACTAAAGAGCATCTTCAAAAGACCTTCATAAAAACAAAAACAAACAAAAAAAACTGATAGAGACTGTGGCAGGAAGTCTGACTTCTTAGAAAGAAAATAAATTCAGGGTGTCAAAAGATTTTTCCACTGGACTTCATCTTCTGGTAATATTAAAAAATCTCACCACTTGCCATCTGTCTCGTTTTCAAAGCAGCTTATCAGTCCAATCCTGCAGCACATCGATACTTTCACTCATCATCACAGTTTCCATCTCTCAGCAGAAATATAAACATGATAATAACTTAACTATTATTTGTCTCCTCCCTCTTCTTCCCTGTTGTTTTGTCTATCCATCTTTTCACCTCTACATCTCCTCCAATCTCTTCATCATGTTCTCTCCTATCTTCCTTCAAACCATCATCCTTCTCTGTGCTTCTTCCTCCTGTGTTGCATGTTTTTTTGTTTGTTTTTCCTACTCCATCAGGAGTCACCCGCACCATGAAGGAAAGAGTAACCAAGCCCACAGCGATGGCCCAGGGCCGTGTTGCTCACATGATCGAATGGCAGAACTGGGGCATGCAGACGGTTGGCGCAGGAGGGCTGCCCCAGTCCCGCATCAGCACCCAAGAGCGGGAAAAGGAGCGGCGGGCGGAGAACGACGCCTACAGCGACCTCAGCGACGGAGAAAAGGAGGCTCGGTTCGCTGCAGGTGAGGTGCAAGCACACAGCCAGAGGGCAGACAGAGTCCCGGGCTTGTTAGCTGTCATCAGCAGCATTATGCGCTCATTAGGCAAACATTTAGCCAATTAAATGTGATGCATGTCTCAATTTTGACCTGGGTCTGTTCTTTTGACCTCTGACCTCAGGCGTCCTGCAGCAGTTTGCAATCTCGGAGGCGACGCTCTTGGCGTGGTCGTCGATGGACGGGGAGAGCCCGCGGTCGGGTTCAAACCAGGGCAGCGTGGCTCACCTGAGCGAGGTCAACCAGGAGAGCATCACCAGTCGAGGTAAAACTCAGCAGAAAGCAGCTGGTAGGACAGGCAGGTCGAGGTAAAACTGCCAGGATACACAAAACCACGTTCAGACCTGCTGCTGTCGGAAAAATGAAAATAAAAATACCGCAGTGAATATCTGCATGATGTGTTTTTTTGTTGTTGTTGTGTGGAAAATAAACTGATCTAATAGAGTTTGTAGCAACAAGAGTTCAAAGTGATTTACATCAGAAAAGCATCATGCAGTCACTAATTATGAAGAAGCAATAATAATATCATCAAAATCATCAAGCAAATACATGTCAAATAAATTGATCAATGACTTTACTAATCAAAGGAGGTGAGTTTTTAGGCTTTATTTAAAGGAACTCAGGGTTTCAGCTGTTTTGAAGTTTTAAGGAAGTTTGTTCCTAATTTGTGGAAGCTGGATGCTGCTTCACCATGTTTGGTTCTGGTTCTGGTTCTTCAGATCAGAACCAGAACCTGAGAGGTCTGGAAGGTTGATACAACAACAACAACAACAACAACAACAACAACAGATCTTTAATGTATTTCAGTGATTTATAAACTAACATTAGTATTTTAACGTCTATAAATTTTCTTTCGGTTAATTCTTCGTTTGGTTTTAGTTGTTTACTTTCTCAGCAAAGCTTTCTGTGACATTCATCTTCAAATGTGCAGCTGAAAGAAGAACTTTCTTTACATTTACATAAAAAAAGAACAATTTTGCTTGAAACTTCAAATTTTAAACGTCTCCCTGCATCACTGATAAGGTTGTGGAGTCTTCAATGCTTCCAAGTGTGTTTTTTATCTGAAAATTTCTCTCCCTCTGGCCATGCATTTATGAGTGAAATTTGAGATTAAAGTTTTTAAACCATCCCAAGGCTTGAGGGATTATTGCATTTGCCTCAGATCATATTCAGGAGTTTTTTTTTTTTTTGTGTAAAACATGTCTGTTGCTGTTTTAACTCCTCAGCATTAACACGTATCTTCTCCTGAGAGAATGAGAGCAAAAAAAGTGTTTTATGTCAAATTCTGCAGTTTGACTGACTGCTTCAGTAGCAACTGGGAGCTTTTGTCATAACGCTCTACTTGGAAGCATTTCTGCTCATTCTTTACAAACCCTTGTTTGTAAATCTCAATAATTAGGAGTCTTTGCTGGAACTAGAAACCTGCAGCATGACTTAAAGACATCCTTCTCACGATGTGGTTCCTGTTCCTTCTCACATCTGTTCTTGGAGCTCCAGTAGCAGCTGCTGCATTTTTAAATCTTTCCAGATCAGATATTACACCAGTCCTCGGCAGAGGTGTGGCCTCACACGTACGTCTCCCAGGGCCACTACTGCCTCTCGTCCTCCGACGCCTGGGAACCGACCAACAGCGACCCTTCGGGCGTGGCGTCTCCCCCTGCTGGTTCCTACATCATGGGGACGGACGGCTACGACGGGCAGGCGGCGGCTCACTTCCTGTCCCAGCAGCAGCAGCAGCAGCAGCAGTACAACCTCCAGCAGCTGCAGCAGCTCCAACAGATCCAGCAGTACCAGCATCAGCAGCTCCTGCAGTATCAGCAACAACAGGTGATTGATGCAGAGCAGGTGGACTCTCAGCGGTGAGCGCACGGCGCTGCCAGGAGGAACATTTACCGGGGAGAGACTATATGTGGCTTGGGTTTAGTCCAAGTCACGGTTATGACGCATGAAAGGAGTGCATCAGGCCCTGATTGAAGGAGTGGTGCAAATAGTTTAGCAGTTTTATGATCCGATCTGACCTCATCTTAAAAAATGTTCAAGTTGAGTCAGCTAGGAAAATAGAAGGAGACACTAGGATGTCTGCAGAGCTGAGCTGCAGGTGTTGCAGTCTTCAAAATAGGGACATTTTTCAAGGACACTGGGAGTTATTTTGAACAGATTCAGTACATTGCAAATGTATTCAAATCCAATGAACTTTTGCACAACTTGTGATGTTGCAACCATAGGATTATAGACTTTTATCCGATTATCTGACACAAAGTGATACATAGTTGAAGAGTGGGAAAAAAAAATTATGGTTTTAAAACAAAAATAATTTGTGCTTTTATTGTTTGGCCCTCCTGAGATAAAACTTTACAGAGCCACCTTTCGCTGTCGGTATTTTGAGGTTTATCTCCTTTAGCTGTGCTCTTCTTTTAAAATTCAACCTCAGTCGGGTTGGATGAGAAGATTTGACGATCATCAGTTAGATACAGCTCTGGAAAAAATTAACAGAGCACTGCAAAAATGACCACTTCCCTGCTTTTACTCTTCATCTTTGAGTAAATTGAACATCATTCTTTTATTTTATGAACTACTGACGACATGTCTCTGAAATTCCAAGCAAAAATTTAGGATTTATTTGCAGAAAATGAGAAATGGTCAAAATAATGAAAAAGATGCAGCAAAGAAATGCAAAGAAAACAAGTTTATATTTGTTTAGAGACAATAATATTAATGTTTTAAGTCAGGAAGAGTTCAGAAATCAATATTTGGTGGGATAAGTAGGAGGTTTTCAATGAGGTTCAGTAAAGTGCTCTCTTCATTGTTTTTCCAGAGCTGTATTAGTCTCAACTCTAACATATGAATATACAAGTAAAACTGTTGATTTGATTGACAAAAATAATATTTAAGCCCACAACTATAATGTTGAAGTTTCTATTTCCACAGTCTACAGGGCCACATAAAAACTTAAGGCGGGTAAATCGAAACGTTTTGCTAAGTTTGATGAATTTATTCCTCTTTTAGATGACAATAAGCGGCTAATCCAATTCCCTTTCCTTTCCCTCACATTAAATTAAATTTCCTGGTCATCATCACATCTTGTGTGTTTCCAGGCTCTGGAGCACCGGTTGCACAGTGCCAACCACTCTCTGCAGGCGACACCCAACAGCACCATCCACAGCCTGGTTCACCAGGTCCACCCGCCGCTGGTTGATCTGTGGAACACGGGGCAGATGGAGGCCTATCAGGCGGAGGCCGGAGGCTACATGGGCGTAGCGGCGGTGGTGGAGGCGGGCCTGTGTGTGCCGGCGGGGGAGGAGGTGGTGGGAACCGAGCACTCCCCGCTGCTGGAGCAGCAGGAGGAGGAGCAGTTCAAGGTGAGGACAAAATGTGGCTTTTCTGCACGATTTTCTCCTCAGGAATCGAAGGCTGACTTTGTCTGAGCCGAGGCTGGGAGCGACCACACGGAGGGTTTATCCAATTAACTCTGACTTCAGCTTAATTAGTTAATCTAATCACTTCATTACAATATTCTAGGAATTCGCAGTTGAAATGTTTGCCAGTGATCAAGGTTAAGCACTAATTGCTCACCTATTATTTTATGAGCTTAGATGTAACAACTGCAGAAAGAAGAAATTTGAATGCTGAGTGTGAGAAGGTTGATTAGTTTGTTCACAACTTGCAGGGGTTTTCTGTTTTCACCCACAGGCCTCAAGTTCATAGCATTTTTTTTGTATTTTACATCCATAAATCATATTTATAAATTTTTAATTTCACTGTTTTAATCTGGGGTGCACTGAACTGCTGCTGCCCAATTCTTCTTTTAAAGATTAAACCACTCCAATATCATTCTTAGTCATGCTGTTTTTATTTTTATTAATTTGACAAAATGGTTAAAATTTTTCTCTAGATAATTTCATTTCCAGTAACATTTGTTTCTCCTGTCCCAGCAGGGGGTTTTAAAACGATGTACTTAAAAAATAGCTTCTTAGAATAATTTTTTAGGATGATCAGTTCAGTACATTGTTTGAATAGATTGTGAATTGTTGCAATATGGGTTTTTTTTAGACGTAATACCAGTCAATTTCATTAAAAACTACTTAAAATGATATTATTTTGATCACGCTACTGCAATCTCAGACTGAAAATGTTAAAAATGAAAGTTTGAGCTAATTTAATCACAAAGAAAATTGCCTTCAAGCCATTCTGTGAAGGCTTTGGATGCTTCTTCAAGAACTATAGTGAACAAACAGCATCATGGAGACTAAAAACATTGTTAAACCATGGCTGAGTAATAAAACAACATCTCACTCAGAATGCTTCATATGTCCAGTTCATGTGACCAAGATGCAACCTTTTGATTCTCATGCTAAAACGTTATCATTGTGAAACACGGTGGTGGGAGCATCATGCTGTGGGAGTGCTCGTCATCAACGGGGAAGATGAAACTGGTCAGAGTTTATAGGAATATGTTTGGAGCTAAATACAGAACAATCCTAAAAGAAAATCAATTAGAGGCTTTAAAAGACAATTAAATGGTTTAGGTTTAAGCATATTCAAGAGACAGAATGACCTAGTCAAAGTACAGATAAAATCCAATTAAGAATCTACTTTTTTCTCTCCACAGTTAAGTAAAAAAAAAAATATAACAGTGAGGTTTCTCTCTGCACCTGTTCAAATAATCTGTGGCACAACAGCTGCTGGTTTGGGTCTGAGCACACTGACTCCTTCGCCTCTGTCCTGATCAGGAAGAAGACATAATGCTGGCCCTGGACCAGGAGTCGGCC
Organism: Poecilia mexicana; assembly: GCF_051168715.1. Taxonomy (NCBI): domain Eukaryota; kingdom Metazoa; phylum Chordata; class Actinopteri; order Cyprinodontiformes; family Poeciliidae; genus Poecilia; species Poecilia mexicana. The sequence continues at coordinate 13,330,474 of NW_028263385.1, forward strand.
ATGTTGACTCCGCCCACGCAGCAGGGAGATGCCTCTGGAGGCAGTAGTCCGGGGCAACCGCCATCTGAGCCAATCACAGAGCGGAAGGCCTCCGATGTCACCGCTGGTCTCATCCAGACGCTGGAGGAAAAGGAAGAGGAAGAGGAGGAAGAGGAGGCTGGGCCACCTGCCTCCATGGCCGCCAACTGAGCTCCTGATGGTTTAGACTCCTGAACACAAACTAACCTGGGAGTCGGCAAGGGACGAGCAACATACAACAATATATATCTATTAATCCGTTCCTTTTCAGGTATCAAAAACTTTTCGTTTTAAAGGTGAATTCCTTAAAATGACTCACAACCAGACAGGAGCTCATGCAACAAAGGACACCTCTATCTTTGTAAGCCTTACACCCCGAAGGTTTGAAAAATAGAGTTAAAACAGAGCAGAAGAGGAGGAGGAGGAGGAGGAAGAACATTTCCAAAGGGGGGAAAGAAACCAGACTGTGATGAAGAGGAGGGGAATGGAAACATGCATGCTTTTTCTTTGAAGACCAACAACTCAAACCTGTCTTTGTCTTATAATGAAAATAAAAATCTAACTTACATTAGCATAATAAGAGGAACAATTTTTGTAATAAAGCAAAAAAAAAAAAAAAAAAAAAAAGAACAGCAAGCGATGTGTGATGAGATCTCACAGGTTTCCTGAGGGAGAGCTGCTCTGTTTACAGCCCTGACTTCATTTCTTTCTCTTGGATCAAACACGTGCACCCTAATACAACAAAAAGCAACCCGAGCAATTTCTCAGAGGAGTCTCAGCATTTCGGTGAAATGCAGTTTAACTCGTCTGAAATCCATTCTCCTGCGACTTTGTGGCACAACCCGGGGGCGAGCCTGCTCTGCTGACTGCACACACCCAACCCTGCACAGATAAGGATTGTACTGTAAGATAGCGAGCTTCCTACTCTGTCTCTCTGTATGCATGTCCTTCAGAGTACCACAGAGTACCTGTAACTCTACAGCACTGTAAAAGACTTTGCACTGAACCGTTCTAATCCCAAGGTGGGAGTTCCCCGACGGAGACGGCTGCGTACGCGACTTTAGTTGGGTTTTTCGTTGTTGTGAAATGTTTTTTTTTTTTGTTTTGTTTTTTTTTGCACTAAAGCAATCCAGCAGATCAGAGTTTGCCTTTGGACTGTTGGCTCGTTCCCCGCTCTGACAAACCAAAACCACCCGAGCCGCTTCACGATGCAGGAACACTCAGCTGCTTTGTTTTTCACACAGATCCTGACACACAGAGGATGTTGACCACTATTCTGAATGTACTGGACGACTGTGGGGGGTGAGAGGGTCGCCTCCTGGTCACTCAGAGCCACTCCGTACACACGGACACGGGAATATCTAAATTGTAACCAGCAATAGGCAGAGGAAACACTGGCCTTCCAAAAGAAAAGAAAAAAAAAGACACAGAAAAGACCAGTCCAGCTCTGTCGTTAAGATGTAAATACAGTATGTAGTAACTGCCTCTCAGTCACAGTCACGGCTGTTCTTTTGCAGTATGATTTCTTTATTTTTCTACGCCTCTCGGGTCCCAATTTATTTTTTGTGGGGGGACTGCGCTGAAAGCTTGCTCTGTTTTTGTTTTGTTGGTTTTGTTTACTGCTGCACAATTAAACATGAAATGGACCGAGCAATCGATCAGACTGGAAACCAGTTGGTTGAGCTCAATCAGGTAACAGGACTGAAGACTGGAGGTGAAACGAGACTGGTGTCTTCCTGCTCATCGTTACTACTGTGAAGCAGCTGCCTGGGAGTGTGGTAGTGATGTGTGAGGAGAATTTTTGTTTTTTTATTATTTTATCTTCTATCTATTTTTTTTTGTTTTTTTGTTTTGCAATTAAGAAAGAGTGTATGTTTTCCCAGCAGGAGTGGGAGCCGAACTGCGGCGGCGAACTCTCTGCTCGCGTCTTTTTACCGTCTGGGAAACACCTTCTCTCACTTTGAGGACTGTGCAAGACACTTTGAAGACAAAATCTGGAGTTTATTGACTTGAATTAATTTATTTATTGAGTGCTTCTTTATGCAATGTCGAGGGACAATATTTATTTTTCTACTGCCTTGCTGAGATCCCTTCCAGTATAAGTTAGGATAGGTGTCAGGGCTGTAACACAGACGTGTTTTGTTCTGGTTTTGAGACCGATAGGTTGGCAGCTCCTAACGTGAAATAACTGAACACTGCCTTGCAAAACTATTTATGACCCTTGACGTTTTTCACAGTTTACACCACTTTCGTGTGTGTTAGTGGGGTCTTATGTCAAAGATCAACACTAATTAGTGCACAATTAGTGATGTGGAACAAAAACAGAAAATGAATTTCACAAACTTTGAACATACTGGAAGCTGAAAGGCGTAGCAAGCAGCTGCTACACTTACGTTCTGTCTTTAGATTCGCAAAGCTGGTAGAGACAAATCCTGAAAAATTTGGTGCTGCAATTGAAGCAAAAAATGGTTCTACAAAGCATTGCACGCCACGCCTTTAAGTGCATCATGTTCAACCATGCACGAGTTTGAGTTTATTTATCCCATAAAATAAAAAGAAAACCCACACTGACATGGGTTCCGAATACTTTTGCAAGGCCTCGTAGACTGAAACCTAGTTTGAAAAGCTGCAAGAACGTCTTTAGAGAACTCAAACCCATTAACAGAACGTCTTTTACGCTGTGACGCACATTAATTTATTTATTGAACAATTACTTGGTAGGGAGAAACACCTTGATGCTGTACAGAGGCTGTTACTTCATGTAGATAACTCATTTAGGAGCAGCATCTTTTTTTTCTTTTAGTTTAAGACATAATAAAGTTGAAAGGTTGATGCTTTTGTTTGAGACAAAAGCCTCACAGCGTATTTGGGCTCGACTGTTTGCTTTTAAAAACAGATATTTCATAGAGGAAGACACTGATTCTCTTTGAGTTTTCTTGTTTTTTTCCCTTTTTTTTAATAAAAAAAAAAAAAAACCTTTGTTGATCTCGATGAATGAATGAAGAGATAATATGAAACCAAATATTCTTCTGTGGATGTTAAAGGTTTACCAATCATGTCTTTGTTAACTTCATTTGGTTTCCTCCTGTTTTCGTGTAATCGCCACTGCCGTCTCCGAGGAGTTTCAGTAACTTTTCTGCAGGCAGGATGGTCAAATATTGCCTCCGACCCTCTGCCTTTCTCCCTCTCTTCCTCTCTGTCCGTTCTGTATACTTGTATCCGTGTGTATGTCTGTATGTGTACAGTTAAAAAGAAAAAAAAATGTCCGCTGTCTTTCCGGAAAAATTCACTGCCTGGAACAATAAACTTTTCACATCAGTCCAAGAGGGTTTCGAAGCCCTCGATGCATAAAATTTGGAGTTGTGTGGCGAGAACGGCTGTATTAAAAAAAACAAACAAGCAAAAAAAAAAACACGCTGTATAAAATCTGATGGCTTCTGTAAAACGTCTGCATAAAACTGGATTTGTCTTAAACGAGGCAGTGTGACTGGTAACACACCTATGCATGCTTGTAGGACGGTTCTCACAGGTTGGCTCTTCCATGTGGTTTCCCCCCTCTCTTCTGTCCACGGCTCTCTCTTTCTCTCCCCCTGCACGACGCAGCCTCCTTCACCTTCTCCGGCTCTTCTACCCGTCTCCTTTTATTTTCCTCCTGGTGGAGAAAGAGCAAATAAACAGACCAAACAAATTGTCTTTTTTCTTTGTGGATATGTGTGGGTCTCTTTTCGCAGGCTGTAAATAATTACAATCTCACGGGGTTTCCTGTATCCTCTTGAGCTTTAACACATTTCTGTTGTTTATCTGTTTTCTGTCTCTCCGCGTCTTATTTGTGACTGACAGACACACCAGAAGAGAAGCCGACAAGCAATAGGCAGCAGTGTAATCTGTGCTTCTCCAAAAGCCCTCCTCTCCCGGTCCTTATCAGGAATTGTGTGCCAGGAGAATATAAACAACAAATGCCCTCCGTTGGGATAAACTGCTTATTTGCTGAAGCTCACAGAGGACTCGGCGCCTGAAACACATTGTTGACCTTCACAACACAGAACTGTTTATACACTCGAAAGCTGGAAGTGATGTGGTGGTATTTACTTACCTCATTGACTGCTGGAGGTCCATCAAGTCGGTTAATGAGTTTACAAAGAGTTACATAAAATGTAACCAAGCTCGCTTTAGCTCTAGGCTACCAGAGGTAGAACTTCTCAGACTCACTTTTTGTTTGTTTTGCTTTTTTTGTTGTTGAAAACTTAATAGAGGTGAAGGTTTCCTGTCCAAGCTCTTGTGCATCTAAAGAGGATCCTAAAGCTGAAGGACAGTTGTAGAGAGAGTGTAGTTTGGGTTAATCATAATCGGTTTTGTGATATTTAGTAATGTCATGTTTCCCTAATGCTAACCGCGTATTTCCTGTAACGAACTGAGGTGGCAAGATGGCACTTATGAACAGAAACCGTTCAGACGGCTAAAGCCTCATTTCATTTGTATGATTTGTTCTGAAATATTCCAGTAGGGGGCAGTGAATCGAGGGTTGAAGTTTACCCACCAACTTGACCCGCCTCAAGAGGAAGTTAGAAAAAGTTTAACCTCTATGAGCTGGAAGGGTGAAACATGAATGTGACCCCTTTAAGATAATTTTCTGTTTGTCTGCATATGTTCTTTACATCTAATGGCAAACTGAAAGCTCCTGCCACAGATTGAGGGTGTTGAGGTCAGCCCACATATTTTACACCCCTGATCCTCGTCAGGAGGCCATCAGTCACAGACGCAGAGTGAGCTGTAAGAGTGAGACGCCATTGCAGATTCAGATAATGATACGAGGAGGTTGCAGAATAATTTTTTTGCCTGAGGATGGTTAATAAGCCACGCCCCATTTGGTTCCACAATCCCATCTGCATGCTCTGAGAGCGCACACAGGCTCTCTCGGGGGTGACAAAATGCGGCAATTTGAATTCGGAGAACCAACGTCATTTGCGTCTTCTTCTCCATCCACAGCAGCAGCCATCATGGCTTAGAAATCTTCATGTTTTTTTCAGGAGTAGATTTTTTTTTTCTTTTCAGAAAAGCAGGTAAAAAACAACGGTGGACAGCAGAAGTGTCACTAAATATTTGCAATTTGCAGCGCACCAACTCAGCTCTACATAACTCAAATTAGTTAATAGACAATATAAGAATTTATTCATTTTTTTACAAATTAGAAACTTGTAACAATGATTTGAATATTTAACATATAAGGTGAATTTATTTTAGCGTTTTAAATGTGCTTTTACAAAAATCAATTAACTTTAAATGCATGATCTCTTTGACCATTTGGCCAAATTAAATCAGTTTTTAATTAATTCATTATTGCACAGTTCATAGCTGTCAGTATAGCTCACATGTACATAATGAACCGAACAGATTCATCTCCATCCACCTCGGATTTGGACGGAGGCGAAACATCCGTGATTTGTGGCTGTTTGCAGTTCAAAGGAAACAGGAAGACACCTGAGACTCAGAAGTGAAAAAGTGAGATTTCTGTGAAAATAGAACAAAATAAAAACTATCCAGGACTAAACGTTTCAAGACGGGTTCGTGTAAACCAGTTCGTCCCGGTGGCTGAGAGTCGTTAAGGGCTACAGGAAGCTCGACTCCTCTGTTCAGACTGTTCTGTCTCTGACGAGAAGGAGTGAAATCACAAAAAAAAAGTAAAGTTCCTTCTCCACGTTTCCTCCCTGGCTCTCTTACAATTGTTCATCCGACTCCTCGCTCTCCCTCTCCTCCTGCAGGGAGGACAGTGTGAGGACTGGGCTCGTATGTGACACGGGGGACATGGGAGGCGACGGAGAGGATGAGGAGGAGGAAGTTGAAGGGGACGCAGCCTCCTGAGACACTCCTTCTGCTCCTCTCGCCTTGGCGGAGCTCCCGCTGCTGCTCCCGCTGCTGCTCCCCGCGCTGCCGGGAGGCGAGGGGACCGCTTCAGACCCGGGAGCTCCTCTAAGAGATGGAGTCTTTCCCCGGGAATTGTCCCTGGACTCCCTCCTCAGCATCTCGCTCTCTCTTCGGCTCCCCTCTCCCCACAGGTCTCTGTCCCGCGTGGGTGAGGAAGCGGCGGAGGACGAGGGAGGCTGATGCTTCTTGGTTTTCCTGCTGGCGTCTCTGAAGCTGGCCAGAGGGGGACGAAGCCGCACGCCGCTGCGAGTCGAGCCCTCTATGGCCTTCTGCAGCTGTAAGATGAGGGAAAAGTAAAAGAGTTTGAATCCCCACGGAGAAGAATCGGGAGGCAACAGTGAAAATATGTGATCAGGAAAGTGAGCATCTGAACAGATGAGGGGTGAGATTTTTATGTATTTCAGTAACTTGATTCAAAAAGTGAAAGTCACATGTCATACACAGGAGATTAGAAGTGAAAATGGAAAAATAAAAACATGCACAATATGAATTTTGCACAATAGATCCCCTTTAAACTAAATTACTCAAATAAACTACCTTTCTGATCATATTCTCACTCACTGAAATGTACTTGTAAAGCATGAGGCACCACAGCTGCCCACAAATCATCAGAGCTCACTCCGATGCCACACGACCACGAAAGGCGACAAAAGAACGATGCGGATAAGCAAAACGGAGTGACTTTACCTCTTTGAGTGCCACGACTCCCACCAGCTTCCCGATGCTGGTGACGTAGGCGTGACTGAGACCCAGCAGGGAGAACAAAGTGTGTGTCTGAGTAACGACAGGGAGGAGGACACACCCAGTCAGTGATAAATAAGATGCGCAGTGACAGTTTTGACCCTGCGTGACTGAACTGCTAAACAATTTGTTTACAGGTAAAACACATCATATGACAGCATTAAGTTCATTTAGCGTTCTCCTGACAGCCTTTTCAGTGAACAGCCTGTCGTACTAAAAGTCTTCCTTCACTTTCCCCCACCTTCATAAAACTGTCAGGAAAAAAAGAGGAATGCACTCCCCACATCATCTCTACCTTTGATACTGAACTTTCAGTTTGTTAACAATTTGTTTCATATTTCTTATAGATTTTGAAAAAAGATTGATTCATTTGATTATTATTATTTTTTTTTATTTTTGACTCAAAAACTTTAAACGTCTCTGAAGCAAACACAGCTTTGCGCAATGTGAAATGCTGCGATCGGTTGGTTTCCACATTCTTTAGTTTTATTTAGACTTTTGTCACTTTTTCACTCGTTTTATGGCAATAAATTGTTCAATCCAAATGCATATTATTTTTCACATATTGTAACTTTCAGCCAGTTTTACTGGAATTTTATCTGAAAGACCAACACAAATCAGCACATATTTATAAAGCAGATGATTGATTCTCAATGTTTTTGTTGGTTTCTTCTTTTTTCTACAGCTAAATTAGTGAGCTTAAAAGTTTATATATAGTGTGACAGATTTATTTTCATAACATCTGAGTTGGTAAAACCCAGTTTTCTCCAAGATAATACCTGCAAATCTTGTGAAGTAAGTCTGAGTGTGGCTCATTACTTTGAATAAAATAACTCAAGTTCACTCAGATTAGATCAAGAACTTCTGTTATATCAAAATCTAAAAATATGTTTCACTTTTACAGGAAGTAATGTGAATCGTATCCAGAGCAACTTATTTAACCTAAGAGCTCCGAACAGGTCCAGTTCGCCGACGTCTTTTCTGTGTTCTGGCACTTATTTGTGATTAAGAAATGTTTTATTTTTTTTAACGTGTCAATTTTCTCTCAATTAAACAGTTTCAATTGACAAAAGAGGAGCTTTGAGGGTTTTTGTTGCCTAAATAAGTTTACTTTTGTGTCCTAAAAGTTGGTGTGAAAATGCACAGCTTTCCTTCATGCATGTCACCGTCCATGGGGTTTTCGCAGCTCTTGCCTTGTGCAACGACGTCCTTTCCACCAGCTGAAACGGGGAGGGGTCTATGCGTATCTCCTCCATGTCGACTGGTTTGTCCAGCTCTTCCTCTTCCCAAGCTTTGATCTGAACCAGCCAATCACAAAGCAGAGAGACACACACAGATTATTGATCAGGACACTGGTTTGTTGGCTCTTTGCTAGCTGTGTGGCCGGTGAATCAGTGTCGTACAGCACCTCCTCGGGGGACATGGTGTCAGTGAGTGGAGGAGGCACGTCTTCCTGAAAGAGAAAGGAGGAACAGATGATGGACCGGCCAATGAGCAGTTTGAGCACATAATGAGATACCCCTGGTGGTTTCAAGGTTTCAGCTGATGCAGAGATGTCAGTCCTTGTTTTACATGCTTCATGCTGCGCTCTTCTCACATTAGTGAGGCTGGCTCATGCTGCCAGGCTGGACTGATAACCCCATCTTTGCTGTCGCTGCCAGCTTGACAGCAGATCACCGATGCCCTGCTGCTTTGAGCTGCCAACGTCAAAGTGATGTGTGTGCGTGTCCGCTGATCTTAAGGAACCTGAGTTTCGGTCTGGCCTGACGAGGACGACGACGAGAAGAGTCTCTGAAGGGTCCTCCTGACAGACGACAGCTTGCGTTTGTCTGAGAACACGAGAGGGAGACGCGTGTCAGAGAGGACAGACTGACGTGTGACGGACGAACTGGTGGAAATGCCGTTTCACCTGATCCTGTGTGGTTGGTGGCCGGCTCCTGGGGGCCTGGGGCCGGGATGGGTCCGTTACATCCTTCTTGCACAGGAGAGACAGCCTGAGGGTTGCAACATGATTAGTTTGTGTTTGGTCAATTTAGGGGCCAAATCAGGTGATGCTAGGTGTTCAACATTGTGTAATTTTCTAATTAGACATTGTAAATGTATTTTTTTTACATTTTGTCCCCTCACAACCACAGACTTCAAAGTATTTCCTAAAGCATTATACTGCCTCAAAATAGTCCAAAGTTGTGAAGTTGAGGGAAAACAATGCATGGTTTGGCACATATTTGCATTCACCCCCTTTCACTGATACCCCTGAATAAAATTACCATAAGAAGTCATCTAAATCAGTGTTAGGTGCATGTTCATTGCATTTTTTTTACAAAATCATTCTTAGATAATGAGATTTTAGTCTGCTCAGTTCTGCCTATTCAGAATGAGCTGTTTTGAGCATCTTGTCCATTTAAATCCAAACAAGCTGCTCCTGGCCACGCCCCCCAACTCAACGTTTACGTTGGGCGTCAAAATGGCTGAAAACACATGCGCAATTATACAGTGAGGCATCTTTAAAAAGCAGAAGCAGAGCCTTCTGCACAACCAACAAGAACGCAGTAAGTGGTTTCAGGATGGTAAGTCAACAGCAAAACACTTGTCTTTTCCAGCAGCCATTGTGCAGCACTTAGAACAGCAATGGTCCGTTCACACCAAACGAGTTTTGAGCATCAGGCGCGACTGGTTTACATTCAAAGTCTGTGTGGAGGCGCATTCAGGGCCGTTGCGGCGCGTTTCTTGTGTCTAGCGTGGCGCAATTTGAACCGTCTGGAGCATTTGACGTGTCAGGAGCGTCCAACGTATCCGACAAATAGGCTGGCAATGGAAAACAACGACTAGAGTGATTTTGATGTGTCTGACGCGCCCTCAACACCCCCTTAACATGCCTCAACATAGACTTTGAATGTAAACCAGATGCACCTGACGTGCGAAATGCTAGGCGTAGCAAAATATGGAGCGTCTGCATCCAAAGTGCACACGTGTCGAACTTTAAGGGTTTGACGCGTTTTTTTGCACATGTAACATGTTTGGTGTGAACGCACCATAAAACCAGCTGACCAAATTGTGCTGAAGCTCCACTTGGGTTGCTAGGTGATGGGCTGGGCTCAGTTTGTGGTTGCTAGGTAACGGCGCAGTACCCGTTGATTGACAGGTAGGATATGGGCTAACTGCAACCATACAAAGACATGGCCTCTCACATAAATTGCCAGGTCTGACAGGAGAGCTTTAATCAGAGAGGCAGCCAAGAGCACTTTAAAAGATTACAAGAATTTCTGGCTCCTTATCTCAGAATATAAATAACTTAAGGCTTAAAAGTTTTGCACAAGCAATGTATTCCTTAAACCTTGTCACTGCTTTCTTCTCCCTCCTCATCCACGAAACTGAAGGACTCCCAGCTGAGTTTGGAGCCTTGGCCCGGTGAACTGGGACCTCTTTCAAAGACTCGTCTTTCTGGAGAGAGCCACCAGTCTAAGACAGCCTGAAGCTCCGTCCTCTCAATCGAGCCAAGAAGGATCATGGATTCTGCAGGAAAGCAAAACATTTTTTTTATAAAAGTATTGACTTTACTCTCATGGCTGTGAGAGGGAAGTTACCTTGGCGGAGCATAAAGCCTGGAAATTGACTAAAGGTGAATCAGACTGAGCTTTATGGAGAGAGCACGGATTATGGCTTGTCTAATACTTTAACACTAAGCCTTTAAAAGGAAAGTGTGGGTCGCCTTACCTTTAGAGTCAACCAGCGGGATCGTTTTCAACGTTGTGCTTTCCAACAGGTGGTTTAATTCCCGAAAAGTGGATTGGGAGGACAGGAATTTCACTTTGCGCACCATGATGTCCTCCACGAAGATATTATACTTGCTGTGAAAAGAAAAGCAGCCACACTACAGTAAACGCCGTGCTTCTTTCAAAGCCTGACTACGCTGAAATAAAAGCCCCAGACGTCACCTGATGTGCCCGAGAGCCAGCTCAGGCAGGTAGGGCAGCTTCTTGACCTGGATGATGGAGTCGTACAGAGACGGCTGCAGACCCTGGGCCACCATGTTGGCCAGGATGACCGCCACCATCATGGGTAAGATGTGGGAGATTTGACCAGTCAGCTCGAAGCAGATTACCGCCGTGGAGACCGTGTGAGTGACGGCGCCCGTCATGGCCGCCGCTCCTATCGCAAACCAGACCAAACCGTGATAAACTTGACATGGAAAAGTGGCATTTAGATTATGAAGGAATTACACATCGGTAACATTTGTTCAAACTATTTAAAAGCATTTATTCAGAGCGTCACATTTTTATCTCAAATTTTTTAACAAGGTGCACCAGAGATAGTTAAACGGTGCGAACTTTTGAAGATTTTAGTAAAAAATACAGATTTGACAAAATAGAAATCTGAAGCATTTTTTAGTGGTACAAATACAAGTAAATTCACCGTCATGAACAAGTTTGTTCACTTTAGTAGATTTTTGCATCTTTGCACATTTTAAATAGTTCAGGTCATTAAATACATTAATTTATTAAGGGGAAAACTATCCTAGCCAAACCTTGTTTTATGTCAAGTGAAGAGTATTTGTGTAGCACATTTCAGCAAATTTATCTGATGATCAAAAAGTTATGATATTTATTAGTCGAAGTGAAATCTGACTGTCTTAATGGCAAATGGGTCATATCACTAAATATAAATATCCAAATAAAGTGTATAAATTCCAGGTTATTTAAAGAAAACTCTAACTTTGCCACTAAACCTCTTGAGACCTGCAAATCTCAGTGCGTAAATGTGAGGAGCAAGAGGCTAACCGATCACAGCGTAGCCTCCTGGCAGGATGCGGTAAACTATGCCATCGAACAGTATCCCGTTCGGGAAAAGAGTGGCCATGATCTCCCCAACGAGGCGGCCGAAAGCAGCTCCTTGAGGAGAGAGATAAGGCACGCTGGTAAAGACAAACTGAACAGAAGCTCAGCGTCAGATACTGCACTCGCGTTACGAAATCCTCTTACCCAAAATGAAGACCGGCATGAAGGCGCCAGAGGGGATAGGCATCGTGGTGGAAACTGCTGACATCCAGAACTACAGGACAAAGGCAGGATCAAGGTGGGATAAAGCCCAGTCAGTCCCAGCAGGTTTACTGGTTTCAATTTATGTCGTTTCTTTGAATGCAACACCTCACACGCGCAGTGAAAAGGAAGGAGAAGATACCTTCATGACGAAGAAGAGGAGAAGGATGAGGAAGACACTGACATGAGGATGCAGCCAAGCGGCGGAGCGGCCGAGGCCGGGGGCAGCAGCCGGGTCGGAGATTTTGGTCCAGGTGAAATTATCAAAAAGAGAGTTGATGCACTCTCTGGGCATCAGCTGTCAGAGCGGAGATATGAAGACAGGAAAAATGGTCAGTAATAAAAGCCTTTTATTACATTAAAGGTGACCTATTATGTTTCCTTGAACAGGTTAGGATTGGTAACATGAAACATGTTCATTGCAGTTTTTGCAGAAAATCCTCATGAGATTTTACTGAGCTACTTTCAGAATGAGCTGTTTTAAAGACTCTTGTCACTTCAAATCCAAATAAGTTGCTGCTGGCCATGCCCCCAACTCAACATTTACGCTTGCCTTTAAAACATCTTTAAAAAGCAGAAGTGGAGCCTCCTGCACAACCAACAAGAATGCAGCAAGTGGTTTCTATATTGTAAGTCAACAGCAAAACACTTGTCTTTTCCAGCAGCCATTGTACAGCGCATACAGCAGTAAAACCAGCTCACTAAATGTGCTTGAGCTCCACTTGGGTTGAGCTCAATTGTGATTGCTAGGTAGCGGCGCAGTGCCGGTCAATGGTAAATCATCAAACGGGAGATTTTTGAAACAGCTCAGTTTCCAGACAAGAGTAAACATTAACTTATTGCTAAGAAAAATGCGGCTAGGTAGTTTTTTTTTTAGAAGTAGAAATCCAATGGAAGAAGAGAAACATGCAAAAAGTGAATTTTGCATCATAGATCCCCTTTAAAGTCTTTCAAGTGGTTAAAACGCTATGAAGCCTAGAGAAAGTGATGTGGTTTCAGTGTCTGGCTGCCCCCTGAACACATTCCTGTGGAGTTGTTTCAGATATGGATGCCCTCCCAGGAGGGAGGGAGAGAGGAAAAAGGAGTGGATGGATGGATGGATACCAACATTTTCAGCATTTCAATCTGTGTTTCTAATACGCACCTAATCAGCCCAACACTCTACCTTTGTGTCTCTGTTTTAGATAGAAACATAGTTAAAAATTAGAATGAAAAAAAGTGAGTTTGCATCTCACCTCTCCAGCCATGAACTGCCCAAACCCAGGAGGAAACGTGAAGGTGGCGATGATCAGCGTCACCGCTCCTGGGTAGATCAAACGACTGCAACGCGTACACAAACACAGACTCATCAGGAGGAACATCGTATTCTCAGATACCAACTGCACTGCACGTCATTTAAATTAGCGTCTGTTTGTAACCAGTGCTGACTGCATGAGTCTCCTGGCGCTGCAGCTCACTTCTCCCTAATGGCGAAGCCTCATGTTCCCTGACTGCATAGTCTCAGAGGATAAGTGAATCTCCCCATTGAGTGAATAACTGAGTGTAAGGTTGTTAAGGCTTTGCTTCTCTCCTGGCCAGTTTTGTGAGACTGATGAGTTTAGAGAGCAGAGCTGAGACACATTACGAGAAAATGGATCTAAATGCACAAATGGTTTCCGTTTTAGGGAAACCATTTCTGCAAGAATCACTGCAGTTTTAGAGCCGAGCGCCGCAGTCATTTGCAGCGCCAGGGAGAGCAACATCTGTACACTATGTGTGTGTGTGTGTGTGTGTGTGTGTGTGGGGGTGCGTGTGTGCGTGTGTGTGTGTGTGTGTGTGTTGGGATCTTACTGTTTGGTTAGAAAGCGTGTGAGAGCTGTTGGTCTTCTCATGAAGAGAACCACCTGTCTGTTTAAGTAAACAAAGAACGCTCCCAAAAAGCCGCAAGAGATCCTAAAACATGAAGAAAACTTCGAGTTTAAACGTCATGGACGAGTTCACCAAGAGTCCAAAGTCCATTTTATAACAACATATTAAGGTTAAATACTCAAAAATATAGTGTTTGCAACAAAACACACATGTACAAGCATTAAAAGCATCCTCACCCTATGATTGCAAATGCCGGTAACTCCTGCAGGTCAAAGGGGAAGTCCATCCTGAAGTTGGTTTTGAATAGAGCTGTGATTGTGACTGAGAAAAGTGGAACAAAAATAATTGCATAACAAAAAAGAGTTAAACAATAGAGACAATTACAGCAAGCAGCTACTTCTCTACTCATTGCTATTTAGAGGACAATTTACACAATGAAGTTTGAAGTGAAGTTTTGATTATAGGGCAGCAAGCAGGGTTAGAAATAGACATGGCAACGCAGCAGCTTCTGAAATTCAAGAGTGATAGTCTAGTGAATATTCAGCTCTGGAAAGAATTAAGAGCCGACCGCACTGAAGCCCATTGACAGCCTCCTGGTTTTTCAATCAAATGTTGATTTCTGAACTCTTCCTGAGTTAAAACATTAGCTTTATTGTTTCTAAATTAATATGAACTCGTTTTCTTTGCATTATTTGAAGTCTGAAAGCACTGCATATTTTTTATTTTGACCACTTCTCATTTTCTGCAAATAAATACCAAATTTTTTGCTTCGACTTTCAGAGACATGTTGTCAGTAGTTCATAGAACAAAAAAGAATTTTACTCAAACATAAACCTATAAAAAGTGAGATCAGAGAAACTGATCATTTTAAGTGGCCTCTTGATTTTTTTTCCAGAGCTGCAGATAAAAAGTTTATTGCTAAATAGCTGAAGAGAAAATGGTGCCTGAGGGCCAATAAGTCTCCAAAACAACTTTAAGGATTTCGAATGCAGCTTCTTCTAAGAGTGCCAATAATAAAGCAGGTCGATGTTTTGTCTGTGTAATGTTTTAGAAAAAAATACCCAAACATGTCCAAGTTTATGAACAAGATTAGCTTTAATGATCAAACTGCATTTAATGAGGTTCAAATATGTGCATCTTTGTAAAAGCAAAGTCTACAAAGTATGGACTTAAAGTCTGTGAAATGTTAAACGTACTTAACCTTTTTTAAATGTTGGCATTTTGTTTCTCAGAGAAACAAACAGCATGATTTAAATACTGGATGGTGCTGCTGAAGTGCTTTTATAGGATGAGCGATGACTTCAAAAGTTTAAGCTTTATCTAAAGAAGCAAATTATACTTAGCTGCCATGCTCAACATTTTTTTTTGTGTGTGAAATGCAACCTCAGCGGTCTTTCCACAGCAGATTGTGTGTTTGTGTGGAGTTAGCTTCTCACCAGCATCCTTGTTCCACACAGAAAGCACCCTGAATATGAAGGCACTGAATGTAGCAGCAAAGTATCCCCGCCAGTAATTCCTCACAGCAAAGTAGGTAGACGTGACCTCAATACTGAACAGCACCCCTGGTGAGGGAGGAGGGAAGGAGGGATTACAGAGAGGAAGAAAATGAGGATGGATGGAGAGGTAATTGGGAGAGGGGAAAGAGAAGGTGAGAAAAGACAGAGATTAGTTTAAAGTAGCAGAATGAGTCCAGAAACTAGTAATTATACTCAACAAGAGTACAGTGGGGAGTTAACAAACACACATATAAAAGTAATTACACTGAGTAGCACACAAACACAAAAGAAAAGCAAAATGAGACATGAAACACAGTGAATTAACCAAAAACAACTGAACATTGTACAGGGACGAAAATATATTTAAAGGCCAGAGTACGCCAGGTTTTGAATTTTTTATGCCTTAGAACGTGTCCAGAAGTTTCATACATTTTGGATAAACAGACTTTTATCCGCCATCCACCATCAGAGAGGCATGTAATCAGTCCCAAATTCATCCTGCAGCCTGACGCTGAGCTTAAATATGCAGCTGCAGTCACATCCAACAACCTTCAAGACGTTTGAGGCAGAGCTCTGCACAAGACAATTGCAAACTACTGAATAATAGGAGACGTTTATTTATACTTGAGCAAACTATTAAAAACTGAGGATTTCTGCTAAAGGTTTTGTGTTTTACTAATTAAGTGAGTAAATCTTTTGTAATTATGGATTTCAAGAAAGCTTGAGTCCAAATTACCCAAGTTAGTTGCAGTAAATTTTCACAATAAAATAATTGGAAAACAAATTGCATTTAACACTCATGATTATAGATAAAACATGACTGATCTGACCTAACTATTGGAATTTTGCCAATAGTGCAGTGATGTGAGGAAATTAGCGCACCTGATTAAATATTTAATTCTTTATTTTAAAATGTTCAAATATTATAACATTTCAGGGGCTATTGAGATCATTACCAGATTCAAAAGCTGCTGGAATTATGTTTCCGAAAGCCTGATGCGGCTCTGTAGAGCTCAAAGTTTGATTTTTTTCTCACTTCAACAACCAAACTAAATGCCTGAGGTTTAAATTGGACGAATGTTTTTCAAAACGACAATGACATGCACCAAGCAGGATGCATCTGTGTGATTTTATTTTCATTTAAATAGATGTAGGTGTCTTATTTTAAATCAGATTTCCTTACTTTTATATGTGTATTTGTATTTTTATATAAAGTAAATTTTCTCCCCTGTGTTGGATTTATTGTCAAGACGCAATGTTTCACCAACACACCGACCAAACACAGATATTCTTACTGTTTTTGATAACTATATAAGAAGATATATTTTAAAGCAAAAACATACCGTATTTTCCGGACTAAAGAGCGTACCATACTATAAGCCGCAGCTACAAATTAAAAAAAAAAAAAAAAGGAAACGTACATATAAGCCGCGCCAGGCCGCTGGTATCTCCGCACTCTCGGTTTTCCATGAGGACCCAGCAGAGGGCAGCAGAGGGCTGCGTCCTAATAAATCTGCTGGATTTACTAAGGACGCAGTTCTCCGTCTCCAAAATTGTTTCGTTCACGCCGAGCAGCGGCTCTATTTCCCTCCTGTACTGCCAGATCGATAATCCTGAACTTAAAAGCTGCATCATATGAGTTTGAAGAAATTTCTCCGTCGTGCCTGCAGCTATAGCATGTGCTTGTTCTAAATGAAAATAAGCACTTTCTTCTTTGATTTCCAATTTTGACTCCCAATGATTCACTTCCTGCTAAAGCGCCCCCTGGTGGTTGAAGAAAAATCAACAGAAAAGCCGCACCGGGATACAAGCCGCATGGTTCAAAGTGTAGGACAAAAGTAGGGGCTATTTAATGAACTTCCAAACAATTACATTAACTTCCTTTAAACTACATAAATATTTTTTTATATTTTACCATATGAGCTTTGTGTTCAGAATCTAAAAGAGTTTTTGTTGTTTTTATGGCTTTTTTATGGTTTTTATGGCAGCACAAAAAAACAAGATTGGCGAGACGGTTCAGAACGAGAGACAGAGTGAAGTTTGTACAGTACCTCCTAGTGGAGTGCCGAAACAGCATCCCACCCCCACGGCACAGCCGACAGTCAGTATATCTGTGTAACCATATGGGTTCTACTGACACAGAAAACAGAGGGAGAGGAGGGAGGTAAAGAGGTGAGACAGGGATGAAAGCCCAGAGATGATACGGGGAGAAAATTAGGATGACAGTTGGAAGTAAGACAGGACAGTAAGTTGGAGGGAAAAAGGAATAAAAGATCAAGGTGGAGAGAACAGGATGGAGAACCACAGGGGTGGGGTGGGAGGAGAACAATGACAGTGAGGGAGCAAAATGGAAGAAAGTGAATAAATAATGCTCACTATAGTGTGATAAAAACTGACAGGGAGAGGAAACAAAGCAGCAAGAGAAGATATAAAGAAAAGGATGCGCAGTGTTTAGAAAAACTGCATCAAATAACAACATCGCCTTCAGATTTAGGTCCATGCAACAAACAGCAGACTTGAAACACTTCAAATCATCGTGATCAACATTGGATTGAACAAAAACTCATATTTTCATTGTTTAGACATGAAAAACAGTCGTGAGAAAAACCACACACACTGTTGCTGCTTCCTTAAGAGAGGAAGTATCAGACAGGTGGAGCTAAATGATCACCAGCAGCTGCCAGCTTCTCATCAGAGCAGAAGTTTTGGCAGTTTGCTAGTCTGTAGGGTTCAGCTGGGTGTTTACACAATACCAGGCCAGGAAGATATCAACAATGACTTAATGAAGCAAGTGTTACTGCCTGAGTAACTGAGAGCATCTGTTTCCAGACGACTTGAAATTTATCATTCAACAGTCAGAAAGGCTCAGAAACTGAAAGCTACATGCCTCATTTAACATCTAAATACAAAACGCTTCCTGGTAAGGATTAAAAAAAAATACTGACAGGTAAGAATCATTTAGGAAAGTAAAGTTTTTTTTTTCTCTAACATGAAAAAATTATTGCTGGCACAAGCTGAGATTTTTCCATTAAAGTTTTTCCCTCATTAATTACTTATTATTACAGTTATTAGTAATAAACTCATAATATTTGGAGGTAACCATTGTATATGATAATCAATACACCTGGCTATTGATTGTAGTTTGGGTTTAAGTTGGCAGCTGTTTGTATACATGAGTTTACAAATTATGAACGGGGTGAGATGCATTTAGAGTAATTTATTTAGAGAAAACCAGAGTCATATACTTCCAAAAGTGTTACAGTGAAATGTTCAGAGCTATTACTGATTAAAGAGGTTAAAGTTTTTATTTGTTCTGTGCCATGTTTACAGAGGAAGACAGAGGTCAAATATCTTATCTGAGCTTCAGATGTTTCTTCAGGAGAGCAAAGCTGTCCGCAGACTCGTATCTGATTGGCTGGTCAGACTTGCCTCCAATAGGAGCGGCAAAACAGGTGGCCACTCCCACCGCACAGGCACACACCAGCAGGTCCTTGTTATGGATGTCACTCTGGGGTTAGGCGTAACACAAACATGCAGGGGCGAGCCAGAACCAGGAGAGTGGGGAGAGAGGGAGACGGGGACACGGGAGATCACTGTTAATACACATGCCAGACATTATGGTCACACTATTAATACAGACACAAACACAGGCGAAGTGTGAGAGAGACAATCAAAACAAAGGCAAACTGGAAGGGGAAAGCAGGAGCTGGGCAGGACAAAACACACACAAACACGGAAAATCAATTACAGGTTTCCCATTTTAAGCTAGCTGGTCAGTCTGAAGGAAACTCAAAGCAGCAACAAAGAGCAGCAACAATCTCTTAATCTCTTGAAATAAACCTTGGTTAAAAGATGCAATTATTCCTGTTCCATTATTTCTAGAAAACTTTATGAGTTCAATTCAAAACTTTACACACATCGAATTAATATTTGGTAGCATTGCCTTTAAACTCTAAACTGTATGACCTGGGTCAAACATTTTGGGTGTCCTTCCGCAATAGCTTCTCACAAGAACTTGCTAGTAATTTTCCCCCCATTCTTCTTGACAGAACTGGTGGAACTGAGTCAGATTTATGGTCAAGTTTATGTAGGAATAAGTTCACAACTTTGGTCACTTGAAAACATTGTCTTTGTTGACTTTTACTAAGAAGTTAGTGGGATGCTTAGGCTAATATGTTGGAATGTTGCTGTAATATTTTTTTACATATGTCCTTTCCTTGTGATGACATCTATTTTGTGAAGTGCACCAGTTCTTCCTGCAGCAAAAACTCAAACAACATGATGCTCCTACCCATGTAATTCACATTTGGATGTTCTTGTTTTCCCCGAATTTAAAGATGATCATTAGGACTAATCTTTCAGGTTAATGTCATCAGGCCACAGGAGAAAGTTAGTGTCTTTGTGCCGGTTGCTTCATCCTTACTGAACCCATATGTGTAACTGTATACTTGTTGTGTTCACAAACAGTTTTTTTACAGATTCAAGAACAGACTCTTCAGTGGGAACCCTGTAACTTTAATGACGATAAAAACACAAACAATACAGAAAACTACAGTGCCTAGCAAAAGCATTGAAAACCCTTGACTCTGCACATTTTGTCACATTAAATTTAAGATTAAGATTAAACTTTATGGTATTTTATTAGCATTTTTGGTGGTAAATCAACACAAAGCAGCACATAAATGTGAAGCGGAAAGAATATGAAGTGTGCACCATCGTGTTTAGGAATGGTTGGCTCAAGCTTTCCACTCGTAGCTTCTTGCTTTTGGGCCAAAAATTTGAACATAAGCAAGCAAACATACATGCCACATTTTTCAAATTAAAAAAACATGTTTCTCGTATTCCTTCTGCTTCAGACTTTAGTCCGTCACATGAAATCCACATAAACCAAAAATCAGTCTGTGGCGGTAACATGACAAAATGGAAAAAAGTTCAAGAAGTATGAATGCTTTTGCAAAGCACCGTACAAACCCGGCGTTCCTCATCTAATTTGGTATTTTGACTGTTTCTCAATAAACTCGCTGATCAAAGTGGAGTTTCTTGGCCAGGGCTTCAGCTTACCTCGTACACGCCAGAGAAGATGGACATGAATCGACTCAGCACCGCCGCACAGATGCTGGCGATGTGGACAAACGGACCCTGGAGGTGAAGACAGCAAGCAGGTCAGAGTTACTGGACGGACTTTCACACAGACCAGTTTCAGTGAAACAAGAGGATCCAGACTGGGACGGGTATCAGAGCAGATAAATCAGTGAGTAATTGCTGGATGTGACAGCTGTCCCGTTACTGTAATGGAGAAAATGAATGTACTCCGTTGAATAATTTGCCTCGGTCCCGTGAGGCGAGGGAGTGAGGGGAAAAATGACAGAAGTTGATTTATTACTCACAGGCTGGAGAGAAAGAGCAGAAAGAGCGGTAGAGAAAGACACGACTACAGGATGATCTATAATAGATGTGTGGTGACAGAGCAATCTTGAAGGTAAAGAGGTTAAGAAGTGGGTCTGTTAACCTCTTTGCCCACTGGCATCCCGCTGCCGAGAGCAGCAGTCAGGCCGATGACTTTAGCTACGAAGGCTTTGAGGGTCAGGTACTCTTTCAGGACTACGCCTCTCAGGATGGTTTTGAGCTCTGGGATGCCAGAACCTGTCAACGAAACACAGAAAACGCCAAACGGTGAACAGAGTACTGCAGCTACGTCTGTAAAAGCAAAGTTACGTTTTTGCTAACTTCAAACGGCGAGACAAACGGAGACAGAGGAGAGGTAGAGAGAGACGGCGAGAGCTAACCGATGGCCTGAGGGGAAACCAGATGACAGAAGAGCGAGGCAAAAACGACGAGGATTATGGGATACGTAACCCAGGCGAGGTACTGCAGCGGCACATTGCCCTTAAGTTCTCCATGTATCCATTTGTAGGCTTTAACACAAAAGAAAAGCAACAACGACATGTGAGAATAAACACGGTAAATATGTGCTGCGGCATGATGAAACCATTATGAAAATACAGATTGAATAACAATAATAATCATGAGAGTAAATGTGACCAGGGATACCTTGTAGACTCTTGGCACTGGCGTAGTCCATGCTCCAGCTGACCAGAGCCATAGTCAAGCCCAGAAGGATCAAAAATATCCAGTCCTCCCCCATCTTCGTCACAATATACCGCCTCACTCGAGCCAAGCAGTCTGGGTCAGAGACATGAAATTATTGAGTCACATTCAAATCTACCGCAAGCATAAACTGATTAAATTACAATTTTGGTAATTGGATCTAAAACGGGACTCCAGGATTATTTTAACATCGAACCTGAAATGATTTGAGTTGTTTGCAAGCTTAGGAAATTTTAAAGAAAGCATAAAATACAAACTAAAGAACGAGAAAGAGTAAATATTAAGGCGTCAAATTTCATTTTGTTGAACCTAAAACAAGACTTTCTGCTCAGCTTTAGTTAAAAAAACAAACAAAAAAACTGAGAAACTCCAAATGAAAATCTAACTTGTTCTCCCTGTTTTTAGCTCCATCCATCTTCTCACCATCTCTGACCAGCTTCTCTGTCTTTTCTGAAGAAGAGTATCAACACAGCATGATGCTGCCACCACCATGTTTCACCCCGGAGACGGTGTGTTCATGGGATGTGCGGTCATAATTTTCCAGGCCATCCTTCCTTCCTGAAACCATCAACATCTACAACTCTTTGAAGAACCTTGGGTAATACGAGTAACGATTATATTTAATCGACTGTACATTTTATTTGAACTGAAATGAATTCAAAAGCACATTTTAATTTACTGATTCAAACTGTACATCGAGTGATGTACAGCCGTGCATTTTGTTTTCCATCCTCCTGACGGTGTCGGCTCCTCGCGGTCATCCTGATATCGGTGGCTTAAAATTCTACCTTAAGTCCTGCTGGTATTAAAGTTCTGTATCACATTTTATGAGCTTATCGTGTGGCATGTAAAATCATAATGTGCAAAGCATTCAGAAACCGATGCTGTACAATAATCTCTCTGTCACGGCAGAGCTGTGCGATTACAGAACTTTGCTTTCACCAAAAACAGACGGCAAATCTGCAAAGCGAAAGCGACGACAACGAGGCTGCAGGTTCGGGAAAAGCCGCCGGCGTTGCTCACCCTGGCATTTGGAGTAGGGCTGAGGCTTCTTGGTGGAGGAGTTGTGGCTTTGATGTGACTCCAAGATGGCAGGGTTCTGATGGAGGTGATGCCGCCGGCCGAGGCCTCTGCGGCCCGTGGCTGAGGTGTTTTCCCCGGCTTGTCTTCTCCATTGTCTCTCTGTCAGCAGGCGGGCGGCCTCCCGTCGGGCGAAGTTTCCAAGCTGCTCCCTGTACTCCCCGTACAGCTGCAACGCAGGGGCAAGACCGAGGGTCACTGAGAAACAAAAAGCACTGCCAAGAAAACCTTCTGTTTGCAGAAAACAGGACGCAGCAGTAAAAAAAAAAGTTGGGCGAAATCCACAAGCCAAGGGGAAACGGTTTTGGAGAGGAATAAAAGGAGATTTGCTAGTGTGAATCCTGGGATTACAAGAAAGAGATGTGGATTTTGTGCCTTGTGTGTAAAGGGATACACATCAGCCTGAATACCTTGACAGACAAAAATAGACAAATATGGCATGGAGAGTGGAAAAACCCCTCCCTGAGTGGAGGAAGAGGCTGAACAAGAGCCCGAGGAGGAGATCCTGGAGGAGAAAACACATGCCACATCTCCTTCTTCCGACTGCGCTCCTGCTTTAACGCCTATGGCCTGGCACACACGCTGGGGCCAGAAAACACGACACCTTGCGATCGGTTTGCAGAGCACTCGTTAAAATCGTAGGAGCCGTAAAAACACTGCAGAGGCTCCGAGCTGCAACCAAACCCCTGCAGATCACATGCATCCCACCACTCAAGCTAAAAAATCATAAGGAGGGCTGGCTGCCACGCATTTCTGTCTCATGTTCACACAGGAAAGGAGAGCTGACACATCCAAGCACGAGGCCCTGCAGGATGCACTCTAAGCTTCCAAGCACATAATTTCCCGATGAAGTCGCAATATGAAGGTAGACGGACAATCTGGGAGCTCATCTGCTGAGAGAAGTTTCAGCCTGACGGGGACAAGTTGTTTAGTTTTTTCTTTAGGAAAGATTGTCTTCTGATTTCCGTCCTTTAACAAACAGCCCCACTGTGATAACTGACTCACTGCAACCACATGACAAAGTGACTAATATAGAAGTTTATAATTAATACATGAATGCACCACATAGCAGGTGGCCATGCAGTTACTGCCGCAGGCTTTTGAAGCCTCTAAATCGTCTAGCGAGTTATTTTAAATCTCGTTAAACACCACAAATCACAAACTGTAATTCGGAACATCAGCTGCATCCCTGACAGGATAGTAGACTCGTCCTCATAAGAGATTACTTACACAACTAGAAATCTCAGTTTTACTTTGGATGTTTTCAACCGTTTTGAAGTCCGGATGCCGTCGGAGTGAAAGCGGTAAACATTTCACAAAGATGCATTGAAGATGAGCTCAGGAGTTTGTTCAGAGGACAAAAAATGAAACATTGAACGTCGTTCATTATTTTGGATCTGGTTTTTATTTCTGTTTTTTTTTTTTTTGGTCTTGTTTTAAATCAGACTAAATGTCTTCATTTTAGATTAGTTAGGATTAACAAAAGTTGTTTCTGTTTGCAAGATGCCAGAAATATCAGGAGACATTCTGGAACAAATATCAAAACAATCTTTAAACAGTCTGGGAAACCCAGATGATGAGCTCTGTAATTTCTGATTAGTTAATGATTAATTCTCTTCATTTGGGTAAACTGAAGGCCCTATGCGGATGTATTATAAGTCTATGTTGTTCCCTGGTATAAAATCTACAGAAATCAGACAAGATATCAGCAGTGAATGTCCTGGGGTACAATTTCCAGATGCATTCAGCAGTTTAAATGCAGTATAAACACCATGGGAATGTCCAGCTGTCTCACAGAAATGAAAGTGTTTTAGTAGAAAATGTGAGCATCAGTCCCAGAACAAAATCAAAAGACCTTGTGAAGATGCTAAGCTGAAGCCGGTCAGACTAAGTGAGTGATTCTCCACAGTGAAATAAGTGAAATATGTGTCACACCAACATGAACTGAGAGGAAATAGCAACAAGGAAAAGACAAGCTAGTTTCTGAATTCACTCTGTTGCTGGACGTGTCCTGCCCCAAAGTGTCCGACTATAATGTCCAAAATGGAAAAACATGAATGCCAGATTTTACGCAGAGCAAAGAAAATCAAATCTATGATAAAAAATTTTATAATAGTTGAAAAACAATCTTTTCTCAAGAAGGAGTTAGCATTGAGAAATAATAAAGTACATTTAACACCTAATTTAACGATGGAGAATTTTTTATTTTGACATAAAAGTCATTAGATAAATGTAAAAATGACTGTTTTTACATTTATGCAAGCAAATTAGAAACATCTCTGAGCAGTGAAGCTTTTTGGAGATAAAAAATAGTTGAATGAAAACTGAAATGTATTGAGCTATTTCTACACCTTATTGAAATAAAAAAAAGAGTCAGAAAAAGACCATTTAGCCCCTTTCAGGGTGAATAAAAGTAATTAAATAAAGTCAGCCTCCGTCTGCATGGAGCCTTTGGTCATGGCGGGTTTTACCTGTTCTTCATCAGTTGTCTTCAGCATGATGTGGCAGCAGCTCTGGTGCTGTCCTGTCTCTCATCACATTCTGCAGACGAGCTCACCACCACCAACACTGATATGCTACACATTAACATGGGAACGCTAATCCATCAACATCATCAAACAGCTGCTGGCACCAGGCGCCACCGAAACCAGGGACAGCGACAACAGGAACCTGCAGGACGAAGAACTACCGGCTGAACATTTTACCTTCTGCTCTGAAACAATGGAAAGCAGGCTGCAGAAGGCTCTTGCATTATGTTGGGTTTTCGTTGGGGAAGTAGTTTATGGTGGAGCTTCACAGCCAGCTGGTTTTGAATCTACTCGACAGATTTGGGTCCTTTTTAAAGAAGTTTGTTGTTCTCTAAAAATCCGATAAAGGCTCATTGAGCTCTTCATCAATTCACACTTCCTCTTGTACCGTGAAGGTACAGGGTTGGCATTTCATACATAAACGACTGCAAATCAGTTTGTTTTTCATGGTAGTTGAGCCTTTTGATGAATTAGCGAGAGCTCTCATATAATTCGGTTTAGTTGTGCTCTTTTTTCTCAAATCTTTATGCAACACCAGGCTTGTTCCTGTTTACTGATCTCTTTCTAATCTCTTATACATGTTTCAAGTTTTCAGCCCTTCTTTAGAGGACAGCATAATCATGTGTTGGAGTGGCGCAGTCAAAGTTCAGAACTAAATACAATTGAGAATCTGCGACCAAACGTCAAAACTTGCGTTCACATTGACGTGCTCTCCGTTCAACCTGACTCGGCTCGGAGAAGACGGTCAGCTTTTCAACGAGCAAAGCTGACCTGCTGTGCTATTTTCCTTCCTTTTCACACTAAAAGCCCCGTCTGTGTTCAGCTATCTCATAAAATCCTGTTCAAATACCCCGAAGTTTGTGCTTGTTACAAGGCAAAGCGTAAAAAAAAAAAAAGAGTTCACTGAATGTGAATACTTTTACCAGGCAGTGTAAGACGTTGAACAAATGAGCCGGTGACAGCGTGAGAAGGCCGCCACAGTCAGGATTTATTCCCGTCTGGTCACTTTGCTTTTCTCTCAGCCTTGTGTGTTCGTTGTGTCAGCGTTTGACCTTGTAGGCTCATTGCACAGTGAAAAACACAGGACCGAGTTGATATCAGTGATTCAGTAACCATTTTGTCTAAATGTTCTCCCACGTCACAGCGATGTTGCAACAGTTTGGCTCTCGCAGCCCCAAAATAAAGTCTCTCTTCTCAGTCATCTTCCTTCACGTATTTGTTTCACTACAAGATTCCCTCATATCTCCTTGTGGTTTTAATAATTTCTCCCTTGAATTTCTCTGAGGAAACATGAAGGCAGCCAGTCGTATCTGCTCACCTCAGACATTTGGACCTCTCATTAGGAGCATAAAGTGAAAGAAAAAAAAAAAACTTTTACAGGAAATGAACTGCTTTGGTTGTGTTTTTGGCAAGTCTAATTAGTGATAGAAAATGAAATATCATGCACTATTCCCCTTAGGCTTACTTATAAATAAAGACAAAGTTTGAAACAATCTCGGAGTGTTTGTTTTGCTGCCAAGCAATCAGATTTTTCCTAACATCTTTATAGGTTTTTCTCACTGATTTTCCAGTCAATTTTTGCATCTGATCATGACAGAATATGGTGCAGTGTGAGCTTAAAACATGAGAAAAGTCACCAGCTGGGTGAATACACAAACCAAGCAATAGAGAAGAAGAAGAAGATTTTTTTTTTTTTTTTTTTGATTTTTAACAAAACATTTATTTACAATGATTTAACAATAAACTTGCATAATAACCAGGTCAATGAAAACCAAATAAAAACAATAAATATTTACATTAGCAGCTTGTTAAAATTTAGTTCTTCCTGATTAGAAATGGTGCACAGTACATCGTTAAAACCCCATAGCTGTATAAAAGCTCTCATATTCCCAGTGGCTCTGTGGAAGCAAAACTCCAGCCTCAGCCTAGCTTTGACGTTGCACTTCCACAGAGCCACGGCATCCAGATGAGGACCAGCCTGGAGAAGAAGAAGAAGAAGAAGAAGAAGAAGAAGAAGAAGAAAACAACAGAAAACATTTTGCAAAGATGTTGCAGATAAATCAGCCTTCAGTTCCACAACCAATTTTTCAATCAAATATGTCCTTATCTCACTTACTTGTGTACCTGAGAGAATACAACAAAACAAAACAGGAGTTTTCTTATTTTAAAGGAAAAATTAGGAAATTGATGGACATAAAAATAAGGTGGTTATGCCCCTCATGGCAGCAACACGTAGAGAGAACAAGAAGTCTGATAACGTTCAGAGCCGTGTTCCCCTCTGAACACGAATCTGTCCAGATCAGATCAATTCGATGGTAATCGATGGTCCTCAGTTCCCATCACTGTCTTCTGCAGGACAGTACATTGACACACCTTCAACCACAGTACTAGAATGTTCTGCGGATGCTGGTAGGAAGTGATGCTTGTTTTCATTTCCTCAGAAAATGCCCAGTGGTGACCATCCAGTGTGTTTTATGAAAAAATACCATTTTCATGTCCGCTTCTATAGATTTATTTGAGAAGCCGAACCAATTATGTCTAAAGCTCAAGACTAAATGTTTGATGATGTAATTTAAATAGTTTTTTTTTTTAGTTTTGAAGTTTACTAGGGTCAGATTTACATGCTCAGAGCAATAAATTAGACTGCCACTGAAAGGTTCATTTAATTAATTGATTTAATTACAGAAACTCGTCTACAGATGCATTACAGATTTCAAGTTCTTATAAAAACTAGATTGCTTCATAAGAGCAGTAACCGTGAGGCTCTACTGTGTGTTTGGAGAAGTCCAGATTGGTTTGATACGAGTCTGTGCTGCTGGTTCTGATGTTTCTCCTCTTTCTCTTGCGATGCTGCAGTTTTATCAGTAAAATATGCTGCATTGCTGGGCAGCAAACCCACTGACCACTGTGGTCTTCAAAGCAGGTGTTGGTACTTCTGGAGGGTGGAGGCGCTGTTGGAAACTTAAATCAGCATCTATGCAAAGCTTTAGAGGATGAAGTTCTGTAAAGTGAACAGCAGCTTTGACCTTGGAGTCAGTAAAACACTAACAGATGTTGTGCCTCCTCAATTCACCACTGACTGCAGAAACTGAACCTCATGCAACTCAAAATTTGTGCCTCTGTGGTTTTGATGTGAGCAATGCGGGATCCAAAGCCATCGAGTAACACAAACTAAAATAACAAGAACAGATTGATCTAAAGTAAAACAGAAACCAGCAGGTTGAGCTTACCGAATTAAGAACGAGCAAGGCAGAAGACGGGAAACAAATAATCAAAACTATGAACTCAGAAATAAATGAAAACAAGCCAAGACATAGCAGACAGGATAAGTGTGACCACCACTGCTCTACATTCTTCCTCCAAATTCTCATTTCGTGATTTCTTGTTGAAATGCAAAATATACTTTAACCTGGAAACAGAATTTAGGATGAGCAGGCAACAGCTCAGTTTTTCTATGTGGTCCACTCAACATATTTCTGATAACATCACTAGTTCAGGAGTGGTTAAACGTGGTAGCGTGGCGACTCAGAGTTCTGGATATGTCTGTCAGTGGTAACTCAGGAAGCACAAACTACAGACCCAAGCCCACACCTCAGGAATCTCTTTCAAACCCTGGCATGGGCTTCACTTCACAATCCTCACAAGGCTTTAATTATCCCTTTCAGCTCCCCAACTTTTCCTACTGCACTTTTTCCTTCCACTCAACTTATTACAAACATGTTTGGATACTGTCTGCCTTGCTTAGCAATGACTTGATGCGTCGACAGTCGCTATCTGCTGTCAAACAATCCTCCCTCTGCTTATGGTTTTTAACATGACGAAATTTGTGCTTCAAAAAGATTTTTTGTGAGTTTTATGTAATATTCTACACTTCAAGAAAAACTGAACTAAGGATTTTCATTAAATGGAAGTGATTATAATCAAGATAGCACAAATAAGTGCTTAAAATATATATATGAATTACTTAATTAAATAACTTTCTTAGTGATAAATTAGTTAGGCTTAAAAATCAAAGTCCTTCAGCCAAAAAAAGCACAGGTACAGGGCAGAAAATAAAGACAAAAATCTGCAAAGGCTCACAGAAAATTTTAAAGATCTTCAGAAATCTTGAACACACGGATTGTTTCTATCCTCGTTTTCCATCATCATGATTTTCCCCCCTTGCTTTCTGTGAGTTCATGCATTTTGTTGACTGAAAGCTTTACCATGTTTATGCATAAAGAGCAGGAAAGACCAACTAAATGCAAGCAAATAAATTGCATCCAGAGCATTGATGTGCGTCCCTTTAAATATGACGAGATACCAAATGATGGCGATTATGCAGACATTGATACTGCGGCTCTAAGGTCTGACTCATTGGAAGCGAGCTGAAAGAAATGAGGACTGACTCAACATTTTGGCGCTGGCGGGAGGCCTGAAGGATCTTTCTGCTCTTCACTTTAACAAGATCATACTTTTCACAAAAAAAACAAAAAACAAAACAACAACCAATAAACCCAACGTGAAAATTAACGCACACAGAGAGAAACTTTGCAGAGTGAAAGAGAGCAAAAGCTCTTTGACCACAACAGGAGCTGCTGGTAGAGGCAGAGGCTTAAAGGGCAGCATGACATTGAGAGTTAATTACACAAAATAAACGTACATTCCTGCATCTCTTATTAGGAAAAGCTGCATATTCATAAGAAACACAGACAAACTTTTCCTCTACGTGTTCGTGAGACTGGCAAATAAGAATCTGCGTGGATTGAAGGTTAACAAGAGCAAAGCCCCGTCCCGTAGCAACGAGGTTAACGATAAAATCTGACCCACTCACTGATCAGCAGATAAGCACACGCACATTCCAAGAGCGTGTGTGTGTCTCCATATGCATACACTAATTAACCGGCACAATAACAATCCCATGGCTCATCCAAACACTGCTCAAGCTGTCATGTTTTAATTAAGGCAAGTCGGAGCCAAAAGGGGGAAAAACACATAAAACCGAACAATGAAACTTTACACCGAGGAACTCAGCAACTCTAAACCACAGAGATCATTCTGTTCACATTAACTTGATAAGATAGATAGATAGATAGATAGATAGATAGATAGATAGATAGATAGATAGATAGATAGATAGATAGATAGATAGATAGATAGATAGATAGATAGATAGATAGATAGATAGATAGATAGATAGATAGATAGATAGATAGATAGATAGATAGATAGATAGAAATGTCAATAAAACTTGATGATTCGTTCAAAAATCAAAGTGTTTGTGGTAAAAAGTTTATACTCTAAGAGGGGGACGTCCAAACAATCTGCCACATGGACACAAATCATCAAGTTGTAAATGGTTGAGGGCCACACAAAAATATGATTTATGAAACTCATTTTTCAGGGAAAAGGATTTGTAAATCCAAAATATCAAAAGGATTTTGTAGGCTTGCTTCATTAAATGATAATAAAAAAAGAAGAAATCATTTAGTTTTCAAATTTTTGCAGGGGTTCGGCTGATTTTTATCATCTTGTTTATTCTGAAAGACAAGCGAAGTCTTTCCTTTAAAATGTTTGTCATATTAAACCAGGTTTAAGAAATGAATCGAGTGCAGATTTGGGTCCACCCAGGTCTGCTTCAGAGTAAAAACTGATGGGCATTTCCTCATCCTATTTACTATGAAATTAAACAGAAAGCAAGTTTTGATTTTTAACAGACATACATTTGTGTTGTCACTAATATTTTAATGAAATGAAAAGTTTCCAACCTCATCTGTGCTGTGCTGCTGCTGGATGAGGTACCATATGTACCATTCTTGAGTTGCTTCCAGGGGCCTCAGTGGGTCTTTGGAGACCCTTGTTCTAAGAGGGAAACCAGTTAAATTACAAA
Source organism: Poecilia mexicana (assembly GCF_051168715.1). Classification (NCBI taxonomy): domain Eukaryota; kingdom Metazoa; phylum Chordata; class Actinopteri; order Cyprinodontiformes; family Poeciliidae; genus Poecilia; species Poecilia mexicana. Next base: position 13,361,120 of record NW_028263385.1, read on the forward strand.
GCGAGACTTACCAGAAACTGATCTATATTCAGAACCGTCTCAAACGTGTTGATACGCTCTCTCATCTTTCCTGTCGTTTTTCCTCTAAGCTGCTCGGTCTCCAGCGTCTCTCCAACTTGCAGCAAGCAGCCTGGGTATCTGTGTCTTACATCTGTCCTTTGCTGTCTTTGACCATGTGGAGGACACACACCGAATCTGCCTCTGCACTGTAACCACAGTGAGTGACGGGTATGGTGAGAGCTGCACGCACACACTGAATGGGGAGGCAGCAGAGGTTAATACGTCCACTTGAGGGTTGACAATAAAGTGTCAGCAGCTCTTAATTCAGAGGGGAAGTCTCTGAGTCAGGCGGCCGGTCCAGCGGCGTCCTGCAGCGAGATTATAAATGTTACCAGGACCTGAGCTGCAGCAGGTATGAAGATAATACCTGCTGACTGAGAGGAGGCCACAGTCGTGTCCAGTCTGCACGGGGCTGGCTGCATTTTACTGTAAGCACCTTCAGCATTGATGAAATGCTTCCCTAAAGCTTGATTCATCTCCGCTGTGATAAACATCCGATCTTTATTTTGTTTCCCTAAAACTCCTCTGGCACTGATTTCTGTTTTATCAGACTAAAAACATGCAAAATGACAGAATATCGAGCTTCTCGAAAAAATTTGGCGTTACAAACTTGCTGTTTGGTCAAGCGTTTTCTTTTATTTTCTAGATAAAACTTCTCTCATATGGTAACATAACCAAATTTGTTTATTTGAGGGATTTTTGTAAAGCAAAAGAAACTGGAGTTTATAGAGCAAAATGAAAGCAGTTCCTCTTCCACTTATACAGCCTTATTGACCAGGACGTAATGAAGTTATGTAATCATTACCAGGCTTACAATTATTTAAATGTAACTGAGTATATTCCACAGCTAAAAGCTTGGTAAGCCACCTTTATGCATGTCAATGAAATCATTGCTATGATGAGTTTGCGCTGACGTTCTGGGCTTGGCTTCAATCAAACATCCAGAAATCTTGTTTATACAAATGCAACTTTGAGAGAAGATGCTTTATGCTTCTGCTTACTCTTCCTTCGGCTGTTTTGTCATAAACTTTGCAGTAGAATATGAGGATGTCTTCTGGTTTGACGGTTTTTCTGAACATTAAGTGGTCAGACCTTGGAGTGAAGTTGCTCACATGTCCACTATTACTGAGACTGGAAAGTTGTATTCTCTTGTCTTTATCAGCAAAATGGAAAAAAATTCCTGCTTTTGTTGAGGTAATCACAATTGCTGATGATCAGATAAATAAGTGCTTTGTATCAACAACATCTGGATCCTCCACGAAGGCATGTTGTCAAGGTAGATTTTACGTTATGGTTTCAATTGTTATGGTCACAAAAACTGGAATTTATGTAACTGAGGTTCAATCTATGTGACTTTATTGAGGTATGAGGATTGAAATTTTATTTAAGTCTTACTTTGAGGGAACTGCTAGTCTATTTTGCAGTACCAAAACTGTCACCTGCCAGCAACGTCTGTCTGAATGAAAACATTTTTCTCCAGCGGACTCTAAATACACTCTGTGCAAGGCTCTGTGAGTCAGTTAAGTGAGGGTTCACAGGGCAAAGTGGGAGCCAAACCTTGGAGCACACTGGTACTGGCTGCTTTTTATCCAGCAAATACTGGTGGGCTCCAATTACTCTATAAAAGACCTGAAACAAAAACACTTAGTGTTTCTAAGGACTCCGGCTTGACCCAGCTCACTTCACCTCGGTTTATACTGCCTATTGAGCAGAATCTCTTCCAAAAGTATTTTGATCTCCACAAGCATGAAATAGTGAATAACAAGTTTGTTATTCCAAAAAAAAACAACAACAACAACCTCTGATTGTAACTTCTAACACTTACAAAAAACTGAGCCACAAGTTTCTTTAAGCTTGCCTGATGACAGGTTGCTTTGACCTTGATAACTCAGCTCAAAAGTAAGGACATTATTATTTCTTTCCTGTACCAATTTTTCTTTGGCAATAAATCCTGTTACGTTGCAAAGTCTGCTTATTTCCTCTTTTTGGGGGACACATTTGCCACATTTGCAAAGAAAATGCATGTGTAGGTTCAGCAGCTGAGTTGCGAGAGGTTTATCTGACGGCGGAGAACATAGATTATTAGCATTAGGCATGCTGTTCCTGTCAGAGTGAACCACACAGCCACACTGACCGACTTGCAACAAAAGCTTTTTGAAGAAAACGCAGTGTGACCAAAGGTAGAGGTGTCAGGCTGCTTGTACGATTCTCACACTCATTGCTAAGACAAAATGTTTTATAGCGGTTTGTTTTCTAATCAAATTAACCAATCAAATCACTTTACGCCAGAGCCACATTCACCCAATCACACCTACAAACATGCTCACATTCATACCAATTGATTGTGGTTGGTGGGCAACTTGGGACACATTGAGAGATCTAAGCTCACAACTTTTGGATTGCAAGATAAATGCGCTACCTGTTGTCTGTCAGCAATAGAAAGAACTCCTGAATCAGGACTGCGATACAGGATACGTAGATCTGTAGGCAAGTTAAGAGGGTTAACTTTCAGATCACAACTCATCAGACAACTACTCTTCCCAATAAGTCACAGCCACCCCCACTAACAAATCGGCAAATAGACGATATGTTATGTATATGCCAACTTTACTTATAAAGAACAATTAAAGACAATCGCTGTACAAGAAAAACAAAACGATTTATAAAAAATCTGGAAGAAAAATGAGAAATTACATTAAAAAGGTGAAACATTACCAAACCAATATGTTGTTTTTTTTTACTTATTTGTTAAAACTATTGTCATTACAATCTGTTATGAAACAGATAATCTGTGAAAAGATCGAGCTCCTCCACCATCCAAGTATCAACCAATCGGAGTCAGGAGGAAGGTCTTAGCGCTGTCAATCATTCTTGTGAACGTGCCGCTAAGCGTGCTAATGGTGGAGAAACAATTTATGTTACAGGAAAACTGTTTATCAGTGGCCATGCTAACTATTCTGCTAACAGGGAGAAGGTGTTTCATAGCAGAGAGCAAGGCGAGGGAGCGGCACACACACGGTGACATTTTAAATACTTTTTATAAGTTACATACTGCATCTTTAAATCTGTCTTTAGTTTTGCTTTAAAGTTGCAGACTGTTCTTAAGCATCTTCATTAGTGATCAATCTTTAATGAAAGACCTTCAGGAAGAAAAAAGCAGATGATCTAAGAAATCCACAAATAGACTGTGGACCAAGAAGCTCTGAAATACATATTCTGGGGCCAAGCCATATTTAGTACCTTATAAACAAGAGACAACGCCAAACAATAGTTAGCAGCAGGAAAAGATGTTCAGCATAGGCAGAAAAGTTTTAGTCAATTGGTAGAGTGAACTGAAATTAATAACAAAACTAATTTATACAAATTACTTCATTCAAATTGGATTTGAATTTAAATCTTTATTGAAATTATTGACCTAAATTGGATGCGATTGTTTGAATTTTGTCGAGATGAAAATTATTTTGAATTATTATCACTACATAAACAAACTGAGGGCAAAACATTCAGATTGGAGCATGTCTTATTTAAATAGTTCAGGAAAACATGACATGTAGAATACATCCTGAGTGCAACTTTAATGTGTGTCTCACCTTCTCATCTTATCCCCAATATGAACACTTTTAAAATATGTTACAGATGCATTTATACAACTTTGATGTTTGAATTGAAAAGTGAATTTTATAGAGCATTTTTGTTTTTTTCTCTAATCAGTAACTTAAAGATTTAACTTTATTTGACGCCACATTAGCTGCTCGGTCTGACTTGTTGTCTCTACCACACTTTCGTTTTATTCCACCCTTAAGCCTCAGTAGCATCATAAATCAACCTGCAGGCTCAGTTTACAGGAAGCATTTCGCTTGTTTTTCCACCCACCACACTTCTCTACAGGTTTCCCTCATTTGAAACCTGATTTTTGAAATGCCACAAATGCTCTCCGTCCAAACCGCCTCACCTGCGTCTGAACTCTCCCAGCAACCTTTCACCTTTCTGCCCTCCTGCTCCCCCCGTCAAACTTTCCCTCTCACCACCCTGTGTCTTCATCCATCCATCCAGCCCCACCCCCGAGCTGAAACCTTACTCGCTGATAATTTTAGCAGGCGTGTGACCCAATGTTCACTGACACACTTCTGTTTCACTCTCTCTAACGGTTTGTCGTGGGTTTTTTTTTTTTTTTTTCTCCCGCCCGTCTCTCCCGGGAGGCTTTTCTTCCGGACAGGTGGTGCGTTTTAACCTTTGCACCAAACAATGGCAGGTTATTGACACTATTTCATAATGTGGTGTCTGATCTCGAAGCTATTGATGTAACGATGTCATTATAGCATCATAACCATGTCTGTAATTGAAAAAAACATCCAGTGACAGCCACATCGTGTGAAGTTTAATGGCTTAATCGTCCACATCCCAGTCGTTCCAGCGTGCGAGACATTTGGCAGGTGAGCGATGTCCCCCCTCATTTGGTGGCCCGTATTATTTGAGACTTACGAGATCCGTTTCACTGATCTGCTCCTCATACAGCCTCGTTTTAGACCGAGCAATTCACATAAACCGTAACACACAACCAGCTGTATCAAGTCGGGCTCAGAGATACAGTTCATGTGCGTCTGGAGAGCACCAATAAGCAGCACTGTGTTCTCGCCACCCTGCTCGAGCGTATCTGTCAGCGTCCTGAGGGTCCACAGAGGGAGCTTCCTCTTTGTTAAGGTCAGGGGTCAACCACAGCGGTGTCTCCTGGTGGAAGTTAACGCAGCAGTCCCAACCCGGCATGCTTTAATTTGCAGATTTACAGGTCAGAGGACATCCAAACAGACTAAAAACTCAACATTTTTTATGTTTGAGTTGAAATTCCTCGACTACAAATGATTTACTTTCCATTCTCTAAATATTCCCCAACAAAAAATAAAAAATGCGACAATTACAATGAGAGACAGTGTTAGTGGCTCTCCAATTTAGAATTGCACACCTTCACTGGATGCTGCTCTGCCAATTTATTGATTACAGCTCATTTTAAATTTTGTTGAGGGAAATACATTCCTACTTCCATAAATGACTTAATTTTAGCTTTGAATTTAGCATTTTAGCAGATGCTCTAGAAAACGTTTATTATTTCTGCAGCAGAAGCTCCTCACACATACAAAATCTGAACTCTAAATATTCCTTCAACAAATATTAAAAGGGTTAGCCACCACTTAAACGCATGGTCCTCCATTTTTATAAAATAAATGTGTCTTATCTACCCCAGTAGTTCAACCTCAAAATGTTATGTTAGAATAACTCCAGAAGGTGAATGTTCACAGCATTTAAACCCCTTTTTTGTCACGATTCAACTGCAGCTGCAGTTTATGTGATTGGAAAAAAAAAACCCCACAAGAACCAAAGAATTGAGAAGTAGGAGGAAAATGATACAGAATACTCAACATTTTCTCATACAAAAATCTTAAAAACTCATTATTTTGTTTTCAGACCCTCTATTTTTTGTCAGTATTTTGAAGAAGCCCATATTCTCTGCAAGAACAGCAGGAAGTCTTCAAGTGTTTGTCTCTACCAGATTTGTACATCTATAGCACATGCGCCAAATCCGAGGCCCGTGGGCCAAATCCGGCCCACTATAGCTTTTAATGTGGCCTTGTAGATTCTAGACTAAAATCTTAGTGCTTAAATATTATGTCATCAGTCAAATCAATGCAGTTTTTAATCTGTTTATTGGCAAACTATATCAATCAGTCCCTCCGGTGTCTTGAGAATTATTGTGGAAATTCACACAAAATCAACAAATTTCTGCACTTTTTTGCCCGAATAATTGGGAGTTTATTGCAGATTTTTCTCAAAAATTGTCAAAAACTTTCCTACTTCTTACACCAGCTCTAATTGATGTTTGGTTATAGTCCATGACCTGTTACAGCGAGTAATAAAAAGTCGCAGTTACCGTCATAAATAAGTGCAAATATCGAAAATATTTCCAAATTAGTACCGCAAACACTATTTGGTGCAAAAAAAGAATCACAAAATCCTGGAGGGACTGAAAAGATGTTCAATGATATTATTTAATGTTAAGAATTCATTGATATATTAACAGTTTGTGAACAGGTTTCATCAATACATTCAGCACAACCGGCCCTTTAAGAGCATTCAGGATCTTAATTTGGCCCAAAACGAAACTGAGTTTGACCCGCTGATCTAGAGACTTTCGTTAGTTCCCCTTTTCCTTCCTTTACATTTATTCACCACTTTATGCTGGTGTGTCACATAAAGTCCCAATGAAACCCTTTTAGACCAAATCTCAGTATGAATACTGCTTTTAGCAGCTGAAACGCACTTTTTTTTTAAACAGTTTATCTTATTCTCTTTCCCTGAGCTGCAAAAACAAATCTGCGCGTCGACCCGAAAACACACAGCACCGCATTCTGCTCCAGATCAATAAATGAGTCATATTATGACAACCCATTAACAGCTCCACACATCAAACCCTCCGAGGCTTTTAATTCCTTCCGGTCGCCACAGCAGAGTTTGCACCTGAGAAAGAGAGGAGTGTCACATCGCTGAAACGTCCGGCTTGTAAACAGCGTGACAAATTGAGATTTCTTATTTATATCTGACTTGCGGGTCTTGGAGGGGTTCATGGAGACGGGTCGGGGGGTTAGAGACTCTCTTCGGGCGACGGGCCAGGAAAATAAGAAGAACCGTGTCTCTGCTTACTTTGTCATTTACAAATTTGTTCGCTCTCCACCCAGCTGCTCCGGGGCCGTGACTGCTCATTATCTTGTCTTATAATTCACAATCAAAGCTGCAGGAAGGGGCAGTTTGAAGCTGTGAGTCCATTACGTCTGCAGCAGCAACACGCTGGATGAAAATAAGAAAGTCTGCAGTGCCCTCACAGAATAACCCCGGATGAGCGTTTTAACAGATGACATCGTGACATGGCCACATCTCAGCATGTATAGCTAACCTGTCTGCTCAGGTTTCCTGTATATAGTATTTATAACCACCAATACTTAAAAGGCTGCAGGATGAGTGGGAGTACAGGTGCCACAGAGAAATCATTTTTTTCCAGGATATAAACAGGGAAAGGTAAGAGTTCAAGTAGTGACTCAACGTGTAAAAAATAAAATAAATAATGGTAATATAACTCCTGTTTATTGTTGAGATGACTTTCCATTTACTGCTTTCACTCTGGCGTTGTGGGCGTTATAAAACTGCAGGTCTGTTAATGTGTTTGATACCAAGTCCCGCTTAGAAAAGAAGCACAAAGACAGCAGATGGGGAATACTGATTGGACAAGAGGCCATGAAAAGTAGCTATTGTGATCAAAACACGGAGGACAATTTAAAGAAATTGAGCAAAAGCAACAAACTTCACACGAAAGTAACCAGAAAAGGAAAGACTGGCGAGTAGAGAAAGCGGGTGCAGAGGCGGACCATGAGGATGTGGGGATGAGAGAGAGGAGGTAAAGGTAGAAACACTTACCAGGGTCTGCTGGTATCTCAGAGCCTTCCTTTGCGACGCATCTGCAGCCATTGACGCGCTGTCACTGATCCAAAAATAACCCCGCTGGACACCCCAGCATTTCCAACGGCGTTGGCAAACACCATGCACCGCGCAGTCTTATATGTACCCTCTTCACACCAGGTCAAATAAACACACAAACATCTTGTGCTTCTCGGTCTCCTGGCTGAGGAGAGCAAAACTCTAAGCGGATGAGACGACTGGTGAAGGCGCTCCTCTCCTGATGGTCCAGAGGCTGTGAGCGGCCCGGCTCCACTTCAGGACTGACGGACAGAAATGAGACGGACAGACAAAGCAGAGCAAAGCCATCTGATGAGGCAGAGAGGGACACAGCGCTTTCCTTTATTAGAACTGCAGACACCTAATAACACACACACACACACACACAAACAGAACTTGTTGCTCCTGCAGCACCCTCCCTACCAGCCAACCATTAGATGTGTGTGTGTGTGTGTGTGTATGTTTGGATGGCCTGTTCTTGTTTGGACACCGGCGGTGGAGGGGGTGGTAGCTAGAAGGGCACCCCTCACAGGGCTGCCCCTGCAACGTGAGCGAGAAGGTGCACATGACACCCCCTATGACAGCTCACACCTTAGCAGCCAATGCAGCGAGGCATTCCCCCCTTACCCTCACATGCTGGGGCAGCGCCCTCATCCTTAAATGTACCCTCACACAGCAAACACTCAACCTGAAGAACCCCGCCTGCAAAGCCCTCTGCATGTTCCTGAACCCTGCAGCTGGCGCAGGTAACCCAGTGCAGGAGAGTTAAGTCAATCTGTGCTGTAGAAGACGGACAACTCAGAGGTCTCATATCCTGAGAGACGACATCCCAAACAGACAAACACATCCTGATCGATCTCTAAATTTTGGAATGGAACCGGAGATGGACAAACCGACTGGGGGCGCTGCTTCGGTCTATTATCGGTCACACAGGGCGACTGTGGCTACTATCGAGTAGCTTGCCACCATCAGCGTGCGAGTGTGTGCGTGAATGACTGACCGCAGTGTGAAGCGATTTGGGGTTCTCTGAACTTAATAAAGTACAAGTACAAGCCATTTACCATTTTGTGGTGAAGAAAGAGTCGAGCCAAAAAGCAAGACTCTCCATTTACCGGTCTGTCTTTGTTTTCACCTACGGTCGTGACACGTGGATGATGACCGAAAGAACGAGATCCCATATAAAAGCGGCAGAAATGAGCTCCCTCAGGAGGGCGGTTAGATGGGCTGAGTGGGAGAACCACTGCTTATCAGATGAGGTGGTCCGAGCATTCGATCAGGATGCCCTCAGAGCGCCTCGCTTTGGAGGTTTTCAAAGCATAACCCAGGGGGAGAAGAAGATCCAGAACCTGGTGGAGGGACCAGGTTTGGTCTGGTCTGGGAACCCTTAAGGTCCTCCAGAATGAGCTGGACGATGTCACTGGGTAGAGATGTTTGGGTTTTCATCCTGGACTTGTCGCTCCCATGACCCAGTCGTGGTTTAGTGGAAGCCAATGGCTGGATAAATAAACAAAAATGTCACAACATGAGCAGTTATCAAATATCTCACTATGGTCGTATTATACATTAATAATTCATTATTAAATATTTTTCTTTTGTAACATTTTAATCTCCATCTCTGCATCTAAAGTGAAAAGAAACAGTTTGTTCCTGCAACTTTCACTGTCATTTTATGCACATGGGATTCGCACTGCAATTCAACTAAAGGCAGCTGGGGGACTCTAACTTTTCAAGTTGGAATTTCAAATTTAGTAAGCCATCTATTTGATTTGATTTCAGTAGAAAACTCTGAGTTTCAAGTGCAACTTGAACGATATCTGGAAGCAACTACCGTACAAAGTAGACCAACAAAGACCTGAGATAAGACCTGGTAGATTCATCATTCTTGAGTTGTTCATTTGCTGCATGGCAAGTTTCCAGCTACCAGCTCAAGGAATCACTTTGTTGCTGCCAAAACACTATTTTATATCCACTAAACTCTGTTCTTTGGCATTTGTCATAGATTTAACTAAAAAAAAAACCCACACACACTCATTGTGAAGTTATCCAACACAACACTGGTTCATCCTTTGAATTCAGCCTTTTAAATATATCAAAATGATTCATCCGTCAGAGGTGAATGGGCTTATAAATTACAAAATTCCTCTAAAAAATGAGGTCAGATACTTGACTGAAAATGGGTTTGTAAATAAAAAAGGGCAATGTTTAGAGAAACACTTTGAAAACATATTGAGACAACTATAAAAAAAAAAAAATTCCCACAAATGCTGGTGGAAGTATTTATGTAGGCGTCTCTCTTTCGTTGGAGGGTTGCTCCTCTCGGGCTAATGAGACAGGCGGCCATTATAAAAGCCACAAAGACGCACACAGATCCCTCCTAACTCTGGCCCGCTTTGTGGTCCACACGCAGGCACATAACATCTTAATCTCACAGCTACATCAGAGGCCAGCAGGAAATGTGTTACTCTGACTATGTGTGTGTGTGTGTCAGGGGGAGAATGACTGTGGACAGCTGGCTGGGCCTGTATCTGATACACCAAGAACATTATCAGCGGGTGTCGGCGGGCAAAGCGAGAGGTTCCTACATCCCAGTTTGCAGCATGGAGAGACCTGAGCGCAGCGAAATAGTGCGCAGCCAGTTATACTATACCGGAGAACGGAGAGGACAGGCTGTACACAGGCAACAACACACACAAACACGGCAACAAGGGGGATCGGATACGGCGGAGCACGCACAGGAGCAGCCGGGCTGCATGGTGGAAACTACATTCTCCAGTCAAACTGCCGCATTTTTACAAAGAAAAAAACAAAACAAACTTTTAAAATGAAAGCTTTTTTTTATTGTAATGAACATTTGGCAGTCATTGGTCGTGAAGACATCTCCTCAGCCCCCTCCCCCCTTTAACACAGTGTGGTACAATAAAGTCTGACCTTCAAACCTTTTCACACCAGCTTCTCTCTTTATGTTATATCTCCACTATATCAGTATAAAAAGGAATATCTCTGCTCCACAGCAGAGTAATCTTTAGGAACAAGGTCGTGTCCAGATAGTTACATAGTTTTCCCACAAAACAACACTGACGCAACTGAACATACTTCACCTCATCGAGGCCTCTCTGGGGGGCTTTTAATTGTCGAACAGGCTTTGGAGATATTCCTCTGTGTGGAGGGCGACTACTAGAAAATCTCCACTGTGGTCATGAGTTCACCAAACAGAAAATCCTCACATGGCACAGGCTGCTGGAAGGAAGCTGCTTCGTGTTTATGGAAGACATCGTTTATCCTGACTGCATCAGTTGTAGTAATTTCACAAAATAAACACTACAGTGCTTTGCAAAAGTATCAATACCTCTTAAACCCTTAAATCTTTTTGCATTTTGTCACATTGTCACTACAAACATCAGTTCATTTCACCTGAGTTTTGTGCAAAGATGTGCTTGTTTGCAAAGTGGGAGATATAATTTCCAAAATTACAAAAGAAACACATCAGGCAGGTCACTGATTAATTTGTGGAGAAGTTTGAAGCAGGGTTAGCTTATAAAACAGTAAGGAAAATAAAAATAGGTTTGGCTAAGTGTAGACATCATCGTTATGGTGAAATATGGTGGTGGTGGGAGTATCATGCTGTGGGAATGTTGCTCCTCTGCAGGGACAGAGAAGCTGAAGCTAAACAGAGCAGAAAAACAAAACGAGACAGTCGTGGAAGTTCACCTTAAGCCCTGAACACAACTCCAGAGCTACATTAAAACAATTTAAACTAGAGCATATTTAGGTGACAAAGTTCATACCTGAATCTGATTAAGTGTTTGCGACAGGACGTGAAGGTTTACGAACGCTCTCAGGCGTTTATTTGTAAAACATTTTCTTTCCACTTCCCAATATTGTTCTACTTTGTGTTGTTTCTTCATTCCAAATCCCAATAAAATACACTGATATCCATGGTTACAATGCAAGAAAATGTGAAAAACATTTAAGGGTATGAATAATTTTGCAAGGTACTATTAAAAAAAGGTCAGGAATCATACTGTAGATGAATAAATAAGAGTAGCACCAAAATCCAGCCCATCGCCATGTAGTAGGCAGGAGAAGTTTAAAGATTATAACTGAATAAAGACATAAAATAAACATTTATAAAGCTGCATTCTTCCAACTCAGCATTTAAAGCTAAATGAAAAGAATAAATGACTGAAAGACATCCTTCTGAAGATGCCCTGAGTGGATAAAAACATAACCTCTCTAACCTGTTTCTTTTTAAACCTCTTTTGATTTACATCCGTCTGTAAAACCACAGGGTGAGAATATTATTGATCTAAAAGAGGCGATGAAATGATTCGTCTCCGTGGTGCTGCCCTCTGCCTGTCGCCACACTAAAAGCAAGTTGTCTTCACAACTCATAACAAACGCGTACAAATAAAAAGCGTGGGTTTAAAAATCCATATAAAAGCAATTCCATACAAAACGAAGCCACAAAAATATATCTGTGTACAAAATACAGGTTTTAAAAAGAGCCTTGAGGAACTTCGGAGCTGCTGTGCAGCTCGACTGAAAAGGATTTACAATTAAACTGGCATAAACACAAATATTTTGCTTCTTATTTCAGAGTCGAAGTGGAACAACATAAGTGAGGCGTGGATGTGAAGTTGTAACGGGGAATGCGAGGTAATAACCGGCAGTTCTGTTGAGCTTTTACAGAAAGGCTTCAACACAAGGAATGATCTGTGTGTGGTTTGTTTAAAGTGCGTTTCTGCATATCAATACTGGGGCTGGTACTTGGGGAAAAGGTAGAGGTCTTTGCAGAGTGAGCTGGTGAACTCGGACATCTCTTTGCAGCGATGGTGGGCGGTGCCTGGGGCGAAACCTTCCCTCTCCTTGATACGTGCATTTACCTGGACAGAGGAATAAAACCGGCTTCATGAGCTTTTTATGAGGAAGCAACAGTATGAGTTTATTCTTTAAAAAAGAGCATCTTTCACCTGCACCAGCATGTCTGAAAGGTGTGTGTCTCTGGCATGAAGGCGGAGTGCTGTGTTCAGTTCCTGGATAAACCAGGACCCTCGCTTGGTGTTTCGCATTGCTGCTGTGCCTTCAGTAGAAAGACATCGAACAACAGAGACTTGATACACAAATAAAAGTCACGAGAATGAATATTGTGGAAAATGTGCTTTTAACTAAAATCAGCAGCAGCAGAAGTTAAAACCAAATCAAAAGATATATACACCTTTTTTCTCACTGTGTGGACTTAAATCAGGCAGAAAGAGACGAGTTCTGAGTCCGAGAGATGAACGTGTTTAATTTTGAAATGTGCAAACTGAACCCAGAATAAAAGCCATAGACCTAATGAAGAGGTTTCCTGAAGCTGGGAAACCTCTTCATTAGATAATAACATTTCACTCTGTTATTATCCGGAGTGAAATGTGTTCTGCAGTGACATGGGCTGAAAAGGAAGCCATTACTCCAAAAGAAACATAGAAAAGTCAAATTGCAGTTTTCAAATCCACACAGGGACAATGATCTTCAATGTGGAGACATGACACGAGGTCTGATGAAACTAGAGAGGATTTGTTTGACCATAATGACCACAGACTGGAAAACAGGGACAGTTGTACCATCCTAACTGTGAAGCATGCAGGTAGCAGTTTCATATTGTGGGGTTATTTTGCTGCAGGAGGAACTGATCCACTTCCAAAAGTACATGGAATCAAGAGGAAACAACATTATGTGGACATATTGAAGCAACATCTGAAAACATCAGCCAGGAAGACAAAGCACAGGTGAAGATTTGTCTTCAGGACGGACAATAACAAAATGACCTTCTTGAAAATGACCAAAGTGGCTTAAGGATAATAACATCAATGTTTTGGCCATCACAAAGCCCTGACCTCAGTCTGATGGGGAAGTTGTGGTCAGATCTGAAAATGTGTGAGGCTACAAATCTGTTCCCAGGTCCACCAGTTCTGCCAGGAGAACAAAACGCCAGTAAACTACTGTTAGGAGCTTGTGGGAAGAAACCCAAAACGTTTGACCCAAGTCATTCAGTTCAAAGGCGACGCTACCAAACACAGAAGAAATGCATGTAACGTCTTATTGTTAAGATATTTCTGACATATTCTCTCCCTCATAATTCTGGCATTTAGAATTTGATGTACCTTAATCTGTTATTAAAAAGGTAACTTTACACCCGTTTAGGATTTCATTCTGGAAAAAAAAAAAAAAAAACACTCAAAGACTGAAAAGGCAAACCAAAGACGAAATTCAGTCACATAAAATTCCAATAAATAACAGTGAAGTTTGTGGTTGTAATGTGACAAAATGTGGAGAGAATTAAGGGATAACAGTTATTTTTCAAGGTACTGTGAATGTTGTAGTAATGTGATGCAGTAAAAACAATTGAGTTAATATATGTAGTATCATATAGTTCTGTCCAGTTAAGGTCCAATGGTTTTAAGGCTTTTAGATTTTGAGGTTTTAATATTGACACAAACGTTCAATACCTAACGTATAAAACGACAGAAACAGAACTCTGCTGCCCTACTTTCACAAATTAGGACGTCACTTTTTATTTTCCATGAATAAATAAATATAAATGTAAGACAAACAAGATAAACTTACAAATTCTCTGACCTTTGAGAGACGCAAAGCCACAGATCATGTCTGAGCGCTGAGGCAGTTTAATCCTGGGCCTCCCCACGTCCCGCCTCTGTCTGGGGTCTGCGTCCCCCTCTGCCTCCCTCCCTGCGTCCCGCTGCTCGCAGCTCGGTGAAGACGTCCTCCCCGGCCCGTCCAGCTGCTCGACTCCACAGTCCATCTCGTCTAAAACAGAACAGGCTCCAGTTAGTTGCTTTTAGCATTGTGCGGGCTATAAAACTGAGGCACTTTAGAGGAGACGATGTTTCCGTCATCAGACTTGTCTCGATCTGTCTGCTACGTCTGCACAGACAGAACTCCAGCTACATGTTGCGTAAGGCTGACTGAACAGGTTCTCCATTGTTAAGATAAAATTAAGGCAGCAGCCCTCGGCTGGAACAGGGATGTAACATGACGTCATGTCCATGGCTGACACTAGAAACCACCTGTCTAGTGAGGTGTAAAATCTCCATTATTCATGTTTCACGTCCTCCATGATCATATCGAGCCTTTTCAAGTTCACCCCGGCAGACAGGGAGGTCTTTTCCATTTTACCTGCACTTCAGGGATGAAGAAATCTGTCAAAACACGACTTCCTTCAAACAACGTATCACTTCTGATCTAAACACCTTACTAAAACAACCTGCTTCCCTGGTGTTTGCAGCGCTTTGAAGGGCTCTGTGATCACCACTGGGCCCTTGATGAAAAGGGAGTATTTTCTATTGATTTTCCATCAAGCAAGCCTACTGCTAATCTCATGTTGCAGAGTCATGTCAATTGGTAATCGCTTTTCTAGGAGAAATGGTTTCCAGATTTCAAAACAGCAGCTGAAATGGGCCCGGTAGAGTTCCACTGCTGCAAAGGAGCAGAAATGTTAACTTCTCTAGAAGAAATAAGACGTCCTCTAATCCAAGATACGACAGCAGTTACAGGGAAACTTCCTCAATAAGTTTACTGAAGAACTATCATTCACTCTAAATCCACGTGGGCCCAGAGAAACATTGGATTTAAGATTAGACTGGAGCTAAATTGTTTCCACTTTCATCGCATCCATTGTCCTTTTTGGGGTTGAAAGAGATTGAGGCATCCAGTCAATTCATCGGTCCAAATTAGTGATGTAATTTAATGTGTCACATTATATGTATTACAATATTTAAAAATCCATTTTCAGTACAATACATTTTTGAAAAAATTAAATAAATAAAATCAGCTGCTGTTGTAATTTGATTATTTTAAGCCTGAATGGCCCTTAATATAAGAGATCTGATCAATTTCCAATCAGTAATAAAGTAAGAATCTATCTTATCCAGGAAATATTGGATAAGATCAATCTGAGCAACTTGCTTCTCTTTCGGTAAGAAGTCTGCAACTGGTGTAATAATTAAAATGTAAAATTTTCTTTGTTTCTTAAGCAGCAAAATGCAGTTTTTTTACAGCAGCCGTTATCAGTGTGGCATCATCTCCTACTATAAATGAATAATAAACGTTTGTAGTAGCAAAGATAGTAAATAAAAATGTTTTAACCCCTATTCTGATATCTTCTATTATTACAGACAAAAATCCTAATGACATATCTAAGCTTTACAGAAAACTGGAGATCAGAAACTGCAACAAATCTGTGATGCTTGTATTTTAGTTCCACTCTATAATGCAGTAGAAACCCGCAAAATAAATGTTGCACTTATTTAGTTCACAATTAAACCAAACAGGGTTTTGTGGCACATTTGACACAATCTGCATCTGGAGCTTTGCAGCAGAAAGATGGCTGATAAAACACCAAATGCACTGATTATTTCATCAGCCAGAAAGGAGAAAGTAGATCATATCTGGACATGTGGAGGAAGAGACTGTTATTTGACTAATGTCTTTCTAACCATAAGCTGCTCTAAATTATGTCAAAATGTCCAAGAAATGACAAACTAAATCTCAACGTACTACATGCACTATTGTTATTTACCTCCTCTGCAGGCTTGAATGAAAAACATCTTTGGCTTGTTTTGAAGCAGAGGACAGTGTGCGTTGTCAAAGGCCTCAAACACCCAGTCCAGCTGAACACAAGCAAGTTAAAAAGATTAAATTAAAACACACAATTGTATCATCTTAAATTCATTTTTTTAAACAGATTTACCTGGATAAGTTGTCCATCTGTGCCATAAATTGCTCCTTCCACGCCGTGGGAGAGCAGAGACACCACACAGCTGTCCACTGTCCGGTGTTCGGGCCGCCTGCAGAAGTTCTCAATGCACGTCCTCATGCCCTGCTCAAATTTAAGAGACAACTAGTTGAAACACTCATGTAAATAAAAAGTAAGTCCTTTCTAGTGCTTTTAGAAACGGCTTCTCAGAACGCATTAAAATACTAAACCGTATGTTTGCTTTGTCAAGCGTGTTCTTTCCACCAGATGGAAAACAGCTAAACTAGGGTAAGCAAACAAATGTTGCTCTAAATGATCTTCCCTGCACCAGTTGCTTAAAAAGGTCCTTAACAAGCTCAATAAGCAGATTCAGGAAACCTATTTGATGTCAAAGCTCCTCAGATTTACTTTTCCTGTTCAAGTTCATCATGTGAAAAGACGACTTCTCATCTGCTAAATCAGGAGTGATTCGGAGTTGCACCTGAGCAGTGAGGTCTCTGTGGACACTGACGTGGTAGTCCAGCTCCGTGAAAACCTTCCTGAGGACTTCGTCGTCCACTTCACCTCCTTTTCTTGGGTCAAGACCAGGAGCAGAGCAGGAGTCAAAGGTCACGTTACTGATGACCAGGGCAAAGCCTCGTGGCGAGGAGTTCATTCTGTAGGACTGAAGCAGGGAATGAAAATCTTTTAATGTGACAGAATAATACAACATATATGACAATTTAACATTCATTTCCAATATATTAGTGTTGCCCCACCTTCTTCAAATCAAACAAAATTTGTGTCAAATGTTTATGCAGCATTTTTTTTATTTGTGTTACTATCATTTTAAAAGGTATTAATGAATGTTTCCAGAGGTCATCAAAGGTCAATCCATCCTTTAACCATAAACTCATTTACAACATGAAACGAAAGTGGTGTCAATCAATTCTGTGTAGCACTGTTTTTTGTTTGTGTCTTATTATTCTAGACATTTTAATAAAAATGTTTCCAGAGGTTATCAGCGGTTAACCAGATCCCAAACATTAGAATCAAACAAAATGGATACCAATTAATTTTGATATATGTACAAGCTGCTACATTTATTGTTTGTGCTGCTTTTGCTGGCAAGATATTAAGGATTTACACTGGTGAACCCTCCCTGCTTCACAAAACCCAAGTCGAACCAAACTGGTGCTACATTTGTGATGGTTTGTGCTGCTAAAAAAAAAAAAAAACACAAATCCAGTAAAGTTGACTGGAATCAGTTTCGTTTGATTTTTGTAAGGAGCTGGTTGACCTTTAATGACCTCTGGAAACGTATTGGCTGCACAAACAAAACATGTTGCAGCACAAACCAGAAATGACTTTCCCTTACTTGGAGGTCATAAACAAAACCATAAAATAGTGTTACTACTGTTGATCTGCTGAGCTGGACTGTTGGTAATGTACCTGCTTGCAGTGAGACAGATAAAAGTCAGGAGCGCACGGGAGAACAGGAGTGCTGATGGGACTGTCGGCGTCGAGGCTGAACTCCATGGACTCTGCTGCAGACAATCAAAAACAAAAAGCTCTGCTCGTCACTGGTTTTTCTGCTCGTTCAAATCTCTCAAGCAGCTGCAAGTGTTTTTACAACTAAAATTATGCAGCATTGTTGTGAATGAGTCACTGTTAGGGTGGGGTGCCTTTAGGTAGAGGAGCCAGACTTTCACACCTCACACATACAGAAAAATACTACAAGACTTAAACTTTAGGAAGTTGAAACGAGACTTATTTCAGCAAGTAGTTTCTAAATGCATTCCTGTTTAAATATTTAACATTTTCTTTTAACTGAAACAACAGATAAGGCCTTTTGTTAGGACACCACCTTCTTGTCTCCCTGGAAACAAACACTGACAACAACACTGGCTTCAGAATAACCTAATTTACTTTGAATGCAGACGGGACACGCTGCGATAAGTACTCACTGTGTGTCCTTGCTCTCTTTGCAGCGTATTCCTCCTGAGTTGGAAATGGGAGAGAAGTCCTCTGGAATGAAAAAGTTAAATTAAAGTTAAATGTCAGCATCTTAAATGGTGAATATATAATCCTACTCAAGCTCTCAGAGTCTCTACTGGAAGGTGTTTGACGAACTCTGCTGGACTATGTACATGAGAACTAATAGGTGGGATTTACAATTCCCAGATTTTCCTGATTATAATTTCTTCTTGCCTTTTTCCTTCCTTTGTCCCTGTTTTCCTCTCTGACTGGGCTGATCTCTCCGGACGACTCTGAGGATGCTCCGCATCTATCAGAGGGCCTGGCTGAGAGTGACGAGGTGCTGCTCACCTCACTGCTTTCCTCTTTGTCTAATAAAGATGACTGAAAAACACCACTTTACTAAAGCTTAGCATTCTTTGGGATTTCTATCAATTTTAAGCTGCTATGGGGAAAAAAACTTACAAAGGCTTGACTTGATAGGAAACACCAAAAGTCTGCAGTCATCATATTTATGGATTTCATGCCCCCTGCTCACCTCTCCGTTACTTCGCGTCTTCTCCGGTCGTTGTGACTTTTCTTCTGGCACTTTCTCAGCCTGAATACACTGCAAGCATAAAACAACATAAATACTGTGCAGAGATGAATGCTCCAGCTGATGTACATTAAGGTTCCAGCTCACATCCACGTGTGTCTCTCTGCTGTTCCTCTCGGGGGATTGTGCTATCAAGTCATAGAGGTGCTGCTGCTCAGTCTCCTTCAGAGCCGAGCAGAAGCTCTGGAAGGCCTCAGGTCCCCGTTTTGGTAGGAGAAGTAACAAACGCCAGCTACGTTTCTGAGATGTTTGCTCTGCCTTGGATTAAAGAGGTGAGGAGAGATTAGTGTTCACAAATTCTCTTCTTTAGCTCTCTATTATTATTTGATCTGATTATATTTTTGACATGCAAGCGTGCGTCGTAGCATCACAACCAACAATAATTGCAATCCAAACTTTATCCCTCATAGTTTGGCCGTCAAAATGTAATTACTTTAAAGCTGTGGTTCTGGCTTTTATCATGTGAATCAGAAATGATGTAAAGTACTTATTACTTGCTTAGATACAATTATTAGAACCTGAGAATCGAATCAGATAAACATAATAGTTGTGTAGTTGTAGAATGGAAAGATAAAAAGCTGTGTTTTGCAGGATACTTGGTACTAACCACGCATCAATCTGGACCCCAAATGAGGCAGCAGTTCTAACAGACCAACACAAAGGCTCATAAAAAAAAAAAACCCTTCAAACTGTAACGCCGGCTGCTGTTTTTCCAACGTGCCAGCAGGCTGATTATTGACTGTTTAATGTGTTGCATAATATCTGTGCTCACACACCATGATGGTTTCTGCCATGTTCTCGGTAAGTATGCCATCAGCTTGCAGTGACTGGATGAGCAGCTCATCCACGACCAGCTGTTTGCACAGAACAGCAGAGTTTCTCCGGAGAGCCTTTTTGTCCCGCTCCAGCATGCCGCACTCCAACATTTTCCTGCAACACACCACACGAAGGGGGAGCAACCTTTGACTTTTTCAGTTCAAAGAGTCACTTTTGCGACTGCTGCCACATAACGCAAATTGTCTAGAGGTTCAAAAAAGATTTAAAAAAAGTTTTAAAAAATGTTCTAACATGTTTTAATCTTGTTTAATACTTCCATACATCAATTATTATGTAAAGAAATGGGGAAACTTACAAAACCAACTAAAAACCTATCAACATTCTTCAGAAGAAAGCTATGCAGGTTATAAATGCATCAGATTATTGGCATCCAACCAACAAAATTAAAATTTCATGACTTAGTAAAGATCAGAACTGCACTGACAAAGTACCTAGTTCATAATAAACCTCTAGGCTGGATAGAAGTGGTTTGAAATTAGGGCTGTAGTGATACAATAATCTCACGATACGATATGATACACGATATTCTGCTCACGATACGATATATATTGCGATACTCAGCAAACGATACAATTCAATACACTTTTGCGATTTTCTGAAAGATTTTAGAGGGACAGAGTGATTTTGGTGACATTTTGTGACTGTTATAGAGTTGGACTGAATTAATTTAACTGAAAACTGATTAAAAGCACCAACTACACAATACCTGGCTCTGGTTGGACATGGACACAGACTTAAAGTCGACAGCTGGACAAAATGAATCAAAGAAGTGGTGAGAAAACATATTTCTTTTAATTGAAACAGTACAAACTGTAGCTTACATGCATTTGTAAAGTAAATAAAGTGCACCAAGTACCCTGCTCTGAATAGTTTGATACCTTTTAACTTTAACACTTAACATCTGAAGGAATCACTCTTAGCCTGATGACCTAATCACTCTCCTAGCGAAGCAAGCAGTGAGTGAGCAAGGTGACAGTTGGATGTTACGATATTTGCGGATGAAAATCGATTTTTTTCTAGGAAAAAAATATCGATATCGCAAAATCGATACTATTACACAGCCCTATTTGAAATTAAAGAATGAGTATGAATTTAGAAAGGTTTATTTAAATAACTAAAAAAGTAAGGACAAAATTTTAAATAATTGTACTTTGCTTAAAGGGATTCATCTGTTGAGTAATTGTTGTGAGGAGTTAAAACTGTTTCTTTTTACTATTTACATTAAAATATACATCTAAAACAACAGAAAAAAATAAGGTAACGTTTGATTATCATAGTTTATTTTCGTTTATGATTTTGTCAGACAATTCGTTGGTGATCTTTACATATACAGTGAATAGTTATTTTGATTTTATTTTTTGTTATTGATTCATCAGGAGAGAAAAAACACCATTTTGTAATGCCCAACTAACATTAAGCACATACCTTGAAGCTAAAAAGCTTACTTTTAAAAGCCTTATACCTTTCTGTTGTGTTATTCTATGCAGATACTGCATGACAATATACAGAGGGATTGCCAAAACCATGTTTCCTTATTGCCTTTACAATTAAAAGCATGTTATTTGGCTTTGTAGGAGCCACAGTTGAAGGGTCAAAGCGGTCGGGAGCCTCAGGTTGCAGATCCTTTCACTAACCCAACAGGACATCCATGAGAATCCATCCACTTCCGCTGACAATCTGCTTGTTTCTACTTGGACATAAACTATATTTTCCCTCTCGTGGTGCTGGTTATCTGGCTGTATCACGCAGGTTGTCATATGTATGAAACCATTTTTTTTCTCACGTAATGACACATAAATTATACTAGTAATGTAAAAAAAAAAAAGCACTTCAGTCTCGTAAAACTTAATACCATATAAATAGTTGGTTTATTTTAAACGCTTCCAATACAATACGGGGCAATCAGAACGCATGTAAATATGGTCATCAAAAATTACATTTCAACAAGTGTTGACATTGATGCTAACCTGAGCGATAGAGGCTGTTACCGATGCTAGCTGGCTAACTAGCTAACTTCGACTTTTTGCTGCGTTTAATTCTCTTTAAAACCTTTCAATCGAACCAAGGACTTACCGTTCCTTTGTGTATGCAACAAAACGTCAAACAGTCCGACAGAAACACCAAAAACCTTTCACACCTCTCACAGAGCCTCATGCAAATTAACCACACACATTGACATCCTCCTTCTCCCTCCACCGACTAACTTCCGCGGGGTGAAAGGCTGCAAAACAGAGAAGGCGGGAAATATTCAGCGATTCTGACCAATTACAGAACAAGAAATTCTGAGTGACGTTTTCAGTAGCCAATGATAAGCCGTTCCCCCCCATGCTGTAAAACTAAAGTAAAAAGGGCAACTTTGAATTTGAATCGTAAATAAATAGCCAATTGACAGGGACTACTTCGTGATACAACGTCAAAGAGGCGTTTCGGAAAAAAGGATGGTTATTGAAATATGTAAAAATGATTATTTACAAGAGTGAAAAGCTCTGCATGAGTTGCTTTCGCTTTTTTTTTTTTTTTTTTTTTTATATATAAGTGTAACGGGAATTCGGGGGGTTTCATTTTATTTAGATTTATTGAACAGAAAATCCCGCTGAGATCATTTCTGTCGCATGGGAACAATGGCCAAAGTGGCAGTCACACCAACCTTTTGGATAAATTGCTTAAGTAGAATCTGTCTCACAACATGAAATAGGTTCAAAGATCTGCAAGTGGCACATTTAATTTCTAAAGAGATTAAAGAACAGTTGAGAAACAAAACCACTGACATCTATCAGTCTAGAAAAGCTTACAAAAGGCCAATTACTCAAAGAGTGCATCAAAGAGTCATATAGGAGGTCACAAAATAACCAGGAAAAGCATCATGTGCAACAGAAAACAAAACAGAATTTGGACCGGCGTTCTGACCGGCCTACAGACTCGACTTAAACTTTAAGCATTAGACATAAAGCTGTTTATGGTTTAAAACAAGCAAATGAAGAATGGGCCAAAATTCATCCAGAGAAAAATTAAGAGTGACAAAAAAGGCAAAGTCAGAAAACAAAATCTGTAATCTGTTTTTCCCCTGTGCTCCCTAATTTGATAGGGAGCACAGGATTTTATGTGACGTTAATCTGCCACATAAAATCCTACTTAAACACAATGACGTTTGTGGTTGCAGCATTACAAAATGTGAAAAGATTTAAGGAATTTGACTAATGTGCAAGAGACTGAATATCGCATTATTGGAGCCAAAGCTGTCAAACATAAACTTTATCCATTTTATTACTGCTGAAGTTTTACTTGATCAGCCTTCCTATGCTAGAAAATGTTTTTAACTTGCACAAAGAAAACAATGATTTACAGTCATGTCCCTCCTTTAAGGCTATTAGAATAGGCCCACCTCCCTTTTCTTCCTTTCTTTCAGTTTCTTTCCCTCCCTTTCCTTTCTGATGTTCCCCTGCGCTCTCCACCTCTCCCTCCCCTGCTGTCTACCTCCTCGCCCTCGCTGTGTGCGCTGTCAATAATTGATGATTCTCACTGACTCAAAGGGTAACAGGTCCGGGAGGGAAAGAAAAACAAAAGTGTCACTCATTTCTTTATTTATTTCCAGGTCTATCTTTAAGCAGAGTCCACCTGCGATAAACCACCACCACCACATTTGTGTTTGTGTGGGATCAGTGGCGTAAAGAGGCAGCATGACCGAGGTGGCTGGAGCGAGGCTGCAAGTGTGACCATGAGCGGGTTAACGCTGCCTGTTTGTCTGACAACAGGACGGAGGGAGGAAAGGGAAGCTTAAATGAGTGAGTGGCGTTGGCGGGGGTGGGGGGGGGCAGAAACAGGAGGAGGAGAGACAGAATGATAGAGTGAATTAATTCAACCTTAGGCAGCCCTGATTGACTCGGTTCCAAACTGGCATGTAGAAGCATTCATGGTGACACCAAAGCCATGGAGAGAGAAAAGAGGAATGACATGTCCTTCTCTAGAAAGAGAAGTTTCACTTTTGGGGCATATGGCGGGTGAGTATGGGCTCATGTTTGGACTTTTTTCTCAAAAAGTCAGTCAAATTGCTTTTAATTTAAAATGATTTAAAAGTTAAAAAAAAAAAAGTAAGTTAACCATCTGAGTTTCTTGTTAAAGTGTGGACAGATTCACCTGTGGGGATGAGACAAGGTGAGGCTTTTTTTTTTTTCTTTACCAGCAGCATTTTAACTTCATTGTGTCCTGTATGAGCTGCAGTAGTGGTTGACAAATTGTGCACACTTTTTGAGTAAATCAACCTGTTGCTTCAGACCCGAGTCTGTGGAGGACAACATTCTGGAGGCTCTGGACTCTCCAACCACTGCTGGCAACAAGCCTTTTCTTTCTACCAGCAACAACCAAAGGGTGATTTCCCTCTAATGTTCTCCCTTTACTTCTGGTAAAAAACATGTGTAAGAATTTCATTTGTGCATGCAGGAGAAGTCATAGTTATGTGTTTTAATGCATTAATCATGTTCCTGTTCCCCCTCCATGTTCCTCCTTCCCTTTCTCTTTGAATGCCTGTGTGTGCAGGACGCAGAACTGTTTGAAATCATTGCAAAGCTGCAGGTGAGTTTCAGTCTGATTGATCTTGTACAGCGAGTGTGTATCGGCGGATGTCTGAACAGAGGAGCTTTGTTATCATCGGTGCTCTTGTCCATCAGGGCAGCAGGATCGATGAGCAGCGATGTGAATTCCCACTTCCTCTGAAGGTAAGTCATCACGACAGTATAGAGAATGACTCAGCTGACTCACTCTGCAGGGCGGTACGGGTGTGTTGATACGGGTGTGTTGATACGAGTGTTTCATAATCACTATAATATGTTTACCCCATAACACTCATTTTCCAACTTATCCAGAGCTTCTTTTGTGTGCGTTTTAGTCTCAGCTTTTGGAAATAGGTGCAGATCTGCCTCTGGTTCTCCCCTCCAAACTGGGAGGCTACTGGATCGACCCGCCGCTGGAAAAGCTCAGAAATGTGAGTCCCACCTCCTCCCAACATGGCCTTGATCCGGAGAGCTACGACATCATGGAGAGGGACGGAGAGGCCAAAATCTACCATGAGTTTTTCCGCTCTCGAGTGAGTAAGGCCTAGTTTTAAAGCCAAACTTTAATACGGTACGGCTGAAAGAATGATTTTCATGTTTAACAACCTTTTCCCCTCCCTCCAACAGTATCACCATTCATTCATCGCCGTGGATCCATCACTGGGGCCTCTGGTTCTCTCTGTATGCTTGGAGGAGGAGGAGAACAAACTACGGGTTATTCTAAGGTCAAATTTAATCTACTGTATGTGTCTATGAAGGCTATTTTATCTGTTATGCATGTATTGCGCTGTGCATTATTGTCTTGTTGACACATTTTAGGCAGGTTTTAGCTTTCTGACAGATGGTTTCACATTTGAGGCTTATTTATTGTCATTGTATCATGTACAACAAAATTAAAAAGTTGTACACTTTCAATAATTTTGAAAGCATGACCCAGTACTTTTGGTAATACAGGATTTTCCCTGATCTTGTTTAGTGTGAAGATGTTAAGTAATTTTAAAAATGTCTATTTGTGGTGTTAAATATGAGCAACTCTACACAAAAAAATGACTGTATAAAAAAAACAATGTTGTTTTTTTTTCTTACCCAGGATGAAAGAGTGCTCCCTGCATGGCACTTTCTCTTTGTCCCTTTTTACCAACATGCCGTCTGCTGTAGAGTTAGCAAAGGTACAGTGAATTACAAATAAGCAGTTAAGAATAAGATATTTTTATTATTTACAGTACTAAAAGCTTATTAAAGTAGCAGCATGCATTGCGAATAAAAGTTCTCATCTTGTACATTATATTAGTGCCATTAGCTTCCCTTATTCATAGGAATGAATTAAGCTCTGTGTCAAGGTTCATTTTTGATTCACACTGAAGGTTGAATATCAATATGCCAAATGATAACTCACTAAAGAAGTCAAATAAGGCTTAGAATAGCAGAAACTATTTACATTTCTATTCTTTACAGAGGCTGTCTGATAAAGTGACGGTTTCCAAGTTTGACGTGGTCAGCTACCTCAAGGTAATCCTCCGCTTTGATCACACGTAGTAATATGACAGATGATATTAATATGACCTGTTGGTAATAATAACAAAGGCTGACTTCAGAGATACCTCATTTTATAAGTGTACTTTTCCGAGTGAAACTTAGAAATCGTTTCTGTCTAAAAAGAAAGGCAGCTTGACTTTGACCTCCTTCGTCCTTCAGGCTCCAGACCTAATAACAGCATTTGATGAGCACAGAGTGTCTTCTAATTTCAAGTTTGGTGTTTTGTATCAAAGGGAAGGGCAGGTAATGTTACCTTAAAACAAGAGAAAGCAGAAACAGCTAAAATATGTCACAATATCACATCTCCTTCCTCTCACATACCTGCTTTCTGTCTCTGTAGTTCACAGAAGAGGACATACTGAGTAACAACAAGGAGAGTGAGAAGTTCAGGGAGTTCCTGTCAATTCTGGGAGACACAGTTCAGCTGCAGGGATTCACGGGGTAAAGTTCATTTGAAAACAATTTAAAACACGTTTTTATGCATTTCCATTAGGTAAGCATTGTTTGCCTGTAGTCCATGAAAAACTGTAGAGGAAATGCCGTCAACGCTCTAAAAGGAGAACTGTTCCCGAGACTGTAGATTTGTAATGTATATACACACGTTGCGCAATCAAGTTTCCTATCAGATTCCTATTAGGTGTGAGTCATTGCTGCATTTCTTGCTAAACAGAGGACATTTTTAAATGTTAGTCTTATTATTAAGGTCTGATTCACTAAATTCATCAAAGAAAATATGGGTGTCTAAGCCTTAGCCATGAAAGGAAAAGCCATCAAGTTCAAAGCTCATCTGGATAAATCACCTGTGTTAGCCTTTTAAATTAGAAACATCCTTGAATTGTGGTTGGGGGCAAAACAAAAATAATTTAGGGGATAATTTGATTTCAACAGTAAAACTCATACATTATTGAATTTCTTCTCGGACAATTATGTTTTCCATGCTGTAGAGTCTGAAGCATGGATACACCTTCACTATCATCTCAAGCTTGTGGATATCTATTTCACTTGTATGCCTTCTCTTACCATAGTTTTTCCTTCCACTCAACTTTTAATTGGTACACTTGGATACATCACTCTCTGAACAACAATGTTCCTTAGGAACGCTTTTAGCTTTTGTCATCTTTCAAGGCTGCATGTCCTCCGGATGATTTTACAGATCATAAAAAACAATTTCTGTCTTAAAATCAATTTTCCTATTTTCTAAAAAGCTGAATTTAAGAATATAATTTGGCACCAACCACTTATTTTTAAACATACCTTGAATTTACATGAGTTTCCCTTTTTAAATTGAACCATTGAAATAAATGGTTGTTCTAATTCTTTGGACGCAACTACAAAGTAGTTGGAGTTGGCACACGACGTTTAGCATTTAGATTTTGTTATTAATTATGGATGAATCACAAAAACAATTAGTCACAAAACTGTAGTTTTGCAAAGATAATTTTGGTCTTACAATGTGATTTATATGTCTTTTTTAGCTTCAGAGGTGGACTGGATGTGTGTCACGGCCAAACAGGAAACGAAGCCGTCTTCACTTCCTTTAATGGCAGAGAAATCATGTTCCATGTTGCAACCAAGCTGCCTTACACAGAGGCTGACCCTCAGCAGGTCACAGCTCGTGTCGTTTTGGTCCAAATGATCTCCGGACAATTTAACTGGAAGACGGAAAGTTTCCAGAGCTGAGACTGAAGATATTTCCTCTTTTTCTCTCTTTCTTAGTTACAGAGAAAAAGACACATTGGTAATGACATTGTAGCATTGGTGTACCAGGAGGGACAGACCCCATTTTTGTGTGATGTCATCAAGTCTCACTTCCTGCATTGCTTTGTGGTGGTGCGGAGGGTTGAGAGGGAGGAGGAGGAGGGCGGAGCTGCCTACCAGGTGAGTGTGAACCAGTTTCAGATTAATTATTTATCCACATAAAGTGATCAACATGTTGGACAGTGAGGTCTGATGTGGTCTGTTTTTTATCCTTATTCACTACAGTTTTATCGATAGTTAAAAAAATGCTGTTAAGTTTGTCACATTTTGCCACTTTAAAACCAACTTCAGAGTTTTTGTTGAGATTTAACTTGATGGATCAACACAAAGTAGTGCGCAATTCTGAGGCGAATGGAAAACGAAGCATATGCCTGGGACATGTGGACATGTATAAGGTTGTTACTCTGACAGCTGTAAAAAAAAAGAAAAGAAAAATCCAGTGCAAAAAATATGGCTCCTAATCAGTAAACAGAGTTTATCTGTGTAATTTTACAGTCAAACACCAAACACAGAGGGAAACCAACACAGTCTGAGCAAAACATTAAACATACTAATGGGAACATCATTAAGGGATGGGAGTGTTTGGAGTTCAAGTAAGAAAACCTGTGGAATATCAAATAAAATCCCTGTAAAGTATAGTACATTTTGTGGTTTTAATGTAACAAAATGTGGAAACATTTTTAAGGGGTAAACATTAATTCTTTCAAAAGGTTTCCAGGAAGAGGCTCAACTTGTGTGAGAATTGTGGCCTTAACTTTCCGCAGTTTCTGTTTTCTCTCGTATTTTGTTTTTATGTTTCTTCTTCCCAATAATGCATAGGGTTCAATGTTTGTACCCAATGAAAAAGGGAAGTAGACAGTGTTTGAAGACAGAAGGGAAGTTTAGCCTTGGTTGATGGTATCGTTAGAGAAAGCGATATTTTTTCTAGTTACTGTAGATGAAAATGAATATTTTTCTGCTGTTCAGAGTATTTCAATGACCTAATGATGATTTAAATGAAGGATCTTGAAGATATAAATGCATAAATGCTGTCCTGCGGTGTACTTCCCAGGTGTCTGTTACAGCCAGAGAAGACGTTCCTCCTTTTGGTCCCGTCATCCCAGATCCTCCTCTTTTTACAGATGTAAGACACTTCTTTTTTTTTTTTTTTACTATTTTATTTTATTATTTAGGGTTTTTGTTTCTTGAAGTTCTGAGTTTCAGGCAGATATGTACTTACCGGCTGGCTAATCTCCTGCTGGATTAGACTGTCCTCTTATTTTTGAAGTGGTCTTGGTCAGTAGTCCTCAACAGCTTGTTAACGTTTTTCTTTGGGTGTTGGCTGCTTTTCACCTCATCTGGAGAAAAAGAAACAAAAAGTCTTGTTTTATTCAAACTTTCCTTTGAACCAAAGAGAAGTTTGTATAAAGGCAAACTTTTTGTTCTAAAACTTTTCTATTTTGTCATCATCTTTTTTTTTTTTTAAATATGTAGAGACATTATGAAATCTTTGCACACTTTGGATTAGACTGCAGTAATTTCAGGATTCAGTAAAAAGCAGATTATTTATATCGTAAAAATGTTGAATCAATATTTGTATCAACTACCTCTACTCATTCAGATATTAAAATGTTCTTAAGACCGTAACATCAACACGAATATTATAATCTAGCAGAGAAACATTTGTAAATTGAATATTTAGGCATTACTATACTGACAGTTTGTCACAAGGATCTGATTTGTTGCCATTTCTCAGTCGATTTCTAAGTCCTGTGTTAAGTTTTTCCTAAAGATCTTTCTTTATCTTAAAGTTATTACATTCAGACACTGTTAATGACTGTTTTAAGCCTCACATCTGTTCATTTTCCTTCCTCTTGTTCACTATTCTCATTTTATAAGCACTGCACTACAAGCTGTAATGGACTGCTACGAGAACTGGACAAAAAGAAAAGAAAAATCAGCCAAATATGAAATAAATATGTAGAAAACTATTTATCAAAACCACACAGTACATGAAGTAAGTTAGAAAAGAAAATAAAGATACAAGAGGTGGATTAAAGTCAATTTCACTGACAAGCCTGTTAAGGTTTAACTTTATTGGATCTTTTCTGCATATGATTTATGCATGAAAGTCTTCCAATAAACCTGAACTGTGTCACAATGATGAATTGTTCTCCCTTTCTTGTTTCTAAGCGTTCACAACTGAGGGAATTTCTTCTCACCAAGCTCATCAACGCAGAGATCGCCTGCTATAAGGCGGAACAGTTCAGCAGACTGGAGGTAGCATGAGGAAAAAAACGTGTTTTCATTAGCACTCTTTAATAACACCCAGACCTGTTCTGTAATTTGTTTTCCTCTTATAAAAGTATTTTCTGGCGCCTGCTCCTCTCATGTTAAGCTGCGTACACGCTCGTCACTCCTGGAGAGCTTGCACAATGAACTGTTCAGCCGCTCCCGCTGCATGATGGGAGATCCGTCAGTCGCTGCCGCCCCACCTTCTGAGAGCACAAGAGGCCCATCTGAAGGAAGTGGAGGTTTTATTGAAAATTTTAAGGTGAATGCTGGCACAGCAAAGAAACTAATCACATAATTTACTTTTAAAGTGAGGTTCTGTTTAAAGGTTATTAACAATAACCTATCAGAAGTAGACACGTTGCTTTTTTAATAAATAAAAAACTGCTCGTCAGGCAGAAACCAAGACTTCCATGATCCTAAGTGACTCCATGGCAGATTATTTTGCATTAAGCAGAATATAATACAAAAGTCACTGAATATTCAACTAGGAAATGGAGGCCGGAGGCATCATCAATGTGAAACATACGATGGGCCAGACATGCAAAACATTTCCAGTAAGAGTAACTTTCAAACTTATGAAGTAAATGACAGTAAAAAGCAAAAGCAGTATAGTGATTTAATGCTATTTTATTGATTTTCACATTGCTTAATATTTTTTTCTGAGACACTTTCTGCAGACAAGAGAGAAAATAAACAGTTAACAAACTTTTACTGTAGCCAAAATAACGAAAACGGTTCAGGAAACATTTCATGGAAAATAGGAGGTTATTTTTGGATTAATCTGAAGGTCCGGAGCATATTTTGAAGGGGTCTGGAGGAAAAACATTTTTGTCAGGTAAAAGGTTCAATCTCATACTTCCATGTTCACTACAAGCAGTAAATCTCACTTAAAATGTTTCTGCACAGGAGGATTATGATGCACTGCCTCCTACTTCCTCTTTCCATGTAAACAATCATCTTCTTTTAAATAACAGATGACAGATGAATGTGGCAACAGTTCAAAGGTTTATACCAAATATGTTTAAGAAGGTAAAAGTCCACTTTGGTCTTCACCCCCTGAGAGAACTTAATCTGGTTTTATACTAAGCAAGTTATGTTCTGCAGATGAATAGGTAACACTTTATTTGAAGGGGGGTGAATAAGACTGTCATGACACTGTCATAAACATGACATAAAACCTGTCATGAACATCAATAAGCCTTCATGAATATTTATGACTGTTGTCATAAAGCGTCATTTGGTAAACTATGACACTTTTAATACAAAGTTGACATTATTCAAAATGTCTTTGTTATGACAACTTGACATTAACCAAGAAATCATTACTGTTTAAACTTGACCTTTAATAACATAAAGTTACCTAATTTTTAAAGTGCAATCAGTGATACTTTTATAACAAATTTATATCAGTAATGATTTCTTGGTTAATGTCAAGTTGTCATAACAAAGACATTTTGAATAATGTCAACTTTGCATTAAAAGTGTCATAGTTTACCAAATGACGCTTTATGACAACAGTCATAAATATTCATGAAGGCTTATTCATGTTCATGACAGGTGTTATGTCATGTTTATGACAGTGTCATGTCAGTCTTATTCAACCCCCTTCAAATAAAGCGTTACCTAAATTTCAAATGCAAATATTCTTTTTTCTGAACCTCATCTCAAAAGCCCTGAACTACCTTCTAAATATTTGATCATTTTCTTCTCCAAAATCATTGTTTCATTAGCGAGCCATCAGAGTGCGAAGCCATTCATTTGAGACTCTGGGTGTTCCCAGGAAGAGCACTGGGAATTCATCACAAAAGCCAAAGGTAAAACATATTTTAGAGCACTTAATTAGACTGAGTGATTATCATTTCTAATCAAAGAATATTGAAGCGTTTTCTTCCTGTGCAGGTGGACAAAGATGCGGAGAGGTAAGACAAAACAGTCAAATTTGTTTTCCTGACTTTGTGCCCTGAGATGAAAATATGAAACTGCTTCTTTTTTTCAGTGACAGCTCGGGAACGGCTGAACTCAAAGACCAAGCAAGTCCTCAAGAGGAGACATAAAGAAAACCTTTAATTGGAGATTCTAGATCCATATGACAATTTAGAGACTAGATTTTTTCCTTTGTCATACCTGTGAATTACCTGTTTGTAAAGAGAATTTAAAAGTAAATAGATTTTGTAGAAAGTATATTTATTATACAATCATAGAGACATTTTAGATTAATGAGAACATTTAAAATGTAAATTTTTGAGAACGGCACAAAAAAAGATTACGATTATTTTAACAGCTTACATTTAGTTTGGCTTCGGTGATTCATTTATACTGATACAGTAGTTAATTAAAAACATAGAGCTTTAGAGATTGATCTGATAGTACAAATCAAACTGTCTATTAATTTGGAGACGTTGTCACTTTAGTTATTTATGATGCCCCTATTACACTACTTTAAAGATTACATTTAGTATCGACACATGAACAAATGTAAATCAGAAATGACTCATAAAGCATGATTTGAATGAAGCAAAAACTTGTGAGTTTGGGTGTTTTTGTTTGGCATGTAGAGCAGAATAAAGTTTTAGAGCTCTTTGAGTTTTACATTAAATAAAGTGGTAATGGTTAGAAATGCTGAAGATTTTTGGATATTTCAATTTGCTCCAAACTAACTGATAGTTTTGCTTGTAATGTTGTCTTTTTGTGTGTAACGTTATGTAGCATTTCAGCAAATACGCATCTACAAATATCACAAAAGAAAATCCTAGTTTGCAAAATAGGATTTTTGCCAGTAGGTGGCAGTCCTAGTTTATAATAAAGAAAGTGAGAGGGATAGAAATAATCAAGTTTGATTGACTAAATATACTGCTCAAAAAAATAAAGGGAACATTTCACTTTAATTTTGTGTGTGGCTCCAAATCCAGGCCTCCATTGGTTAATAAATTTGATTTCCATTGATGATTTTTGTGTGATTTTGTTGTCAGCATATTCAACTTTGTACAGAACAAAGTATTCAATGAGAATATTTCATTCATTCAGATCTAGGATGTGTTATTTGAGTGTTCCCTTTATTTTTTTGAGCAGTGTATATTAAGAGAAGAATGGACATATATCAGATGAATGTACCCTAGTGCCTCTTTAAAGTTAAAGCATTAACACAGTAACAACGAAGTAAGTCTTTACCATTTGGAATGCTGTGTACCAAAGAAAAGTCAGGAAAAAGTAAACTATGAAAACACAGAAAAAAAAATTATGCATCTAAATCAGTACACGTGTTGAGGCTTTAAGATGACACAATGACATCCCTGCTAAATATGCTTAAAATAGCCTGCAATGACTTAAATTTCTCACTGTAGCATAAGCTCACCCTCAGCACATTTGGAAAAAATACAATCTTTAATTTGAGAATATTTATCTAGTATAAAGATCCGTATTTGTTGTGGGGTTTTTTATTATAAAATATAAGTGAGATTATTTTATTTTCAGAGATTTTAATGTTCGTTTATTTCCTATACATCACTCTACCAGTAGATGGCAGGATCGCAAAGTAACGTTGTTGGTCAACCTCCATTAAGAACCAGAAGAAGAGAAATACTACTTTTGAGTAGTAGTTTTTTTTTTATTTAATATTTTATTTGAGTTAATGTTAGACTGAGGCTAATTGTTGAGCCAGTTTGAGTAACCAGTTGTAGCGCTGTGGCTAACTGCTAACGGATTTGCGCTGTGTTTGTTTATCATTTCTCTGCCGAACTACAAACGCCAAGCTAGGTTGCTCTGCGTCAGGTTAGTTCAACTTTGACTCACTTGGAGATTCTCCAAGGTTGCTTGAGAGAGCAGCACAAGAACTTCGACCTGTACCGAGTTAAGTTAGTGTGAATCTAAACGTAAGGGTTAGCATTTGCAAAGATAAAGACCCGAAGATGACCTCAAAGAAAGTGGTGGAGCTGTTCTATGATGTGGTCTCACCTTACTCCTGGCTCGGGTTTGAGGTTTGTGTCTTCCTTCTTTCTCGTCCTGCAGATCCAGTCCATATTTTGGCGTGTTTAAAACCATGCTTTGTATTCCCAGATCATCTGCCGCTATAGAAACGTGTGGAACATCAACCTGAAGTTTCGTCCTGCATTCCTCGGAGGCATCATGCATGGAGCAGGTCAGTGAGCATGAAGGATCTAGAAAGTGTAAATTAAATCTCATGTGCATGCTTATATCCTCGTGGAATGGACTGGAAAAATAATCAGTGTCTTTCATGACAGGAAACAAGCCTCCTGGTTTAGTTCCCAACAAATTTGCCTACATGACTAAGGATCTCCACCGCCTGGCCAACTACTTTAGCGTCCCTTTACACCCACCTGCTGACCCATTTGAGGTCATGTTCCAAAAAGGTAAATACTATCAATACTATCAGCATGGGTTCTCTGTTGGGCTCTGATCAGACGGGTTACTTAAATTGAGTCAGACGGTCCCCCAAATGTTGTAGTTTCTACTTAAATAAGTAGCACTTAGTATCTTACAGTAGCACAGACAAGTCAGCAAAATGCAAAAGCTACGACGCAGCAACAAAAAGCTTGAAATATTACTTCCTAGAAATGATTGCATCCCAGCATTCCTTTAAGATTGCAGTTAGACACACATAATACTGCATTGATGACTGCCGTTCGACATATTGTGCAGCATTATGTCATTATTTCAGGTCAAGATCATTACTTTTGGACTCAAATGTCCAGAATGTGACGAACCTGTTTTCCAGGTTTGGAAAAGGAAATGAAAGCATGGAAAACATTTGCATTTTCAGACTTCTTCATTGTCTGTTCAAATGCCATTTTTACACATGTGAAAAAATAAATAACTCATTTTAAGACTTTTGATCATTGTGTGGGAAAACAAATGCAGCACTGGATCAGTCCAGTGATGAGGAAGGAAGTGGATCCACGTGTGACAGAAGCTCTTCAAACTAAAAGGATAAGAGGCGGTCCTCCAGTATGAGGACCTGTAAATGTTTGCAGATATAAGAGAGTCTTAAACCAACATTACTGACTCAGCATTGGGATGTTGACAAAGACATTCGAAGCAATAAAAATGGAGGAGTGTCTGATTCTTATCCAAATCCTGTCCAAGTTCCATTAGAGTGAAAATACAATAATAAATACAATCACATGAATGTAACCGTTGCTGCAAAATGAAGTCAGTATTTTTTTTCCCAGGTTGTACAAACAATTAAAATAAGTTATTTTCTAAAATTAGTAATTAGCATTAGCAAGAGCTAAATGATAGTAAAATAAAGATTTAATCGCTAGCTGTTATATAAACAGTACAGTAAAGACAATCTGCAATTTATCAGGAATTTTCTGGTAAATAAGACAGAGTACTTCTTTTCTTTTTAGGAACTTTGTCTGCGATGCGGTTCGTGACAGCAGTGCAGCACATGGAGACGGATGGAGACAAGCAGGTGGAGCAGGTTTCCAGGGAGCTGTGGAGGAGGATCTGGAGTGAAGACAAGGACGTCACTAAACCTGAATCCTTCTCTGAGGTTGTTGCTTAAAAACACACGCATTGGTCCCATTTCTGATTAGATTTTGAGTTACATTCATTTCTATCTGTTGTGTTTTTTGTTTTTTTTCCAGGCAGCCAAAAAAGCAGGACTGAGTGACGATGAGATTGAAAAAGCGCTAAAGTTGTCCACCTCGCAGGAGATCAAAGATAAGCTTAAACGTTCAACAGAGGAGGCCCTCAACTACGGGGTTGGTGGTGCTTTTGCTTTCGTTGTACTTTGTAGAGAAATTAGTTTATTTTAAAGAAACAATACTTGTGATTTATTTATTTATTTATTTTTTTTCCCAGGCATTTGGTTTCCCGATGCTGATTTGTCATGTTGATGGAAAACCCGAGATGTTTTTTGGATCTGACAGATTTGAGCTCATGGCCAACTGCATTGGTGAGAAACACAGAAAATACTGCACACATGCCAAATCATCATTGATTTGAATGTAGGAATATTAGATTCGAATTATTTACTTGAACCATTTTAAGGTGGAATGATAATATAACAACTTCAGCGCTGTTTTTTTGTCGTCGTTTTTTTAATCAAACCTATAATTGCATATTCAAGTTGGAGATGCTGGTGGATTTTCCCAAAATTGTACATGTAGAATCAGATATACAGGCAAACATCACGCTAATGTTTGCTTAAATGCTACTGAGCAACTTTCCCCTAACATTCATCAACAAACTTATGGCAAAATTCTAGTTGAATATTTCTCATCAGAAATGGTAGAGCTCCTTTAAATTGTTTGGTTTCCAATCATGGATTCAACTTTTAGGCATAAATTTCAATGGGGTTCACAGGGTGACCCCCATTGAAATTATTTTTTTTTCAAAGCTAATTCATTTTTTGTAAAGCTCAGTATGCTAAATATGTATGGATTATGTTAAAAAGACAGAATTGTGCCTGGAAACCAACCAATTTAAACAAACTCTGCTATTTTTGCGCAGAACAGTTTTAAAATATACTAAAACTGATGTTTGTAGCTGAGCTGAAACTTGCTAATATACATATATTATAGGGAGTGTATATAGTTGAGCCTGTGTGTTTAATTTTGGCCCACAACGCCAAAATGGATTCCAATGTTTGCACATAACTCTTGTTTCTAAAATCACTGTAATTGTTTGTGGTGTAATCATTTCACTCAGGGTTTAAATAAACACACAAAATTATGATGGCCAGGATGACTGTAACTATTTATAAGAAAATATGAGGCATAAGGCACCTTTACTTACACAGTATGACTTAATGGGTCATAGGACATTAACTGAACTTCAACGTTGCACTCATTTAAAAAAAAAAAGCAGATTCAGGATGAATTTACGATTCACTAAAATCGTGGGATTTTGTATGACTAGGTGTTTCCGTACTCCGGCTGTTTGGAGTTTGAAAAGATGGTCTCATTTGTTTCTGATTTTGCATGTCGCTACAGAATCAGATACATCTATCGTATTCTAAACGGTAATGGTTTTTTGTTTGTTGCAGGAGAGAAGTGGTTGGGGCCTAACCCAGACAGGTCTGCCTCCAGGCTGTGAGATCAGACCTCCTTTAACTCACTATTCCAGCCAACACAGATTTTCTAAGCTGTGCCTTCTGAAATTTATTTAAAGTCTACATAATGTTTGTTTGAGCCAAAAAGTAAAAAATACATTTTTTCTGAAAATAATGTTCCTTGCAGCAGCGTACGCTACATTTAGATGCTAACAGGTCATTTTTATTGTTGGCTCTGCTGTTGACGTGGCTCTGTGACTTACGTTGCAGTCTGTCCATAGGTTTGATTCAGAGAGATGGGATTAATGGAATCAAATGAATGAATGGCTTTTTGTCAAAGACCAGAGCAAAGTTGATGTTTGTGTAACTAATAAAAACTTTAATAAATCTTTAATAAATCTTGTCTTGGTCCGATGAAAGTCTGTGAACTTTTAAGATTTTAGAAAACCCTCTCCCTAAATCTGAACACATTTATTTCCCCAGGGGTAGTTGTCATTAGATTAGATTACTTAAAAAGGTGTTCTCCAGCAGGGAGCGCTGGATTCCAGTTTGTGTTGGTGAAGCGAACTTTGAACTGACCCCTCATCTATTATCATGAGGTCAATTGTTGCCTGAAGGATACGATCTTTGACAAGTGTTTATGGAGGGAGTCTCCTTCATCGGAGGTTTTTCTGACCGGTCTTAGTAAGAGGAGACTTCCAACGAAGCAGAACCAGAACTTTCTGGAGGGGCTTTACTGCTCCTTCTAGATTCTGCGACTTGAGATAAGCAGACCACAATAAGTGGGGAAAAAAATAGAGAAGCTGTTTAAAGCTATTAGCTAATTACGTCTTTTGCCTCTTGTGATGTCATCAACATGAACAGACACAAATCAGAGTCAGTTGTTTAATTCTTATTTCTTTTTAAAAGACCTGGAGTGGAAATGCATGCTCATTAGCGAGCTGTGCCTTATTGTCTGTGTAAATTTGTTAGTTTAAAACAAAATGCAGCACTAACATAGTATCTTTAAGATGAGAAAATTAATATAAGTAAAAGGACATGTGATAAAGTAGAAGAGTAAATGTAGCGTAATAAAAGTACAGGAACATCAAGGATTT
This sequence comes from Poecilia mexicana, assembly GCF_051168715.1. Taxonomy (NCBI): domain Eukaryota; kingdom Metazoa; phylum Chordata; class Actinopteri; order Cyprinodontiformes; family Poeciliidae; genus Poecilia; species Poecilia mexicana. Next base: position 13,399,050 of record NW_028263385.1, read on the forward strand.
GATCTCGGCGACTTTTAACGTTTCAATCTTTCTCTTCGAAATCTGTATTTATCATAAGTGGTTGAACTAAAAATTGAGCCAAGAAAATATCAGACGTTACCTATTCTACTAACCTAATATGAAGAGGGAGTAATGCAGAAAATAACCCAAACAAGTGATTTTATCTAAAAAAAAAAAATGAAAAGAGTAAAAAAGAATATTATTAAAATTTTGATTCACTGGTAATTTTTCCTGCAAGAACAACAAGTGCCATTATTTTATCTTAAAGGAAAACAGTAACAGTTAGTAGGTTGTCGCGCCCTTCATATGAAGTTTAACCTCTGATACAATCCCAGCTTTGTTTGCTTACATAACCAGAGGATGCTGACATTTGTTTACCTGACAGGGCAGGAGAACCAGTTGATGTCTGTGAGTCATGACCACAAATGGCCGCTCTTCACCGGACCCAGCGGCGTTGCATTACTTCTGTGAAAACAGTTTGGAAATATTTGCTATTAAACTGGCTTTGTGTAAAGCAGATCTGCCACTCTCCGGTTCAGTCGGCCGTCGCAATGTGCAGACAGGAGATTTTGGCTTGTGGTCGCTAATGTTCAAAACACAATTTGCATTTGTGGTTAGAAGCTTTTGTCAACACACTCCAGGAGCTGCCAAATCAACCTGACACAAACGTTTGACGATGAAACAGAACTGGACTCAGTTTATATGGTCACATTGTCATTTGATACCTAAATCTGAAAAACACAATAAAAATTTAACGTAAATTGTGTTTATGCAACAACAATGTTTAAGGTTTCTAACCCTAACCCTTTATGTGAGACTAATGTACTAATAAGTAATTATATTTTTTGTTAAATGATGGATATTCAACCGTTGTTTTGCTTTGAAAATCATCAAATTCATACTATTTTATGTACCTAAGGTTTATCAGATACAGAACCAGGGATAAAAGCATCAGCACATCTTTTGTTGCTTTACAGCCAAATGTTTCATCTGACAGACTGAAAACAAAGTAGCACATGATTATAAAGCCAAAGGGAAATATAAGATGGCGCTCAATTTGTTTGGCCTACATATTTATCTGGCCTTTTTAGTCAGATCACCCTAAATATTTTTTGGTCCATCTTTTTTCCACTTAGCAATTAAGTAACCGGGGTGCACAGTGAGGGTCGTGGTTGTGTTACCGAGGTATGAAAACATGTGCGCTCATTGTGATTAAAAATAAAAAGCTGTTTGTGTTTTGCTGACTAAATGCCCATGAGACAGAAAAGCCAGTTATGCAAGTTTCCGATCAAAGAGGTGGAAACTATAAAGTGACAAGGAGTGGCTGGACCTGTTTCTGTGAACAAAGGGCAGAAAAGGAGGGCAAGAAAGGAATTCGCATTCAAAAAAAAAACCTAACGAACGGCTGTCAGAGAGAGGAAGACAGGCGACAGGTGAGTGTTTTGGGGCCCGGACAGCTGATTTCAGTCCTCAGCAGCATCACTCCAGCAGCGAAGGAGCGTGAGGGCGGAGGAAGGAGAAGTGAGGAGTGAAGGATGTGGTGCAGGTGATGAGGGTGGAGTCAAAGGAAACACCGAAGGTGGGAAGGTAGACAAACGGAGAGCAGCAAATTGATCCCCGGAGACGAAGAACACAAGGAGGAGCTGAGGAGCTCAGCTGACAGGATGCAAGCAAAGTGCCAAACGGTGTGAGGGAAGGAACCATGCACCTGCGATAAGACGATTCTACACACTGTATATTTTCTTTGACGTTCAGAAATTCGCCCACATAAGTGAGGTAAGAGTTTCTTTACTAAGTTTCTGAAACACAACCCGATCTGTTTTACAACAGGAGCTCATTCATCCACTCAGAAACAGCTTAGAAAATGCAACTTTTAGTTGTTTCCAGTTATTGAGAACTGGCGTTCTTTATGTTTGAACACTGGGTGTGAGGTGCAACACAAGTTTTAATGTGACAGTAAAATGCAGATTAACAGGTTTGGTGATCTAGGATATGACGTGAAGGGATGATGACGAGACTGAAGAGATTTTATTGCGAACCCCATATCTGCCTTGTAGTGCATTTTTTAAACCACAGACCATCCAGCACACAGCATGGACAGATTACTTGGTTATACATGCTTCTTTGGTGATGATTACACAAGTTCTGATGGTGATAACTAATGCAAATATTGGACCACAGCTGCAAAATGAATATGTAAAATTATGATGGTTGTGTAGCCAGAAGATAAAAACACCAAACTGAGAAGGGGGGAGGAAGAAAACATTGACACTTGGCGCGTTAACACAACATCTGAGGTTCCTGGTCTCGGTTACAGTTCAGGCCTTTCTTAGCGCTTACGTGTGAGAGTCAAGTTACAGACTTTGCTCCACAAACAACACAACTAAGTGTCTTTCAGGGAAATCCAGTCCCTTAATTTGTTGATTTAGACTCATAGATGCTTCATTTCCACTTCTATGAAGAAGTCAATGTTGATGTTTTATTCGGTACCTGAGGCTACACCTTCAGTCTCAAATAGAAACACTTATTTGCACTTTAAAGACTGATCTTTAAAGTCAGTCTTTAAAGATCTCTGTTATTTGTGTGAAGTGACCTTCTCTATTGTTATTATTGTTATTACCGAGCTTTATGGGAAATACTTAATTATTCATTGAAGTTGGAAATGATGAATGTGTGTTGCTGGTTCTGTTCCTGAGTGTCCCTTCGATCTCTTTCAAACTGACAGGATGTCAGGATCAGACTCTCTCTGCACTCATGGAGACACCTTCTGTGGTGAGTTTTATCAGAACCGTGAACCTCTGACCACTAAACAGAGACAGCTTTCATGATACTTTTCGGTCCGGATCAGCATCATCTTAAAAAATACATTTTCCGTCCTTAAAGGGGGCTGAACATGCTCCCTAAGTCCAGAACTCAAACTCAAATGTCCCTTTCTGCCAGGTGCAATTTATGAAAGTATTTGCAAAATCCCTAATTTGGACTCTGGATTATAGGTCTTTAATTTTCCATTTTATAAATGCGGATTTTTTTTATTTGTCTTTCTCTTTTTTCGTCTTTTGAACTTGCAACCTGAATTTAACATCCTATCTTTGTGATATTTCCTCATTTGTGTTAATAAGCTACATAAATCTGAACAAAACACACACTGTCCAAATTATAATAAAAGAAACATTTTATTTTAATAAGTAAAACCTCAGACTTGTTGCCAGTTAAGTAAACACATAACCTCATGTCCGGTCACCTTGCAGAGATCCGTGTTTATGAACAGGAAGTGATTGTGGTGCCCGTCCTCCTGCTGGCCAGCTTCCTGGTCACTCTGGTCTTCATTCTGCTGCTGCGCTACTGCCCAGAGAAGGTCGACCGAATCCGTCCACGAAAGAAAATTACCACCAGGAGGATACTGCAAGGCATTGATGGTAAGTGGAGCAAAAACTATGAGAACTATGTGGGGTTGGCATCAAAACCTGTTTGTCATTCATGTGTCACATGATCTTGTAAGTCATCTGAGTTCTTGGAGTTTCCTTGTACTTCCTTGAATTGTACTTTTGGAAAACCTGCCGATAGAAAATTTGATGAGATTGAGTCTTTCTTCTCTTTTTTTGTTATTCAAAATGCATCTTTGTTATTTAAGTTAGGTTTTACATTTGTTGTTTATTCCATAGAGATGAATCCACTTCCAAATTAATGTTGTGTTGTTTTCTACCAAAGATACTTTCAGTGTGATGTAAAATCAAATGTTTGCAGACACGAGATGAAAAAAAAAAACCCTTTTGAATGACTTGAGACAAAAATTAAAAAGTTATTAGAATTAATATTGGAGCCAATTTTTTGACATCCTTATGTGTTGTCTTATAGTCACTCCAAAAATGTCTTATTTATGTTTATGTGAACATTAAAAAACATTTTTAAATATAGAAGCTTGCTGGAAATATTTGAGTTGCTGAAAATTTGTATTTAAAGGAAAATAAGGTAGGAAGAAAAAAAAACATATAATATGTATTTTTATGCATACTATCTATGTGGCCATCTTTAAAATGCAGTATTTTGTCTGAAGTGATGTTACTGGAGAACACAAAGTGTCCAAGCATTAAGAAAAAACTGAGTTATTAATTCTTCTTTATCTCAAGTCAACTTTATTGTGATGATGATCATCACAATGTTCTATTGAAATTGATGTAAATATTTTTACAGAACAATAAAAAACCCCTACAACCCATTATACATCACTCTGTTATAACAACTTTACTTTTAAAGCTACAAGCCTCACCTTTCTGTAACATTATTCAAACACATCAGACATATTTTGTCGCCTACAGATAACATGTTGGCCCATTTTCGTATTTGTCTTCCTCTTGATCAGGATTTAACCAATAAAATTATTTAAAAACTTGCTTCCACATTCACAGACTTCTGGTGACATCACTTATCATTTCAATAATATAATTTAATTCTTTAAATGTCTTTAAATAATCTGCTTGTAGCACAAATGACATTAAAAGAGAATCTACTCCTCAATTCATGTAGAACAATTTCTGACAGTTTAAATTATCGCTATAGGACCTAAAACAGATTCATCTACACTTTGTTACTTGCTAATTCGTCTGTTCTCTTCTCACTTCTTTCAGCTCCACCTGGTATCAATGTACTTGAGCATGAAAGCATCGCGTTGGATATGCCCACTTCCTACTCCACCTTCGACGCTTCGAAAACGTATCAATCTCAAAGGTTTCCCACGCCGATGAGCGCTCCCGCTCCCTCACCCAGCCCCCTGCTGGATCCCATCAAGACCAGTTTCACTCCCATCGTCCAGCCCAGAGAGCTGCCCCGCCAGAGGCTGCCAGAGTCCTTCAACCTGGTCGCCCCTCTGCAGGGTTCCTTCTCCCTGCGAGCCGACGCGTCTGTGTCTCTCTACAGGGCACGCATGGAAAACAGGAATGTGGTGCTCCGGGTCCTCAAAGGTGAGGAAAATTACGTCTTTTAAAGACATTTCCTTAAAAATAAAAAAAATTAAAAAAATCTGTTTTCAAGACCAGATTTTAAAAAGTCATTTACCATCGGTTCCCTCCACAGACTCAGCAGACGCCGATGAGAGACATGACTTCCTGGGCTTTGCGTCTTTCCTCTCTCAGCTTGGTCCGCATCCATTCCTGCCGGAGCTGCTCGGCGTGGTCTCGATTCGAGCTCCCCTGGTCACGGTGGTGGAGGAGCTTGAAAACAGGGATCTGCTCAGCTACTTGTGGCAATGCAGACAGGTAAAGAAGAGAATTAGCTCTATTTTCATATACCGCATCACAAAGTTTGGAGGCCACAGTGGTGTGAGACACTATTTACCCTCTAACTGAGTTCCAGGTTTAGCACTGGCTCTTATTCTCTCTTTACGTTGATAATATCTCTCTCTGTGGTTTGCTGAAGTCCCAGAGCGTAAGAAATAATCAAACTTATTCAGATTGGAGCATGATGTGCGGATCTTATGGTCTACTTCATGTTGTCAGACTGGTTCTGTTCAAGGCATTTCTTGACTCCACAGGTCTGGTAGTAATCAGGCTTGTGTGCTAGTGAAATTTAAATCAACTGCCTGAAATGTTTGGTTAATCATATTCACTTTATGGATTACTTGGGGGAAATTACGTTTCACAGCCGTGTATAAAATTACTACAATATTCAAACTGATAGAAAACTACATTATTATTCAAATGCAAGTGTGTCTAACAAGTATGTCTCCTTTTTTCCAGGACAAAGTGGATAATCCGTGTGAAATGACTGAAAGAAGAATATTCACTATGGGCAGTCAAGTTGCTTCTGCTCTGGTTTGTACAATAATGAAACATTCTCTTTTGCAGCTAAAAATATTTCAAAAATACAAAATATGATACGATAATAGATGTTTTCCATATACTTTTGCCATTTTTTGTCATGTGTCCATCACGTTAACTAAACACATTAAAAAAAAAAAAAAGTTTTTCTTAGCTTATTCTGAACGGGATTTTTGTGGCCTATCTAATCCTGAAGTTCTTGTTTTGCTGCATTGTTAGGAGTTCCTCCACAGCAAAGATCTCCTTCACGGAAACATCAGGGCCCGCAGCGTGCTGGTCACGAAGCAGCTCACAGCCAAGCTCTGGGGTCTGCATGGAGTTTACATAAGAAAAAGCAAGAAAGCCACTCAGAGGGACGATCCCAGCATGAAGAAGTGGCAGGCACCGGAGCTGCTGGTCCGGAAGGCAGCAACTAAGAGCAGTGACATGTCAGTGGTTTTTGTCTTGTAATGATTCTCTCTTTAAAGCTGCCCAAATCCAGTTTCCTACATTTCAGAGATGTTCAGATCATGTTCACTGGTTTGTGTGTTTTGTACGTTTTACTTCTAAGAGCTTCAACTGAATAGAAGACTAACTACATGCATTCTTTGTTCTGTTTGCTCCAATAGTTGGTCGTTTGGGATCTTGCTATTTGAGATAACATCGTTAGGTAAGTCCAGCAATAACTTTTGAAAACACTTAGACGTTAGCTCCCCCTTGTGGTTGCTGAGGAATATATATGTAGATATTTTTAAAGTAAACTTTACTCTTAAAAACTTAAGCAGCAATGCTGACAAAAATGTTGTTAGCGCTTTCGTAGATGACAGAAATAGAAGCTGAAAAAAAATGCCGGTTCTCACACAAAAAGCCCCTCCTACCAATAAAATGCAGGAAACCATCTTAATTCTGTAGGAAGATAACATGCAGTTTAGTCTCTCATGACTGCACATGCATAAAAACAATAGAAAATATTGTTTATGTGGCACAACACATGCTTTCTGTTGCCCCCTGGGCAGCTCCCCATATCGGCCATATTAAGAACGGGTACTGGCTGAAACTGAGTTGATCCTGGTTTCTTCAGTTTATCTAAATATTCGTCTCAAAGTTAGCACCACGGCACAGCTGGATGTTACAGGAAGTTAGAAATGTTCCCAAAAAGAGGAGTGTTCATGAGAGGGCTGTCTTGTTTTTCACTACTCTGAGTCATTTTGTACTTGAAAACTCAGTATCTTTAAAATGCAGTAAAATAACAAAGTACACATTATCTATCTTTACTCACTCAGCAATTATTATTTTTTGTTGACAAAAACAGATATTTTGTTTCTGCAGGACAGTCGCAGGTTTCTAAACATTTATCCCACTCAACACAAACTTTACTTAAGTAAAGTAAAGGCTGGCTTTACTTTACTTAAGTAACTCACATCTGACTCCTTCAGTGGATGTCAGTGCTAGGCTAATGCTAATGTGTTTGCTTTCTGTTTTGATATTACTTGTTGATAATAAAGCTTGGAGCATATTTTATAGTAATTCCAGTCAACACTTTACTTTGATTGTTGTGAATCTGATTTTGGCAACAAAAATTTAAAGAGTAACTTGAAGATTTTAAGTTGTAAATTGTTGCTGAATATATTGAGGAAATATAAACAGAAATATGCGCACAGAAGAATATTTAGGCGAGATTGACTTTTTATGTAGGCTTGATTTTTTTTGCAGCCAAGCATTGCTGCAGTGTTTGGTAGATTTATCAAGCAGGGAAATCTGACTCGCATCAACTTCAACATCACAAAAAACTTGGAACACTTTTTCGGGTCTCCTTCTAAAGTTCGTGTAAATGTTACAATGGAACCATCTTTACTTGGCTGTTCAAAATATTTATATTCTTTTTATCTAGGCGATGCTCCATTTGCAGAAATCTCAATTAACGAGCTTCTGCAGTTTCATCAGAGAGGAAAAAGCCTGAAAAAACCTTCCAACTGTTCCAACTCACTGTAAGCATGTTACAAATGATTCAACAACCTTCTTCAAGTTGTTCATTCAGTGCAGAATATAACCAAAACCCTGCTTTTTCTTTCTTTTTTTTTTTTCTTAGATATGCGCTGATCAAAAGCTGCTGCCAGTGGAAGGAGCAGGATAGACCCCTGCTGGCTGAACTGAGCCGAAAGCTTGTTTCAGGAGAAAAGAGCGCCTCTGATAAAGTCCTCAAAGCCTCGGGGACGGTTAACCTGGAACAGTACCTGCAGGAGGCCGGATACGGAGAAGCCAACAGCTACACCGTTTTCTGATCATTTACGACGTCAAATGCCAAAGAAGAATATGTGTGTATTTGCACTACTATCTCCAAGTCTAATGGAGCACTTATACAAGTGACTTTAAGATGCAATCGAAGTGTTGCAAACTGTGTTTGAGCACTTTTGGCAATAAAATGGGATCTTTATTAAGTTATTATTCTTAGGATTCACTCAGTTGAACAGGGAACTCCTCAGTGAGTTGATTTTGGGAGGAAATTTCATGATTGTTGGAAAAGTCTCAGTCTTTTGTTTCTTTCTCAGCTAGGAAACCTTTTGAGGGTGAATAGCATATATTATTTTTTTAATGGACCAATACCTTTTCTAAAAAAAATGCAAAATATAAAGTACCACAGAAGGAGTTACAAAGGGAAGGATTTGTTAGTGTAACGAATAATACCCGTATCTACGTTTGCTCAAGGAGGACGGGTCATGCAGATGTCTGCAAGATCCGAACTCGGACTGTTTACATAAACTCAAATGTTAATGGCAATATGAATTATCGTGAGGTTGAAATGAACCTATGACCAATAAACAACATACTCAGTTCCAGTAATGTTTATTGATAGTACTGCATACATGTACAGAGAGCACTTCCATTTAGCCCTTGAAAAAGCAGAGCATCAGTACCCACCTCCAGGTACTTTATTAAAGCTTCTACAACTATATTGTCCCATGAAAAAATAATTCTGATTGTACTATAAAAATGAGAAAATACAAAACTAAACTCTTCATGACTATTCAAAAAAAACAACAACAACAACAACAAACAAACAAAAAAAGAAAACTACTAACACACCAGGCTTGTTGAGTGTCATTGTCGGTGATGTGATTGAAGCCTGGGTTTGGCATCTATGACAAAAAAAAACAAAAAAACAAAACATAAGCAGAATACAACAAAAGACTGAACACATGTAATTGTCGCAGACAACCTGAAGACCGAAGCACCTTTTTAAAATACTGTTTGAAGTGAGATGTTTACACAGGACCACCTGACAGGCAGCGAGAGTTGGAGTTTTCAAGGAGTCCACATACAATTATACCAGGTTTCAAAGAAAAAGACAAACACTTATGAAAGGAACACTTCAGTTCATGACATCAACGGCTTACACATACCAGTATGCATAAGTCTGCACATTCAGAGTCCAGAAAGAATACTGTCTATCTAGTGCCTTGAAAAAAGAAAAGTAATTTACACCCCTTAAAAGTTTTTCCCCCATTTCGTCACGTTAAGACAACAACCGTTTACGGTGGTAGACCAACACACAGTACAGCAGAACTGCGCAGCTGAAGAAAAATGGATCTCCATGGCAACGTCCTCTACAGAGGATGAAGCAGGTAGAGACATACTCCAACAAACAAAAGGTAGATCTATGGAGTATGAATCCAAATGCACGCCACTCTTTTGTGTTGCTTTGTGTTGGCTGATGTAAAATCCCAGAAAAAGACTCAAAGTTTGTGGTTGCAATGAGACAAAATATGAAAAAAAAATCAAGGGGTAGAAAATAGTTTAGCAAGGAACTGTGGGCGTTCTGGGACCCAGCAACTTAAAGGTTCTCTAAGGGCTTTAGGACAAACTGACTGCAACTCAGTCAATCAATGCAACCTCTTAACTGAATCGATCACATCCCTTTATGTCACTCATGGGCTGTTAAGAAAGCTCCTACCCTAAAGCAAGAGCAACATCAAAGAGGAGGAACTGGATTAAAAGGTTCATGTGGTCTGAAAAGCATCTTCAGATTGATAGGGATCAACTGTTTGTAAATCAACACATCCACACGATCGAGTCCAAGAGAGGCGTCAGAAATGAGGGCCCAGCCATCACTCGCGCAGACTGTTGATTGAGGCACAGATCTTCAGAGCTGGACCCAGCTTAATGTTCATGGTGGAGATCAGGTGGTCTTCTCTCAGCAGCAGCAGAGCCTGTCCGTCTATTTCCTGCGACAGAAACTGGGCCGCCAGCTCCTCGCAACCTAAAACCCAGCAGGAAGCCAAAGACACGGGTGAGAACAGACGACCTGAACGTACTTAAGCAATCGAAAGCGAGCCGCGATCCGGCCGCTAACCTTGAAGCGAGGAGATGAACTTGCAGACTTCTTCCACGCTCCACTGAGCCGGAGTCGCGGAGAGGAAGCTGGCCCCTTCGATCAGGAGACTTCCAGGTGCCGAGCTGTCGGAGGGAGGAGCGCTGTGCTCGGCTCTGGAGCAGGAGCGTAACGAGCTTCTGGACAGCGAGGAAGAGTCATCCTCCTCTTCCTCCCCCTCACTGGACACGTCTTCCGAGCGACTGGACTCTGAGTGACACTATGAGGGAGACGGCAGAGGTTAAAACACAAAGCTATAAACTAAACATTAAAATAGTAATGCTAGGTCTGTCACGATAACAAATTTTGCTGAGCGATAAATTGTTCCAGAAAGTTTTTACGATAAACGATAATATTGTTTTGAGACTATTTTGAAGCAATGCTTTGATAACGGCATAATAAAGTTCAGCCTCTCAACGACCAACAAACTTGAATTTTGTAAAGAAAACGTCACAATGGAAGTGTAAAGCATCCAAAAAAGACAACAGCCAAAAAACAATACATGAAACAGAAATAAAATTCATAAAACCAAAACCATAAATAAAATTATGATGTCTATGAATGTAAATTATCACTCCCTTTTTAATTTATGATACGATTAAATTGATGAATTGCTTATTGTGACACTTTGAACTTCAAGATTTTAAAGACTTTTCAGTCAGTTTTTCTAACTTTTTAAAAATGTAATGAAAAAAATGTTAAGACTGAAAATGTAAAGGTTTTAACTAAATTTATGGAAATAATCCAAATCCGAGGGTTGAAATCTTCTTTAGCACAAGGTTCTCGGAGTGAACCAAAACAGCTTCTAATAGATCTAGATGAAAAGTTTTTCCTATGATATATTGATATTTTTTTTTATAATTTTGTGCTTCAAAATGTGAACTATGACTTTGCTTTTGCTTTATTTAAAAGTAGCAATAAAAAACAAAAAAACAAACAATCTTACCTTGACAGAAAGATGCTTGCTTGATACTTTACTGTAGGTGCTATTTGAACTCCCCCGTCGGGAAGGACCTCTGCGTTTAGCAGAGTTTTCTGTGGGGTTCGGAGGTAGCGGCGGCCCCCCACCGCTCCTCCCTCTGCTGGACTTGTAGTGCTGGCTGCAGCTTACGTTATACCTGAAGATCAAGAGGGTCAGTCTGCGACAAGCTCCAGTAAATCACACTGGAGTTTGGTGGGGGGGAATGAACACTTTTGCAAGGCAGTGTAACAGTATCTTTATGAGGAATGAGAGTGTACCTCTTTGCACAAGTGTTTGAACAGAACCTCTTTGATCCCCTGAACTGGCTGGCGGGAGCAAAGCATCCACAGTACTCACATTTCAACACTGAGAGATAAAAAGAAAATATTCAGAGCGCCGACCCGTAAGAAGGAGAAAGTAAACCACAGTAAATAAATAAATCTTTACTTACGTGGAGGACCGTTCTCTGTGCGGCCAACCAGAGCAAAGTCTCTGTCTTTGAGGAGTCCAGCAACCTGCCAAACAACAGAGAAGTTAGCAAGAAACCTACTTCTAGTATTCCTACATATGTTTTATAAAGACCAAAAAAATGTTTTAAAATATACAAACGTTCACTATAAATTTGATATACATTGAAAGAACCCAGAGGTAAAACAACAAGGAGAGAAATAAAAGAAAGCAAGGACACAAGGGTAAAAGGAGAAGAAAAGATAGTAGAAGAAGAGAGAGGAGGATGAAGGAAAGATGACACATGGAAGCAATTAATAAAGAAGCAAAGAGAGGAGAAATGGGAGGAATGACAAAATGTTGAAAATAAAGACACAAGCAAGACAAGACTGGGAGGAAGGAAAAAAAGAGCACTATAAAGAACAATATGGAAGAGACAAAAAACAGAGGGAGGAAGGAAGGATGCAATGAAGAATGAAACAAGAGGGACAACAGGAAAAAAGAATGGAAAGACACGAGGGACGTAGAAATGAAGGATAAAAAGAGATCACATATGGAGGGAAGGTATGGACTAGGACACAGGAAGCATAAGAAAAATGAAGAAAGAATACAAAAAAAATGGCAGACAGAAGGAAGGACACACTATTTAGACATATGGGGAGGGAATAAAATCTGAAAATACAAACTAATTTTGATTCAAGTCAAATTCCAGATTTTCCCATAATTTCCAGGACTGAGTCAGAAACCTGCACCTTTCACCATAAAGTTTTAACATGCAGATCTGGCAGGGGTCGCTTACAGGGAAGGGCTCGGCTCCCTCTTGAATAACAAAGCCCTCGATGAGATGAGTGAGGACTTGAGGTTTGACCACCGCCTGAGGAACTTTGTCCCCATGGCCGCCTCTGGACAAGGGCAGAGGCAAGGACAAGGTCGGGGGCGCGGAGAACGTGGCGTCTACAGCGGGAGCTGAGGAGAAATGGAAGCGAGACTGAAACGATTAATCAGTTAATCGCGATTAATCGATTATTGAAATAACTGTCAACTAATTTAGCAAACGATTAATCGTTAACTGAAGTGAACAAACTCAATAAAACACCATTTGAAAAGAAACAACATATTCAGAGAAGTAATTAAGCCAAATTTGAACAAAATATTTCAAATTTTGTTATTATCTTTGATTTAAGATAAAAACACCTTTATGTGTTAAAATGTTTTACCCCAAACTCTTCAAGAGGCATTTTTATGTTCACTAAAGGAATGCTATTCCTTCGCATTTTAGGCAACTAAATGTTTATTTTCTAATTAAAAAACAATGAAATAAATAATCTGTTTATTTCCATATGTTAACGTATCTCAAACATTGTATAGAAAAAACTTAAGTAGTTTAATGAAAAAAATTGCAGAATGTGCCAGTTAATCAATTAATCGTCTGAATAATCAACAGATTGATCAGTTACAAAAATAACTGTCAGTCGCAGACATAAGTGGATGATGCAAAGTTGAGAGAAATTCACGTTAATAGATGGTGAACTGGTATTACCCGAGTCCTTTGTGGGGGCAGGAGATAAAGGAGGAGCTGCATCCTTCATGGGGGCAGAATCTGATGCTTCTGACATCTCATTTGGCGCATCACTCTCAGATTTTCTCTTCAGAGAACCGACCAACGGCTTTGCCTGAAAGCATGTGAATAAAAAAACAACAACAAAAAAAAAAACACATTATGAGACACCAGTTATCGCTTTTTTTTTTTAAATACAAAGCTTGAGCAGAGCAGCTCATCCTGATCTTACCATGGCAGCACTGCTGGGGACTGAGCTAACCGCCGCACCAGACGGACTCTCCAGAGCCGCGTTGCTCCGCACCTGAGCCAAAGCCACAGCTTGTGCATTTCCTGCCAAGCCCTGCCTGGCTCCCACCAGCTGGACCGGGATGTGTGGAGGGTTATGACCCCCGGCGTTAGCCTGACTGTTGCTCGGTGGCGCTGGCAGTATGGGAGGCGGTTGCCGAGGAGACAGCTGAACGGGTAAGCGGTGTCCCTGAGCCGTCTTGGGCTGTATGGGGACGGGACCCTTTTCCATGTTAGCGTTGGCCTGTTGAAGGGGCTGCACCACCAGAGTCTGTGGGTTCATGCTGGCCTTCGGGGCCACAGAACCGATTGGGTAGCCCTGGGTGGAGGTAGTGACATTTGAAGTGGGCACCAGGATGACGGGGGAAGACGGGGCCAGGAGGAGCTGAGAGAGGGGGAGCGCTGGGGATGAGGAAGAGGAGGACGGGGCCACAGAGACTGCAGGGGCCACAGTCATGGCAGCCTGGTTCCCAGTCTTCACAGTCAGAGTGCTGGAGGCAGACGGCTGGTTAAAGCCGGCTTTAGCCATCTGCTGCTGCTGAGAGAAAGTCTGCTGCTGCTGCTGCTGAGCGAGAGGAAAGCTGCCGGCATCCTTCCTCTCTACACTTTCAGCCTTTACAGCGACGGCTTTGGCGTTAGAGGCACAGTGTAGAGCCAGGTTCTGCACCTGGGAAGCAGAGAGACCAGACATTTATGGTGAAAAAGAGTCTTCCCTGAGCTGTAGCGCTGAGGAGACTTATCTTTAAATAGATCAGACCTGGTCGTTGTCAGCCTGGGCACATGTAGTGGTGGAAGCAGTGTCATGCTGTTGCTGCTGCTGGGGTTGTGTTTGTGTCTGAGCTACCGTCGCTACGGCGGCGGTCGTCCCGCCGGGCATGAAGATGAGCTGAGAGGTAAGCGGATTCCTTAGAGAGCGGTTCACCTACGCAAAGACAAGAAGATGTGATCAGATCGTCTCCTAACCACATGAGAAAGAACGTGTAGGACTCAAAAACTGCTTATTACCCTGGTTATGATTTACTTACACTATACTAGTTATCCAAATACTAGGATTCTACACAGTTTCATATCGGCTTCAGTTAAACACCCCACAATCTTGGGCTGCATCACTATCAGTATAAAAAAACGATTAACTTAAACTGAAAGCCAAACTGAACAAGAACATTTTTTTAGTTTACTTTTCATTTTTTCTGCCCTCATGTCTTCAAGGAAGATAAGTCCATAATTTACGGCAGCAGGAAGAAAATGATGCGTCAGAGTGAGGCTTAACTCTCCCTTTAGATACGAACTGAGCATAGAACACATAAATCTAGTTATTGGTAGCATGTGTGTGCATTTTAAACTCACCCTGAGATACATCTGTCCCTGTCCTGCAGAGTTTCCGCCCAGCAGCACTGACTGGTTGAGAGCCGTTGTTGTTGCAGACGTAGCCGGACCGTGTGGACGAGGACTGCTCATAGTCCCACCGGCAGATGTAGTGCTTAAATTAACCTGCAGGAAGCATAAAAAATACAGGTTTCTATAAAGTCCTGAAAGATTAATCCTTACAATTTTCAATGAATAAACTTACAGTGGTGGGAGCCGGAGAAATGCTGTTACTTGGTGTGTTGGACTGGCGGCTAGCTGCCAGTGTGGCCTGGTTTAAAAAGGGAAATCAGGTTAAATGTAATGTAGCTAATTTAAAGACATAAATAGCAAAATGCTGTGCAAAGAAAAAAGCGTTCATAATCAGCACATCCAACCAGGTAAGCTGAAGAAATAATAATAATAAAAAAACTTTTATGGGGGAAGTTTTCTCATACAATGATTGCTGTCATTACTGCACACCTGTTGCACAGCAAAGTTTTGTAGTTGGGCCGTATTGATCTGCTGCTGCAGCATGAGCTGCTGGAAGTACTGGGCTGCATTAGGTTGTCTCTGCAGAGCTTGGAGAGCCTAGACAAAAAACAAAAAAACAAAGCATTGACATAAACTTATTCAAGATTAATTCAAATGGTTAATTTAAATAATATTGGACATTTTTACACATCAGTTTATAAGCAATCTCTCACCTGTACAGCTTGTCTCTCATACAAAGACATGCGGGCGATCTGGGGTGCCCGGGAGTTCCCGCTCGCCTGAGGGTTTCCGTTTGTGCTGCTTGTGTTTTGGTCTTCGCCTGATTCCATGTTTGCTACTAGAAACCGAAAAAAACTCAATGATTGGAAAGGATTACAAAAAGTTTCTACTCATTGTGATTCTTGTTACGAAATCACAATGCAATAACTTTGAGGAAGTGCCAAAGTTTATAAAAAAATGTGCAACATGATGTAATTTCTTTATTTCAAGCAGAAAAGCAACATTTATTCCATCTGCTGATAAAGTGTAGAATAATGATTGTAGTGATTTTGCTGTCTTAATATATAAACAAATAATTCAGACGTTTTAAAAATCTTTGCCTCTCTGCTCTTTACAGAACACCACAAGTAGATGTTAGTGGTTTAATTAGTCAGGCTCTGGTGGAGCCGCAGACGGCTGCTAAACAGACCAGCCTGTAGCTTTCCAAGTGTTTAAAAATCAGCCACGCTTGATAAAAGTCACAAGTTTCTACCATTGTTGATCTTATTCACATTCAGAAATAAATCCAGAAAGCCAAACTTCCAAGTAAGGGAAAATGTAGGAACCCTCCTTTGGTCAGCTGACGGGGAGTGCCCAGCAACTACTTGGTTTATTTAACCAGGTAAATCAGTTAAAAAAAAAAAAAATCTAATTTTCTGTGATGACTTGGCTAATAGGCAGCTGAAGTATACAAACTTTCTTCTTCTTCTTTTTATTTATTTATTTATTTTTTTTTTTTACAAAAATACAATTTAAAAAGCATTGTTTTTTGAGACATTAGAAACAGGGGTACGAATCAGAGACTTGTACGCAATTAGTTTCTGGAGCTAATTTTGTTTGAGACGTGCCGTCTTTCAGCCAGCTGAGCAGCAGTGCTTGACAGTAAGTGGGGAGGGGAAGTGGTCCTCTAATCTGCTCACTAGGCAGCTGAGAAAACTTTGGCCACTCCAGAACTTTCTCTGGTATCTCGTTAAGAGGTGACATGAAGCAGAGCAGAGGAGTGATATGATTGATTTTTTTTGTTGAGTCTTTTAAAACCTTTGAGTACATCATTACCACTAGCCAACCAATGCATAATTACTGTCTGTCTGTCACATAAACTCAATCATAAAGTACTTTGCTTGTTTTAACAGTTTACAAAACTCTAACTCTTTTTGAAAATGTAAAAGAAAATAGTCAAAAAACAATCATATTTCCTAATAATTTATTAGTTTTCAATTTTTTTATAAAGATCTGGAAAAAAGATAAATCAAACTCCTTACTTTCCAATACTTTCAAGACTGTGTAGGTAGAAACCACGGACACAAACTGTTACAATCGACATAATTATAGTGCTGAAATTACAGAACAAACGCTTTTAGCGTCATTATGATTAAGTAAATTAAAGCTTTAACAGAGGTGGTGTGTGTTATTCTTTACTTCAACTCCTAAGGCAATAAACAAAGGTGTAAATATGAGCGCTTTCCCCGCCACAATCAGATCTAAAATAACTGTAAAAAACAACTGGCATTGTGATGTTTTCGTTAGCAAATAAGATGTAAACATTTTAGTTGGATATGAGCAAAAGATCACTTAATGAAACTTCATAAGATCACGAAAAACCAAGCTTTTCATCCATCGGTGGCTAACTCTTGCTACTTAGTTATTATTCTTCCACTCAGTTATATGCCCTAATTATAACGTTTGAATTGGGATACATGCTGAAAAAGCATCCGAATATTAGAAACAATGTCTTTGGGTATAAACATTTGAAAGCACTGACAAAGAAAGAAAACATTTGGCGTTAACTAGTAGTTATACATATGCTAACACCAGTTAGCAACATTAGCTGATTTCAACAGGCAGAAAGTCAGCAACTGTAGCTCCTCCAACAGTTCCTTTGGTCTGTAAATGTTTGTTTATTCAAGTGCTTACCTTTCGAGAGGCTTGTCTGTCCTTTTCACAGAATACACACGCATGAAAGTGGTCCTGATTTGTCTTTTACACTGGGAACAACGACTGAGCCTTTGAGGATTTTTGCCTGCAGTGAAACCCCGCCCCCTGCCACTCTTTTTCTTCTTTCTTCTGTTTGTCCACTTTAGGGGGCCTCTAGAGGGCGCTATGGCCCAACTGACCTGTGAATGGACGTTAGACATGGAGTGGGAGATCATAGGCAGGATCAAATAAAGTTGTTGGGAGTAAAAAGTGTTTTTTGTTGTTGTTTTTTAGATCGTAAGAAACTCGGTTGACCTATTCTACCTAAAACTGTAGACTAGGTGGAAAAAAAAACTTCTAATAACCATCTCATGAAGCGGGAAAACTTTGGACTGTGAATCATTTCTTGAGACTTTTAAATGATGAATAGTGACCCCTGCTGGCCAAACATATTACGGAAAGACAGATTTTACCGTTATTCTCTCAGTGAGAAAGTGTACGAGCAGCAAAGTGAGAGGCAAGTCGAAGTACGGAGAACCACACAAAGATATATATATATATATATATATATATATATATATATATATATATATATATATATATATATATATATATATATATATATATATATATATATATATAGATAGATAGATAGATAGATAGATAGATAGATATAGATATAAACATGTATAAACCGACTAATAAACCGGAAATATATACCATAAGGAAAGACAATGCTGTTAAAAAAACATAGGATTATCTGATTCAGAAAAATATGCAAATGTGTAGAATAATTTAAACATGTACAAAATATGCATATTTGCTCATAAAAACTAAACTATTTGCAAGAAATGAAAAAACTGCAGTAACGGATGTGCCAGTATTAGTAAAGTTATTTGAAATAAGAAAAAGTCTGCAAATACCAGTAAGGATATAAACACAGAGTATGTTGGGAGTAGTGATGATTATAAAGTCAAAATAGCTTATGAGATGAAGTATCTGCAGTTAGACACTTAAAGCTGGATAACTCACTGAGCAAACTTAAGGGGTAAAAAATAAAAATCAAGACATAGGCATAATCCAGAATGCCTAAAACCATGAAGAAAGCACTGACTGAGGAAAAGCTTCCATTCTGCTTTCAAAAAAAAAAAAAAAATCAAGAAAGTGTGGTGCAACTCAAGAAAAACACTAAATAAAAGAGTGGAACCTTTACATCACACTTTACTGTAACAGTTATCAAACTGGATGCATTTTTATTTACTTCAAACACAAGTGATACCATTTTTACCAGAGAATACAGGAGACAATTCACTGAACTTAGAAAAATAGGCCAACATTAGTAACCTGTGACAAAACAAAGCAGGAATATTGTTTCCACCTACTGAGTGAAATTCCAAAACACTCTACTTTTGTTTTCACCAGTAATTTATGTAAAAAATGTATAAACCTTATGAATGATATCCTCAACTAACATTTTCAATATATTAATAGAGAATACAGCAGGAGACGTCACTGAAAACTTCTAACGTTTTAAAATAGAAGCAAAAAACTGCAGTTAGAAGGTTTTGGTCAAACTTAAGAGAAAACAAAAGTCGGTAAACGTACGACTATTTCTGGTGCTTAGGTTAACAATTACAATATCAGCAGTCAGGAAAGTTTCAACATTGGATATCGGACATTGTTAATGTTCATTCATATCAAAATACAATAATATACAGCATACCACATTTCAGAAATCAACAAAAACATAGTCAGTGCCACCAATTTTTATTGGCACCTTTGATAGAGATCAGTAAAAAAAAAAAAAAAAGAAAATTTAGAATAATCTAAACATCCAATTCTCACATTAATTATTTTGAACAAAATCACCAGTGACACAATTATAAGCACCCCCCCCTCTGTGAATACTTTGTACAACTCGTCAATAGAAAAGCACTCTTCTGATTTTGATATGGAATGTAATGTATGAGAATTTGGCTAGGGTTGCCCAACTTAATAGTGCTTTGTTTCCACACAGTCCTCCTTAGTTCCATTTAAAAACCTATCTGGAGTGTTTAATCCTTGTCTAATCTGACACAATTCCAGTTAAGATCCGAGTAGAGATCTTAAGTAGAGATCCCCGTTTACATTTGTGATGGCAGGACAAACGAGGCTTTTTCTCTGACATCAATCTGGAACAACCAGCTGGAGTGAAGCCAGTGTTTAATAGTCTAGCGGTAACACTACTAGTCAGTGCCTGCAATATAAATAATAGGGGTCCTTGCACAACCTTTCTAAAAATTATATTTATAACCCAGAGAAACAAAAGCAAAAGATTACTAAATAAGATTTCAAAGAAACTTATCAATTTTCAAAAGTGTAAATGAATACTATTGGTTCAGTTTTCATTTTCGGTTTACATTTGTTTTACAGAAACTTCCTGGGTTACCTCTAATTGTGAAACTGGTGATTTAGTTAAAAACACTTATTTCCCAACTCAGCAGAAGCACTGAAAGAAAAAAAAAAGGTTTGATTATTTCTAGGATTATGCTGTTGTAATAAAAAACACATTTCTTTACAAATCTTTACCAGGGGTGCCAATTACTGTGGTTGGCGCTGAACAAACAGTTTGAAATTGTCCATCAGCACTAAATAGGAAAACAATCATGTTTTTAAGTTTATTAAAGATGCATTGCACCTCTTTGACTTGTTTAGATTAAAAACGTGACACTTTCACCTGACACCTTCATTGACTACTACACAAAATATCTGAACTAATGTAGAAACTTTTCTTTGTACTTCTGGGTGGGGGGGGGGGATAAACCAGACTAATAGATTTGCATAAGCTTTGGTTTTTTTGCACTGCTCTCTAGATGTGCAGCAAGGCTGTATGTACTGTCACTGTGCTAAGAGCTGAAAAGGTACATTCACAATTCGGTCAAACTAACCCTTTACACACGTATAATTATCTGGCATAGCCTGCAGCAAGCATTACCTAAACAGAAACCAGACTGGCGCTGCCTGCACATCCATAAAACGAACGTCATCAGTTAAGTAAGATCATCATAAAACATAACCAGTGAGTTTGCGTTACAACTGAATTGAATCCTTCCTTTTTCCACCTGATTTCCATAGAAGAGTCAGGGATTTGTCTTTTTAATGTGTGAGTCACTCCTTTGGATGAATTACAACTGAAACTGAAATGTTTTGAGTAGGAAAGGAGACATGGCCTTCTGCCTCTTAGGAACCATCTCAGAGCCACAAGTCTAAAATACAAGCAAGGTTTCAACAGGGGACTGACTCATTCCAGGCAAAGAAAACACACTTGTGTGCACCAGTAATTTTATCTAAGCTTCCGAAGCGCAACCTGTCACACAGTGAAAATGTATGCCATGTTTCTGACATACTAAGGTCACATAGGTAGTAAGTGGTCGTCTCTCTCTTCTGGCTCTTCGTCTAAAGCGTCAGCCGACACTCCTCGGTAAGCTGGAGCTTCCTCTCGATTTTTCGAACGGCACACAAAGTCGCAGCCATCCTGTAACAAAACAATCAAGTTCACATTGAGTGTTAAAACAACAAAAAAAAAGAATAAATGTTTACTTACACTGCAAAAGTAATCGTATCCCTTAAACTTTTTTTCATAGTTTTCTCATTACAACAATCTTCAGCGTGTCTTATTGGGATTTTATGCGATAGATTAACAAAACGTACTGCATAGTTGTGAAGTAGAAAGAACGTTTTTGTTTTTTCTTGTAAGCTAGATAAATCGTACCGCTGAAAGGTTCCCAACTTCCACCCAGAAAGCATAATTTGGGAATTGCTCCATCCCTTTGGCTCCAACAATCAGCCGCTGGTAGAGGAAGCCGCCAATGAGGTAAACGGCCACAAAGCAGAAACCACTGGAAGAAGACAAACCTTCCAATCAGCATTTCTTATTGCAGTATGGGAAGCCTATGTGCCTTTGTGACATGTCTTTACGTACATGATGAGTATTATGGAGCCAGCACTCAGCTGGGATTGAACAGGAGGGCACACTGCACTGGAGTCCAGCTCAAACAGGTAAAAGCAATCTTTCAGCCTGTCTCTGTCTTCCAGAATAACTTCAAAGTTACCCTAAAAACAAGAAGACAAGGTAAGTTAGGGTTTTCGTTCACTCACCTGGAAAACATTTACAGAAAGAAATATTTCCCGGCAGCGAAAGTCCATTGGCAGTGACTGAAATGCAACCCTTCATTTAGAGTTTACTGGAAACAAACATGCGTCTTCACTTCCAGGATTAAAAAAAAACAGTGTTGAAATTTACTCTGAAAGCTAACCGACGTGTGTAAAGCAAGTTAGTGCACGTTTCTCATCCTTCCACTCTGATACAATTCTGAATCACTGTATTATAAAGTAATGGAAAATGGTGGATTAAATTTCAAATCAACAAGCCTGAAACAACATGCCACCATAAAAAATTTGATAATTTGTTTAAATTAAAAGAACTGAAAATGTAAATACACGAAGCGCAACTCATAAGTGTTTCTTTTACCGCCTCTGTGTTTTTGTTGCAGGAGATCATGATCATGGCCTTTCTCTCTTCCTTGTTGCAGTGGCTATCATATTTGTCACCATTATGGTAAAGCAGCATCACCCAGTCACCTCAAAGGTAAGGAAAAAAAATGTTAAAACAGAAAAGATAATCGAATGTCTCAGATTCTTCATATGTACATTTCTGATGGTTTGTCTCCTTACACGATACTATTCAAAAATAGTTAAATGCACACAAAATGAAACTAAAATCAGGTTTAATAAATTGCAAAGTCTTACTGCCGCCAATGACCTCGGTCGAGGTGTATGAGCCAATGATTGTGGGTTTATCCTTCGAGTCGATCTTCTTTTGAATAACTCCCGCATTTGGAACCCCTCCTGCATCTCCACACAGCTGGAACACATATGTGTACTTTTCCTTTTCTTCAGTGACCTCCACTGACAAGCTGCCAACATGAGAACATGAAGTTGGGAGCCGTTAACCATTACTGTAAGACCGCACACTAAAAACAACAAAGCAGCAAACCCAGAGCAGATGCAATGCTTTGGGTTTAATTATATATTCCTTGAATATCAATAAGATTTTACTTCAATGGGCAGGATGGTGCCAAACTTACTTTCTGTGGGCCAGAGGTTCCAGTCGCTCAAGGACTTTCCTTTGTGATGATGATTCGGTGCCTAGTTTGCAGGCCTTGGTGCCATTTCCAGCGAACACACCATTTCTACACAGCAGCAGCTGAGTCAAGATGGCCCACAACAAGACAGAACCTCGCATGGGAATTCTGAACAGCTAGAACATAAAGAAAAAGCAACTGTCAAGTATATTCTGAATCACTGTATTACACAACTTTTAGTGTCTTGATAAGCCCAAAAAGTAATGGAAAGCGGTGGATTAAATTTAATCTTAACAAGCCTGAAACAACATGCCATGTTATTAATTTATAACGGGTTGTACTGAGGTTTTGCAGATGTCAGGGTTTTAAAATTCCAAAATCATTTGTCATACTTAAAGTTACCACAGTTAAAGTCTGTGGATCTATGACACATGGAGTACCTTGATGCCTCTTGCGCACCTTTTGCGTCACACTGATGGTCAGCAGACGGAAAGTCTGCACAAAGTTAATTTCATCCACACCACCTCATATAAGAAGGAGGTGGATGGTACCTGACAACAATGGACTTTCAGGGAGAACCAAGGTACACCCTGCACAGATTGCCAGTCCACCACAAGGCGACACACACACACGGACAATTTAGACTATTCCGTTGACCAAACAGTCATGTTTTTGGATGGTGGGGAGAAGCCAGAGTCCATGGAAAGAATCAATGCATGCATGCACAGAGGGGGAGGAAAACATGCAGGACCACAAGATTCAAACCCAGGACCTTCTTTCTTACTACCAACTATTCTGCCATAAATCCCCAAAATTTACTCTAAAAAGATTTTATTGAGATCCACCTCTATTTGGATAAATTATGCTTAAAATAGACACAAATTATCAGTTTTTGTTTTGATCCTCCAAAACAGAAGTTTAATATGGCTCCATTCTGAATACACAAAAATAGAGCAAACCACAAGTGCAAAAAAAAAGTAAGCAATAATCTTAATAGGTACCACATTGATGAAAACTTCTATAAAACTAACGCAGCCATGTCACCCCATCGTCTGGATGTAAATGCAAATTAGCTTATAAGGTCAAGTCATCATACCTAAGCATGTGATTTTTCTTCCTCCACATGAGAAATCAATTTTTGCCAGAAGTTACCACTTCAAAAGCCTAGGTTTTTATCAGTGCCGTCCACTTACCTTCATGGCCTCCTTTGCTGTAAATCAGTGGAGGAAAAACCGTCTTACTAATGCTTAATACTTGCTTTTTAAACTGTAGTCAGAATAAGTTGCAATGAGCTTCCTCACGCTAACGTCGCTTCCTGGTTTACTTAACCAACATCAAACCGCATTTATATCATGCAAACAATGTAAATTAAATGTTAAATTGGATTTCGGACACCTCTGCTGACGCTGTTATTGTTGCCCTGGAGAGTTAATAGGTTTTCTTTTAAGTCGTGTTGAAGTGTGATTTTTAAGATGCTAACAGGCTACAGGCAGCAGCGTAATGCGGAAATGAAACTAAACACACAAACACGCGCATGTGACCGAAAAAGAAGCCGACCAATCAGCGTTGGGTGAGTCCTCTTACACCCTTGTCAGCTGACAGGGGAGAGCTACAGGTGAGCGGAAGTGAAAAAAACTTCAGGAAAAAAACGTATTTGGCTTGTCTTTTTCTCCTGCAAAACCAGGTAACGTATCGAGTCAAATCCTTCTGCAAAATGTGTTTCCGCACCACCTCTGCTCCACCGTCAGCCATTGATCCTTCATGCAGCGTTATAACAACCGCTGGTGACGGTGCATTCATGAACACCCTGTTAACCAGACTTTCTAAATTCAGATCACAATTAAAAAAATAAATAAAATAAAATAAAAAAAAGATTATCAACCATTACAAAATAATTTCACTGATGTACATTTATGTTAGGCTTGGGATATGGGATATTTAAGTAAATAATAAAACAAACAAGACACAAATAAACCTCAAACCAAGGGGAAAGGGACTAACACTGATCTAAAAGAAATAAACATGAGATTAAACACAAAGGAATGAACAAATATTCCAGACACTAATGGCAGTAACCAGCAACAGAATACATCAAGACCTTTTCTAACAATATCAAATCAAGAAATAATCAGGAACACAGAAGAAAACCAAGTGACACATATCTCTTGACAGCCTCAGGTGGTTATTAGAGAACATTAGTGAACAAACGAACGAACAGCAAGGAAGACAACAGGCAGGTCTCATCTAGAATACTTACGAAAGGCTCTATGTATGTGAATAACTACTTGAGAATTTACTTTTAAGCTTTTCAAAGCCGATACCAGTATGACCAGTTTACTGTTTCCAGTTGCCTCAGCATTTTTTCATTGTGTCAGCAAAGTTAAAAACAAAGCTTGTTTTCTAGTTAGCTGTACCTCCTGATTCCCACTTATCAGCATAAATCTCAACAAAAGCCCACCTTTTAACCTGTTTGTATTTCAGTCAGGTGGGAACAGTAGCCGCCTATTTCTGATTCAGTCGTGCACCCAGAAACGACAAGATTAAAGAGGAGAGACGGAGACCTTCCTCTGATAGCACTGTGCCATTCCCTTTTCTCTGTCCTTTGTCCAGATAAAACTAAACTTTGTATGATTAAATAAAAATAAAAAAAAATGAGTAAATTGGTTGACAGTAAGTAACTTCCAAACACTTTATTTTGTTTCACTCTGCAGAATTGTGTTACATTCATGTAGAAAATGGAGTCTACACATATAAGCAATTGTAAGTCGGATAAATATATGTGGCCTTTAAATAGCTGACTTCCTCCCACAATCTATAAACATGACTGTTAATTGTGGTAAATTGAACTATTTAAATCATCTTTAATTGTGTGTGTGTGCGTGCCTGTGTGTGTGTGCGTGCGTGTGTGTGGGGGGTTGTTTGTCCTGTGTGTCACCGTGTTGCTCTGTAACCTGCATCTCCTCCAATGCCGGCTAGAAATATGCACCAGCCCGCCGCGACCCTGCAAGGTGAAGTTGATACAAATAATGGATTTAGGGATAAACATATAATTAAGTTTACATTTACTACAATTTTGAGTTATTTAATTTACTGCAGACATTTTTGATACATCTGTTACGATTTTATTAAAATTAGCAGATGTATAAATATTTTAGAAATCATTTATTTACTTTGATTCTGTCAATTTTAAACCCTATAATATTGAACAAGGTATTGAACATGTTTGGCTGATGGGAATAAAGGTAAATCTTTTGTTGATTTAAAAAAAAAAGTCTGCACAAAGCTGAAGAAATTCCCCTATGAGAAACACAGTGCAATTCAGCAGAGACATAAACTGGTCCACAGAAAACCATAAAATTTAATCAGCTGTTGAACTGTATGACCGCACTGAAGTGTGAAAATTTCAATGATTACGTTGGACTTTGAACTTAGTTTGACATAAAGAAAGTTTTTATTGTAAATATTGTTCCTTTCAAAAATATTTATTGCAGTTATTTTTGAACTTTTTCACATTTTAGGTGTTTTAGGAAGATTTTGTGTAATAAACCAAACACAAAGTAGTGCTTAATTATGAAATTGGATGAGAAAGGTTATGTGACTGGGGAAAAAAAAAAAAAAAATATATATATATATATATATATATATATATATATATATATATGAGATGTACAGTATGTGGATCCAGCCCTGTTTAAAAAATTGTTGCTGCTAAATCTGCGAGGGCTTCAAAATTCAGTATTTGTTTTGAAAACAGCAGTGAACAAACATCAAGCTTTGGCAAGAAAGCATAGAGATTCTCCAGCAAAATTGTTAAATTATTAAGTGTCCATAGCAATCACATGGAAGAAGGTTTTCCAGTCAGATAGATCAAAACTGTAGTTTTAGGCCTACATGCAAAACTTTATGTTCTTAAAAAAACTGAGCCAGACTATATCAAAAGGAGTAAAAGCATCATGCTGTGTGGCTGGAAATGTGAAAAAGCAGGTAAAAAATGGGGTCACAAGGTTTTTGCATGAACTATGTGGAAAAACCAAACCTGACAGCAACAAAATTGAAGCAAATCATTTTAGTCATATTGTCATTAATGCAGTTATGCACTTCAAATCTAAGTTCCATGGCTGCATAATCACAGCAGCCATTGTTACACAAATCATTTACTGTCACCCTCGCATGCTGCCCCTCCCTTCTTCCTCTGTGATTGCTTCATCTGTTATTTTTTCACAAAGCAAAATTAAAAAGTGGTTTTGTTTCCTTTTCTCTCCGACAGGCTCAGTCTCTGGAGAAAAAGTAGGGATTTATTTCTTTTTCTCTTCCGGTCTTCCACAAGTTTTTCAGCAGTGTGTATTTTTTCACTCTTCACTTTCTTCCTCCCCTCCCCCCGGCCCTCCTTGTGTTATCACAACCCTTACCTTGACTATGCATGTTGAAGAGACACACCCGGTCGCTTCATTTCTACCAATCACTGAGACACGCCAAGGAGATGTACTTCCTGTGTTCTGTGGAAGAAAAGTGGAGCAGAGGAGAGGAGAGTTTTCTGGGCTTGTTTTGTTTTGTTGCCGAAGGTGGGGGTCCATACACACTCACAGGGGACAGTAGTAGTGGACACGCTGAGAGGGATTTTTGCTTGTGAAAGACCAACTTGCGGAACGCCACTGCAACTGTAAGGACGGGACAGAGACAAAGAGGAGGGAAGAGATAAGTGTCAATCTGTTGAGACTTGTTTGGGAATTTGAGGAAGGAGGAGAAGTGGGGGGAAGAGACAGAGAGAGGCAGCAAGAGGGAAAAAGCAAGGAGAATTCGGGCGTAAACATGAACCTTTCAGAAGAGTAAAAACAAGTGAGAGGAGGAAACAAGAAAAGAGACTAAATAGTTGTTCAGACGTATTTGGAAAAACAAGTTTGCCATTTGATCTGTCACCCGGATAATGTCAGCACAAGGAACTAATATGTTGTGCAATCCAGTGCTTTTTGGCTGAGCTGGAGTAGAAGGGGTAGACCACATCTCCCTTAGGCACACATTCAGGTGAGTTACTCTAAGGTGCTTCTTTACTTCTGTAAGATGTCTCTAATTTGAAGCCCGATTGGAGACCTAATTCATTTTTAGTTTGAGGACTACATGCCTTCCCCATGTGTCACGGGCCTCTGCTCTCTGAAAGGCTCCTTGTGGTATGCTGCATTTTTTGCAGGTCCGTGCTGCATTCTTACTGAACTGTTAAAGGCTGTCCTCCCTCTCACTCCTCGCGTCCTCGTTTAAGTTGATTGTCAAATGATTTTTAACTTCAAATAGAGGTGCAGAAATTTAAAGAAAAATTAGAATGCAGCGTTTTATGTTTAAACAGTAACAACCAAATTAAAGCAACATTTCAGTGGACTGAAACTATTTCTAAGGGTTTGAAGTACTTGACTTGACCTGTACTTAGGTATTTAATCTGCAGTACTAATGCAAATTGTAATAATTTAACTGACAACTACTACCTTGTTCTAGGCTCTTCTCAATTTGGTGCAATGGAGACCAAAAACGGCCATCTTTAACACCGGTGACACACTTTCTAACCTAAACAACGATGGACAAACTTCTCCCAAGAGGCAAGGTCTCTCGGGATCCAAGTCCTCTGTCAGGAATGAGGGGCATCTTCCACCGAGGAGACAACAATCAAAAACAAAACAGGAGGAAGGAGAGCGAAACTCCAAAAATGAGGGGTGAAGAAGTGGTCGGCCTGGAGCGATCGATGGACAGAGACAGACCTCCCCGCATCAGAGATGGAGAAAGAGAGTGGAGAGATGGAGAACGAAGGCAAGCCGATGGCAGAGACAAACAATGCAGGCCGTCGTCAAATGTAGAGATGAGTCAGACTGAGCAGTATGTAAAAACAGGGACAAAGAAAGGTGACACGTTTCCCAGGGAGAGAAAGGGAGACAGAGATCCTATTACAAGAAAGATGGCAGAAGGAGAAATGAGGCAGAGGGATGGACCCAGAAGAGAACAGATGGAGGACTGGGAAATTGAAAGATCTAGGCGCCAAGACGGAGAAAGAGAGGAGATCCAAAGGAGGGCAACAGAAGATGGAAGAAGACCACCAGAAGATATCAGAACACAAAAGAGAGAAAGATATAAAGTATCTGGAGTTGAGTTTCAAGACAGGAAAGGAGAAGTAGATGATTCATGGGTTAGGAGAGATAGGGATGCAGGTAGAAAAAGAGATCAGTTCAGAGCTGTGATGGATACAAAGGATTCTGAAAGGTGTTCTCCACAAAGGAGACCAGAAACAGAAATGTACACAGGAAGGACGGAGAGAACAGCAAGGAAAGATGTCAGGAATGAAGGAGATATTGATGCGAGAGAGTTGGAGAGAAGGGAAAAAATGAGGGAGAAAGATATAGAGCAGAGGACCCCTTTCAGCAGGAATGAGGTGTTCTACCAGAGCAGAAGAGCGCGGGGAAAGGATCGACGTGGAAACCAGGAGAGATATAGGGAAGAAAGACATAAGAGGAGAGAAAAGGATGACTGGTCAACGGACAAAGATCTCAGAACAGAAATGAGACCAGCAGACAGAGAGTATGAAAGAAGGCAAGCGATCAGAAGTGATGGCAGGAGAGAGGATGAACAATATAGAAATCAGAGACAAGACAGAGAGGGGAAAAAAAGGCAGGAAGATGGAAGGGAAGGCGTAAGCAACAGATCCTTGAGTGATTCTTCTCCTCGAGCAACACCACGAGGCCAAATCAGTGGAGAGTGGAGAAGCAAGGGGCATAGTGACATGAGGTACATAAGAGATTCTGACAGGGAACAAAGAAGGGAGGGCAGTGTTGGAAAAGAACCCCAAATAGACCCAGGGCAAACAGGTGAGAAAAGACAAAGGCAAATTGTAAGAGGTGAGAGGTTTGACAGAAATGAAAGCATATCTTGTGGTTCAGACAAGGCACGGATGTGGCTAGAACCACAGAGGGGCACATCACAACCAAGGCAGAAAGAGGGGAGGAGAATAGACGAAAGGGAAATAAAGTCACCGGAAGAAGGGGAAAGAGATGTGTGGCAATTACGAGGGGATCCAGATGAGAGGAACATGACCCAGAGTAGAGAAGTAAGAGGACGCAACGAGGACTCTGAGGGTTTGAGTGTAGATGGAGACGAGGACGAGGAAGTCTGGAGAGACAGTTTTAGTGAAGACAAGGAGCCGCTGTCCAACAGTGGTAGGAAGGAAGCTGAGAGAAGCTGGAGGATGGATATTCAGGGAGAAAACTTGTTAAATAGCACTAGTGGCACAGAGGAAGAAGGTGGGAGCTCTTCTGGGAGTAGAGGAGGGAGTGTCAACAGCTGCAATTCAAACAGAGACAGGATGCTGTCTTCCGAGTCCAGCAATGTGTTTCTGTCCATTGGGGTAGATAATGGGCATGAGATGGAGCAGAGATTTAGGATGAGGGAGAAATTTAGTGAACCTAGAAACTCAAACAAAAGAGAAAAGGACTCGGCAACAAGGGATGAGGAAGTGATTAATGCAGAGCAACAAGGGAGAGAAAATAAGTCGATCTTCTGTGCAGTTGGGCAAACTGTTTCCCGGTCAGAAACCCATGAGGTGTCACTGTCACAAGATGACGAGGGAGGGATGGAAACATATGACACAAATAAAGAAGGTCATCAATGGAGAAGTGATGAGGATACACGTAAACCTCAGCACCACCCAACACCAAGCAGAAGGAATCAGCAGCCAAGGGGAGAGAGCCTCACTTCACGAGACCTGAGTGGAGATGACTATGCAGTACCTGTGGACCTTCAAGACAAAGAAGTTGAAGAAATAATGAGACAGGAGCCACTGCCCACTGATATGGGGATAAAGAAAAGAGACTCAAAGACCGAAAGGCTCCTAGAACAATGGAGAGAGAAGAATAACAGGAAAGAGGATCAAACATCTTGTGGCGATCTTCCTCATTGCAGCAGCTTAGAACAAATTCAACCTTTCCTGAATGAGCTAGACACTGAATCAATGAGTCCAGAGGAGGTGGAGGCCATTCGCATCCGAATGAGTGGGGTATGGATGGATCCTGAGCGAACCAAGCGGCGCTCCGATGCCCCTCACCTTAAATGGGCCACAAGTATAGTACGTGAGATCCTGGGCCACTCTGGTGAACAGACAGAG
This sequence comes from Poecilia mexicana, assembly GCF_051168715.1. Taxonomy (NCBI): domain Eukaryota; kingdom Metazoa; phylum Chordata; class Actinopteri; order Cyprinodontiformes; family Poeciliidae; genus Poecilia; species Poecilia mexicana. Next base: position 13,429,733 of record NW_028263385.1, read on the forward strand.
GACGAACCAAATTCGGGGGCAGAAGAAAACCAGGATGTCAAGCTGGCTGTGAATGATGAGCATCAAGAAGAGGCTGAGAGCAAGAGTGTGAACTTGCCTGTTGTGACTCTGACAACAGATGATCAACAATCAGAGCCAGATCTTGAGGAAGAAGAGGAGGAGGACGACGACTTCGATTTTAAAGGTATGAGGCAGACCCAAAGCAACAAGCATGCTGACTAGTTTACAGTTATGCATGTTGTAACACACACACCCTCACTCTGACACACTGTTTAACAGTATAGGGAAGGACGATGACATTTTGGAGCAAAGGACAGAAGCTGGGAAGGCAGATTTAGCTGAGTTAGGAGAAGCAGCTGAAGAAACAGGCAGGGAACAGGAGGTGGATATGTATCTAAGTGTGAGTGACACTCTCTACAAGCCTAGAAGCTGTCCCATTCTTAGTTATAAATCTGAATCTGACCTCCTGACTCTACCTGGAGAAGGTGAGAGCCAGGAGGTGCCAGATGAAAATGGGCAAAGAGTAGACGAAAGACAAGGAGACAAGACAGTGGACATAAGAGAGGGGACCTTGAAGAGCTCCTGCACTTTTCAGGATTCCGGTCCTCAAATTCGTTTACGAAAAATTAGGATCCGTAAGGCCAAAGAGAGACGAAACAGAGAGCATGTTGACGTGGAAGGAGAAGAAGAAGAAGGTGTTGGAAGAGATCGCAGAGCAAGAATATTTTCTTCCCCAGGTAAACCAGAATACCGACTGGGGAAAACTAGAAATATCTACTCGAATCCATTAATCATTTCGGAAAGCTCCAGAATCACCTCCTATTTCTTGTCACTTCTTAGGCGTGATTGCTTCCACAACGCAAATCCTAATCCAAATTTCAAATCAACACTACGCACATTGTCATCTCCTGATCTTCTTACTGCTTCTTCTGTTTTCTAGTCTGAATGACATTCGCTTCCTGTTGTGGCAATCATAATCTCGAAGCTGTTATCTGCGTCTTGTCACTGTCAAAGATCCAGAACTACGCAGAGCTTGAGTGCTTCTCGGAATAGGAAGCTATGTCATGGAGTTGTAATTACATTCAGTGGAAATTACAAGAGGTGGGGAAAACCACAGGTGTGATTTAAAAGGGGGAAATCATCAGTGATCCTTCCAGACACAAGAGAAGCATGAGCTCTAGAAACAACTAAATCTATATTTAATCTAATTTATTTTCACTTTTTTTCATATTTATTACAAGTTTTATGTATTTTGATTTTGGAAACAGTCTTAAATTATTTAAAATGCTATTTTATAATCCCACCACAAATGTATATTTTCTTATTCCAGATGATAATGATTTTAAGAGCAAAAGCTGGGGAGAGGCAGAACTAAGGTGAGTTTAGCAACATTTAAATGATTCTTAAAATATATTTGTGTCAAAAAATATAAGCAATGTACTAGTCCTTGAACAATTTTAGTTATTCATCATGTTAGTCTAGTGTGAATTATCTCTGAAGCCTTGAGTTTGTTTTGTCATAACTGAGGTTTTAGGCAGGTGTTTATAAATGCGCTGGATTAACATGTTTTCTTTTACTTCCATTCACTTACAGGAATGCTTTAAACTCCAATATAAAGAAGAATAGGAAAAGTTTTTACAGTGAGTATCTGAGTTTTAGCTTCAATTTTGTTTACTCATATTATTCACTTTTAATATAAGTCTAGCACAATGTATAAAATAACACTGTGGTCTGTAATTACTTTCACAGTTTACTTTCTGTCAGTCAAGCATTTATACGGTAAATTTAGGATATCAGTAAATTGCAGGGGACGTGACAGGTCTGCAGATCACATCAGATCTGGCCGTATTGACGGAAACCATGACATGGTCATGCATTTCCTCTCAGAGAGCGTGACTCATTTCTGTGTAAATCCAAACCCACTGGGTGTTTATCACTTAATCACTTCACGTCAATGTGAAATTTTCACTCACATACACAAGCAAAGGCAAATGTGTGTCAGTTTACTGTTTAGGTCACACAGCTTTATAAACTGATGTTTTAAGCAATCTGACATGGAAGCAGTTTGCCGTCTACTGGCTCACATGGCTCTTGCGAGAATGTGTTTGTGCTTGATCTGTATATAAATGAGTTTGTGCAAGCCTCTGCAGGTTTCTGCAAGTGTTCATCTGCGACTGTGACTTTGCATTCCAATATGTAAGAGTAAAAGAGTTCTCTGACTTTGTAACGCTTTCTGTTTGGGCTTAGAGTATTTCCAAATCTCGTAGGTTTAGATTTCAATATTTTTCAATATTTTTTTTTTATTCAACCGATAAGTTTGTATGTAAGTGGAAATGACACAATCATCTCCCAAAAGACACAAAGATAATGTTGAGGAGTTTCTTTTTTTTTCTTTTAAAAGTCATGTTGTAAATGATTTCTACCTTTCTCAAAAGCCTTTGCTAAAATTACATCACTTCTCATAGTAACCCATAATCTTTTTGGATATCTCCAGTGGATTTTTTATATTTTTATTATAAATGCTTTTATCGTGAGCTACAACTCTTTGAGGTTGGACAGTCCATTTGTTAACTCTCCATAGATTCTCAGGAGTCTGGTTCAACCTTTCCAAGCATTATTTCTTGTGGTGTATTTTTATTTTTTTAACAAAAAAAAAACAACAACAAAAAAACAAAATACATGCTTCCATTTTGTTTATACAAGACACAACTTGAGATTTCAAAAGCCTTTATTCTGGTTGTGAAAACTCAGGAAATGTCAATTTGAATGATCTTTTTTGGAATTCGGTAAACTTTGGATATAGGCAGGCAATGTAGGAAAACTGTGTATAGACTAGTCTAAAGCAAATGATCTCTTTCCAACGTCTCCGCTAAATTATGTGTATAAAGGTGTTTTGTGGGGAGAAGAAAGTAGGACATTTGTCCAATAACTGTCACTGTTTTCTAATTCAAGTCAGAGGAATCATGTTGGTTAGCTTAAAGATTACTTTAAATTTGCTAAATTTCAGCATATCTGTCTCCTCTCTTTCCTTCAGATCGTCCTCAGCTCTATCAGCAGTACAACGAGGAGTCTCAGAACATTGAGATTCTGCGTCAGTCCCGCTCAGACACCCTCACAGTGGGCGAGGGAAACAGTCGCTCCCCCTTACCTTCACCTCCACCCGCTCGCAGACCCCTTCCTCCTTTACCGGCTTGCCCACACCCTCATTCCCTGTCCTACTCGGTATGTGGTCACTCCAGCGCCACGACCTTGTCTCTTCCGGACCGATCACAGAGCGAACGCAGGGCCTCCTCTCCGAGTCTGTCCGTCTCGCTCACGCAGTCGTCGTTACTTTGGCGGGATCTGCCCAACGTCTGTCACAACCCCGAGCTGATGAAGCTCACAGATGATCAGAGGCGACTGCAGGAGGTGAATATCTAACCACACATCAGGAACACGGTCCACATTTGATGGTTCATGTCTGTTTGTGTGGAGCAGATGACAGTTCTTAATTCTGATTCTCTTGAGTCTGTTTTAGTCTAACGGGTCTCCCTAAATGCTTCACAACATTTAGGAAGATAGTTTCTGATAATCTTTAATTCTCCCTTCATTCTCTTTAGCATGCGAACGTTTTATCTCGACTTGTTCAAGAATTGTGTAGTAGCAAACAGTAATCTGCTCTTCAATCTCGGGAAATTTACTAGAAACCACTGACTCAGGAGACTGGAAACTCCAAATAGCCTCTCTCCTATTTTCATAAAGACTCTTGAGACTCACAAGTCATTTTCATTATTCAAACCAGACAAATGTTTAAAATGTGAGTTTTCTATCGCGTACAGCAGCTGCCTTTCAACAATTAAATTACCGCCTGATCATTGGACTTTAACTTAGAGAGCTTATTTTTCTCTCCCGCCCACTTCAGCTGATCTGCTGGATTTTATGACTAGAAAAACTAAACTTTTATTTTTGCTATTAGAATGACCTCTTTCAAAATAGTAAGCTGATTTCTCAAAATTCTTATTTTCCGACATACATGGTGACTATTTTTTGTAATTCTATTCAAATAGTCACTAACTTATCAATACACACAGTTGTATATTTCAACTGTACATTTTTTTTCTGATAAATGTGATGACTGTGTATCATAGCTAATGAAGAAGTGTAGCAAAATATTACAAAAAGTCAATGAAAATGACAATTTTCTAATCCAGACATATATGTGTATATGTCACTTGTATACATAGAAGTACATTACATGTTGTATCTCACACAGTCACAGGGAATATTGCAAATTAACTAGTGTTGCAGAAGGCCAATTTAATATTTATATTTCACCTTTTGAATCAAATAAAATAAGAAACATCTGCAAAAAAAAAAAAGTAATTTATTTTGATGCCTCTCTATGTCCTGTCCAAACTTGGCCTTTTCAACCAGATATACACATAATTTAAATGAAAGCAACATTATGTTTTCAAAAAGAATATTGTTCTTGAAATGCATTAATAGTAATATGATTGATTTGTTTTGCTCCCTGCTGCTTTATCTATCTATTTTTCCCACTCTAATATGCTGTTGTGCTCTGGCGGTAATTGGAGACTGCTTCTTTTCTTTTTAGGATTCATTTCCTTGTGCTTGTTCATACTTGTTGCGCCACACCTCAAACTCCTGAATTCACACAGATCATACTGGCTTGCCACATTGCAGAATAACCCTTCAACTGATCCACTATTTTATTAGCTGTGACTCTGGCCAGAAGGTCTCATTGCATTACTTGGAGTTGCACTTCTTTGATTGCATCAGCTTTCACCAGTACACGTTAAAAGGAGGTTGATTAGTCATTTCAACTACATGAATATAAGCAATCATTTCCTTCTTTTAATCAGTTCCATGTTTCCCCCTGTTTTATTTTATTTTTGCATGCAAGGTGAGATTTGAAGTGGTGACCTCCGAGGCCTCCTACTGCAGAAGTCTGGACATTGTTGTTTTACATTTTGTCAAGAATAAAGAGCTAGGGAAGCTGCTGACGACTCAGGACAAGAACTGGCTGTTCTCCCGTCTGACTGAAGTTCGCGTCATCAGCCACAGGTTGGATGTTTTGAACAATGTTGTCAATCAAATTTTACGTCCATCTACGCTTGTTAAATGGTGCATTCAACTAAGAGGTGTGCATAATATTGATTGTGTAACCCCCGTTTGTTAGTGAGGAAAAATACTATGAGCGCAAAAAGGTTAAAGTTGTTTCCTTGCAATATCCGTTTCAGATTTTTAGCGAAGCTGGAAGAGCGTGTGGAATCCGATGTTTTGCAGTTTACAGTGTGTGACATTATTGCTCAGCAATGTCGACGCTTCAGAAAGGTTTATGTGCCCTACCTCACCAACCAGTCGTATCAGGACGCCACATACCAAAGACTCATGTAAAAAGTTTGGCTTTTCATTTCTTCTTTTTGAGATAGATATCCCATAAAATCTAAATAACAATATTTTTTCTGTGCTGCGTTCAGGAATGACAATCCTCAATTCAAGCGGATTGTGGACAACTTGGAGAAGAGTCAAGTTTGTCAGAGGCTTCCTCTCCGTTCCTTCTTGGTGCTTCCGTTCCAAAGGATCACCAGAATTAAGCTGCTGGTCCAGGTAAACCAAACACCAGTGATTATTTGGTATATTTAATCCAAATGTTTTACCTTTTTTCTTTTTTTACCTGATCCATGTGCTTTTTCCTGTGTAGAATATTGTAAAAAGAACAACCCCTGGAACAGTGGAGGCAGAAAACACCATTAAAGCTTTAACACATTTGGAAAGGGTACAGAAACTCCCTACCTACACAGTATCTTTACACAGTTTAACTTTAGAAAGTGAAAGTGCGAACGTCCTTGTTTTTTTCTTTCTGTTTTAGATCATTCAAGAGAGTAACGACAGCATCACTGAAATGAAAACCATTGAGTCTTTGGTATCGCTAAGTGGCAAAGTGGAATTTGTGGATTGCAAGGTGAGCAACACTTCACTCTGCCCTTATATTTATTAACCCATACACAGATCTGTGAGAAGCTTAAGGTGAAGTGTCTTCACATGAGTTTTGGTGCCTCTTTTTACATTGTAGTATCTCTGGTTGAAAATACGCATGTTAAACAGCTAAGATATGTGGAGGTAAATGTGCTAAATTCCAACCAATTTATTAAATGAGATACATTCTAATGACATATTAATCAAAAGTCTTCCAACACCTCTTGTCTTTTACAAATTTGATTCAGTCCTTCAAACAAACAAACAAAAAAGCAAATGGTAACACTTTATTTGAAGGGGTGTGCATAAGACTGACATAACACCTGTCATGAACATAAAAAAGTCTTAATGAATGTTTATGACAGCTGTCATGAAGTGTCATTTGGTAAATAATGACACTTTTAATGCAAAGTTGCTCTAAAAGTTGCATTAAAATTCCATTAAAAGTGCCAACTTTGCATGATTTTGTAAATTATGATAATTTAATCCAAAGTTGGCATTTTTAATGGACTTTCAACTTTTAGAGCAACTTCACATTAAAAGTGTCATTATTTATCGAATAACACTTCATGGCAACAGTCATAGACATTCATAAAGACTTCTTTTTGTTCATGACAGGTGTTATGTCATGTTTTTGACAGTGTCATCTCAGTCTAATTCACATCCCTTCAAATACCAAACAAATGAACCTCGCCATTCTCTGCTGGACAGGTGGGACGACAAATGACAATGGTGGTTAAATTTGAATCAAGATATTTAGCTAGAATTTGTTGAAAACAACAAACTGTAATAAACAAGTTGTTATTGGAATTCAACCCTGAATGAATAGTTAATAATATATAGAAACGAATAGTGTTGGATAAAATTTTTATGATTTATGTTTACCCTACAAAATGTCTTGTCATAGAGTGCAGGATGCATTTGTGGCAAATTCCTTGAAAACTGCATTACTCTTTCTGGGAATTCGACTTTATTTGCTAGTTAGCAACTTAACATGAGAAAGAGGATTACTTACCTCTGCTAGACAAATTCCTCAGTTGTTGTTGAACATGTTTTTCTTGTTTGGTCCAATTTGTCATGAAAAAGGTTTTATTTTGTATACAGCATCAAGCCACACAATATGAATACTTTGCAAATTCACATAACAGCTGATTAACTTAGATTAGGACCCCGTTATTGAACATATTAATTAGCTTTATTTCCTGGTTGTGTTTCAGACTCTTCCTCTCATCAGTCAAAAACGGCGGCTGGTGAAAGAAGGTCCCATCACTCAACTGATGGATTTCTCTCTAAAGCAAACGGAGAGAACCATTTACTTACATCTCTTCAATGACTACCTGCTAGTATCGACACAAAAAGAGTGAGTCAGCAAACAGATCATTTTGTGTTGTCATCAAATGTGATCACCATCACCATCTAACTGCAGCCTGTTATCCTCCTATCTGCTGCCTGTGTTCATCATCTGTTTAGTTTTTCACATCCTTTCTCTTCCACTGCCTGACTTGTGTGATTTTATTTATTTTTTTTGCTGCGTGCCTTTCGCAGAGGGGGAAGGTTTACCGTCATCGATCACTGTCCTGTGGAGGATCTGCGTACCGAAGACTTCCGTGTCAAAATCCTGACCCTGCAGAAGAACAGCTTCCGCTTACACTTGGCACAGAATTCCCTGCTGCTAAGAACTGAGACAAAGTAAGAGATTGCACCGAGGACATCTGTTTGGTTTCCACACCATTAGAGTTTGATCATTTATGCATTACTCGCTACGTTTTCCCAATCAGGAGCGATAAGCTACGCTGGATATCTGCCCTCTCCAGGACTCGTCCTACAGTTGATTTTTCTACTGCAGAAAGTAAGTTTTATCCACAAAAACTGCATTCATGCATCAATTACAGGTACATCTCAATAGATTTTAAAAGTTTATGTATTCCAGAAACTCAGTCCACTAACGGTAGCAGATTTTACATATTGATTACACACAGATTAATACTTTCAAGCCTTTTATTCTGCTAATTTCAACGATTTTTCTCTGACAGCCAATGAAAACACAGTAACTGATTTCTTAGGTTAATATATAAAACTTTTAATTGGACAAACAAGCCTCACTGGATCACATATTACAATTTAATGAGATGTATGAAGTAATACATTTGAGAATTGAATAAACATTTTGGATTTTCAAATGTGATTTCAGAATATTCGATATTAATCAGAATGTAAATAATTAATAATGTGATGTAAAGAAACCCCCATTTCAGGCTGATGCAAATTGTAAAAGGCATAAAATCTACTGACAAACACGAAAGGAGCCACTGGTATTTTCGTCAAGTAAACATATTTACATCCAACTAATTAATTGCTTTAATTTAGAATAATAATAACTAATAGTACTTGACTCTGCATATGCTTATTTAATAACATGAATTATGCCAATAAAAATCAATTTTCTTTCTCCAGTCAGTATAACTGACATTGCATTTTGCTGCCCTCTAGTGGATAAACAGTTGCTCATTTGTGTCTGGTACACCCATGTTTCATGGGTGTTGGTGTCAGTAATTTGGACGTTTCCCAAAGGGAGTTCATTAGCAACCAACCATGTTGTGTGTAGTGTCGCAAAAATACAGAGGGACAATTGGGATTCACTTTTGCCCAAGTTAAACTAAGTAAAGAAAATAAAAATTAAATAAATCAATGGAGCAATTCTAAAATTGTCCAGATGCTAATAATACTGTGAAATATAGTGTTCATGTCCTAAATGGAGATTTTCATTTACCTTTTACCTGTTAGGTATCACAGTGAAAAAAACTGTTAGAACCCCTGATCGTTTGTGTAAGCTCTCCTGATAATTAAAGTAGTCTGTTAGTTAAGTAAAACTGGATATGTTAGGGTGTAGATTCAGCTGCTTTCTCTTTATGTATGAGGTCATAAAACGCAAATACAAAAACAAGAAAAACCTAAAACAGACCAATTTTAATTAAACATGGTTACTCATTGTAACCCTGTCCCCAATTATTAATAAATTATTTAACATGATTTCTTTGCTCTTCATCCAGATTTAGCACAGATGCAGTGCATCAGAGCTTACGTTGCTCAGCAGCCGGATGAGATGTCTGTAGAAAAAGCAGACATCATTCTGGTTCACCAGGACAGCGGAGACAGTAAGACAATTGCTTTCTTTCCCCATTTTGATGAATTACAGTGTTTACTGACAGATCCATATCTTAGGATTGAAAAGATATGTGCATACAGTGCCGCGAAAAAGTATTTGGTCAACTTCAGATTTCTTCTGGGTTTTTTCCCCACATTTTAATTTCTCAGAAATTCAAACAAATTTAATTTAAGAAAATTACTTTGGATCTTAGCCAAAAACGTAGCAAATATCTTTCTAGACTTTATTATTCCCTCTCCAGTTGCAGGTTGTTTTGTATCTCAAGGTCAGGCTTGATCTGTTGCTTTTGGAGAACTTTTAGCCTACTTACTGTTGTCGGACAGGTTTTTACTTAAGCGACTTCTTGATGCCACAGGTTGGTAATGAGTAATGAGGCCTTGTCAACTTCTAAAAAACAATGTGTTTAATCCCAACAGAAGAGTTTCATAAACAAGCAAAGGCTTCTTCACAGAGCTGTAAATTGAGATTATTTTGCCGATTTGTTCACACTCGATTGTTTTTCTCTGCAGACTGGATAGAGGGGATTAGACTGTCGGACCAGCATTTTGGATGGGTGCCCAATTCCCATTTGCAAGTCATAAGCAACGACAAAGTCAAGAAGCGCAACCTGTCGGATGCTCTCACACTAACAAAGGCTAAAGCTGCTGTCTGAGTACAACACTAAGAGTGGCAGTGAGCTGAGGGATGTCCTGAAAGGAAGTTTCTCTGCTGTGTGCATTTTACTACTGAAAATGGACCATAACTATTTTGACATTTCTCTGTGTTATCCATTGGCTAAAGAAAAAGTTGGAGAAATTCAGCTAAGTGCATAATTGGGCCCCACTTATTTCACTATGTGGAATAACGATAAAAAAACAGGCCTGAGAGTCATTCCCCATTTATACTCTCAATGATTACCTGATATACAAACTGCCTTGCTAACATTGAGGATTTCAGTGTACACAGATATCTTAAGGTTTTTTTTTTTTACTTCCTTTCTTTGAGAAATATTTTGGTAAGGTACTAATTGTTTGTATATGATGACCAAATAAATAAAATAGTGTTTTTTTTTTTAAATAAAATAAAATAAAATAAAAAGAATCCATGTATGCATGGGAGCAGACAGGTATGCCTTCTTAATAACATTCCTATGTACAGAGCTTGAACAAAACATTAAAATAAATTCACAAAATAAAGAAACATCTGATTTCTGGATATGCATTGATTTGGAGTTGTGTGTCTTCACCATTTATAAAATATTTTTCACTATTTTTTTATTGACTGAGTTACAGTGCTTTTCAAAACTATTAAAGGTTTTCAATTTTTTCATCAAAGAAAGATCAGAAAAGTTTTGTTAGTATTTGTATTCGTCTCTCCAAGTCCACATTTTAGAGAACCACAGCCTTTGCTCCAGTTTTACATCTCCCAGCCTCTTAACATGTTTTCTAATTGCCCTTAATTAAGCCCCATCTATCTTCTTTCTTACTTTTACATACTTTCCTGCCACTGCTGAAGAAAAACATCACTTCACCATGATCCTGGCAGCGTGTTGAGTAGTGATAGTTTTCCTCCACACAAAGCATTTTCTTTTTAGGGCCCCCCGCAAAATTATTTTGGTTTCATCAGAGCAGAGCATCTTCTTCTACATATTTGCTTTATTCTCTACATGGGTTTCGAATGGCTTTCTTTCAAAAACAGCTTTCTTCTTTCCATTCTTCATCAGACTAGGTGCTGTGCCAGCAGACTTTCGCACCATAGCTGTGAATCTCTATACATTTTCTTTAGAGTTCCCCCTTTGCCTTTTGGTGACTTCATTGATTTTTCCTCTCAATTCCTGATCTAAGTAAATGGGTGGTCAGTGCTTTGGTAAATGCTAGAAGCTTTGTTAAAAATCTAACCCTGCTCTAATCTTCTCCACAGCTTCATCCATGTGTCTGCTGTGCCTCCTGGGTCTTCATGACACTGTTTGTTCACTTTTCTTTTTAGGAAGTTTGGTGTACAATGTGCCATTTTAATTTTACATTAGGCCTTTTTTCCATCTATCATATAAAATCCCAACAAAATGTATGTAAATTTACCAAATGTGAAAAAGAGTGATTTTTGCATTCCAGTGTAACTGGATGAGCTCTGTGTACAGAACAAATTGTGAACAGTTCATACAACGCAAAAAAAAAAATGGTACACGCCAGGCACGTAGTCTGCCTTAGGCGTGACTGTGAACTTGGTTCCTCGCTCGGCTTGGCTCGGTTTCCAGGATTTCCTACTGGATCTGCCTCCTGCCACTTAGGGAAAACGGGCTGAAGCTGCTCCACACTAGCAACCAGATCCAACCAATCAATGCAGAGCAATCCGCCTCTATCTTTCCTTCTATTGGACATCTTTTGGTGTCAATGAAATATCTCATCTGTGATTGGCTGATTTTATTTTAAGGGGCGGGTACTCACGTATTTGTTGTTTATGTTCAGCAGAATAAAGTAGAGCAGTCGACATCTTTGAAGGCAGGTTCTGACTTGTACGCAATGACAGCTTTGAGGCTTTAAGTCATCACAGTGCTTGTTTTGAGGGACTTTACGACCCAGGAGTATACCTGTGTTTAAACTGATTTGAGCGATTCTTGTTTTTTGGTCGTTTCCTAAAGGTATGTAAACAGTAAGGTTTGTGAAATTATTAGCCACGGTTGTTACTAGCTAGCACCTTAAACTTCATAATTTACCAACTACAGCAAGAATTTGTCGTAAGATTTAACCTCCAACTGTCTTATATTTGGCGATAAATATTTATATACAGTAGTATGTTTGCCTGGGGTTGTGCTGTAAGCCATTTTCATGAAGAAAGCGAGCTATCTGATCTTATTGTTGTCAAGAGTGACGTGGCGTCACTTCACAATCATCAGAAACACAAAAATCTAGTTTCATCTTCCCCACTACATCTTGGACCCCAATTATAAGAGCCCACTTATGAAGTGAGTAATAGCTGAGGACATATACACGTTTATATCCCCAATCTGCGTAAATACTGGAAACTGTGCCTTGCTTTAATTTGTTATTCGTCTCTGGGTCACTTCGCCCCTTTTACACCACTTACCACTGTTTCCTGCATATGCATTGGCATTTTCCCCATCCCTTCTGCAAATCTGGATCTTTAAATATAGTGTTGTTCACGTACGTTTGCAGATTTGCTCATTTCGTTTTGACCGTTCATGAGTTCGTTTCGTTCCCGTTTCGACAACAAACCATTTAAATTTATATAGTCTTGTTGCAGTCCGATGTAAGGCAATGCTGGGTGATTCCAGTAAGTAATATTTACACACAGTAGGTTGCTTAGAGTTAAGACAACTTGTCAAAATTAGATTTTTAGAACCAAAATAAATCGAACTAGGGTCTTATACAAAGTTTTCAGAAAATAATATAAATTGTATGCAAATTCTATATAAAACTGAAGCATTTACATAACTATTTATCTCAACTTCTTTACAACTATATGTAAAGTGACAAAACAACGGTCTAAATGGGTACGAAATGGAAATGAGAAGGGACGAAATGACAACATAGAGGTTTAATGGTTGTAATTGACCATAGCATTTCAGTATATTTTTTCGTTGCTTACTTGAATAATGGACGTAAGTTTTCACAAAAATGCTGATGATTTCACCATCAGCTTAATTTGACTGTTTTATATTATCTAAGAACTTTAACAGATTTTGTAACCTTGATTTAAACAAGAATAAGAAAAACCTGCTTGGGGGTATTATTTGGATTAAAGATGTATTAGAAAATTGCTTCAGTTGTCAAATAGGTACGGAACGCCCCCTTGTGGGTACGAAGCTTCCCACTGCAGAGGCAACATTTTTGAACTGAGCCTCTGTTTTAATGCGCGGCTGTGGAGTAAAACCTAGAAGAATGATAGCACTGCTGTTTATTTCAAAAAGGCTTTGAGGCAGCCATTAAAGATATTGTTTGGAATAAACAGATCTAAATATTAGATTTGATTAAATCACAATAATTTTTATTTTGCAAATATATATATATATATATATATATATATATATATATATATATATATATATATATATATATATATATATATATATCAGGTACAGAAAATACTTATATTTAATTTATAAACTTAAATATGTCTGTTAATGAGAGCATTAATTAAATAACTAATTCCATAATAATTTGCACTGTTGTGCATTGTAAAGTTACTAAAAACGTTACTATGGCTCGTCAAATAGGACCCAACATCTGATTGGTTAACCTTTACTAACATTAACATTTCTTTCATCTTTGTATTTTCAATTCAGCTTAAAAGATCTAAATGTTTGATATGGTTTTAATTTTTATCATTACATCGTTTCCTTGATGAGAAATATCAGCTATGCTCTATTACAAAATTTTAAAGCCTGTCATTTAAAACAAAATGCAGTTTGAATAAAAAGCTACACACGATGCATGCAACCATGAACTGAACTGAGTGCGTTATGGAAATATGTTTTATAAAAGTGTTATCTTCTTTATTAATACTGCATTAAATATTACATAGCAGCGATCAAGCCACAGCTTTCCAATAAAGTTATGAACTTATTTCATGTTAAAATGAGTAATTGCAGGATATCCATTTGTGTAATGTTGCATCTGCTGTGACCACTCCAGAAAGCTTGACGGCTTTCATAATGACTTTGGCAGTTTTCCTCACTGAAGTCAAGAGTTTCTAACTTCCTGCTCAGTAAATAAAACTGTTGTTGTGAACTTCATTTGTTCCTGTGCTGGTTTTTTTTTTTTTTTTTTAGATGGGCAGTCAATATCAGCGCTCCATACCGCTGGAGGTGAGGAGAGCAGAGGGAGAGCGAGTTCGAGCCAAACATCCTGACAAGATACCGGTGAGTAAAACTGATAATCACCCTTTACAGTGTCAGCCTGGATTGAACTGTTGATGTCAGTTGTTATCATTTTCATTTTAATTATTGTTGACAAGGTAAACACAGCGAGTTGCTTTTCCAATTTGCGTCCCATTAATTTCCAGATCATTGTGGAGAGGGCATCGAGGTCACGCGCTCCTGAGCTCGACAAGAAGAAGTACCTGGTGCCGTCGGATTTAACAGGTGAGAGCGGGAGACGGATCGCAAACTACATGAATTAAACCACATTGCTGACTTCATCGTTACTGGCAGTTGGGGTTTCTTTCACTTCCTCTCACTTTAAATGAAACAAACTTTTGCGATCCTTGCTGACTGTCTTCTTCATCTCCTTCCTCTTTTTTTTTTCTTTTCTTTTCAGTGGGCCAGTTGTGCTTTCTGATTCGTCAGCGTATGTCTTTGAGACCAGAGGATGCACTCTTCTTCTTTGTCAACAACTCCCTCCCGCCATCCAGCTGTCCACTTTCAACTGTGTATGAGGTAACACTCAAACTGAAACTAGGTTTCATGTGATCGTTCTCCTTGTGACATGCAAGGTGACTATTTTTCAGGCAGGGATTTTGATAATGATCTTTCTTTTCCCTTCTAAATGAAATCATGCTTTCAAAATGAGGTTTGGTGATCTGAAACATTTAAATGGGACAAAGAAGACGTCTGGAAGAGCAAAATATGTTTTCTTATTGTGGTATATTTTTTTAATCCAACTAGAAATGGACTCGGCTTGTTTGGCTCCCGGTTTTTCCATTTTCATGCTAATAGTGCATCATTATGTGCTTGTTTTTCAGGAGCACCATGAGGAGGACCTGTTTCTTTACATGACGTACAGCAACGAGAGCGTGTACGGCGCCTGAGGCAAAACGAAAGGCTGGAAAAGGACTCGGAGGGACAATGAGAGTAGACAAACTGGGACTGGAGCAAACGTTGACAAATGTTTGCGCTTTGCGCCCCTTCTATATATTCGCTTTGACAAGTAACTGCAATTAAAGGTGGAAGAAGGACTTTATGAAAGGACAAGAAAGGGTCTCTGGATTTGGCTGTACCTTTTGACAGTATTTCAAGCTGAGCATGATGCATTTAAAAACACTTTTAAAGTGATGTGGATTTATTTCATGGTGGGATGGGAGGGTTTTAGAAGAGTGAAAGCATTATGAAGGGAAGGTAATAACATGACAACTCTCATTATCTTTCTCAGTCACCTGTATTTAATGCAAATAGTGTTGTTCTTGTGTTTTGTAAATTATCAGAATTTCCTTTGCGTAAAATAAAGAAAATTCAAAACTTCATGCCGCTTTGTGTCTTTGTCAAATCCGGTGCAGCGCCTTGCTGAACCTCTCATGCAACAGTTATCGTTCCACATTTTATCTCGTTGTCAGTGTTGGTCATTACTCATAAATTTCAGTGGATATTCTCTGGAGTTTATATGTGGATAATGAAGTGGAAGGAAGAGACATCCTTTATTTAAAGGAGCTCTGTGTTTCAGCTGTTTTTCAGTTTTTTGGAAGTTGCTTCTCCATGTTTGATTCTGGGGATGCAGAGCAGACCAGAACCAGAAGACCTGAGGGGTCTCAATGGTTGCTACAACAACAGCAGGTCTTTGATGTATTTCGATGCTTAGCTGTTTAGCGATTTATAAACTAGTAGAAATATGTTAAAGTCTGCTGTCTGACTGACACTTGAAGTTACATTGGGTTTCAAAGGAACTTAGAGATGAGGCAAGTTCCAACCCCTAAAGCTATTTGTCCGAGTTTTTTTTTTATATGTGGTTTAGGGGAAGGGCGCAATAAAAAAAAAAAAAAAAAAGTAAAAAGAAATCTTTGAAGGGGAAGTTATTAGTCTTCAGTCAAATGAACCACATGTTTGACTGGACATAAGGAACTATTTCTTTCTTTCTCTTTAAACTGATTTTGACATCTAGATATTCGCAGCTTGGTGTCAGCTGTTTGTTTCTGCACCCTGAGAAAGTTACATAACCTTCATTGTGAACTGACCCATAGACGTTCTGAGTAAATCGAAAGTTAGGGGATCAGACCTGAGGCTGCCATGGAGATGCAGGATATCCCCAAAGAGAGCCCAAAAAGCAACGAAGAGGAGGGAGCAGGTGAGCCGATGCTGAAGGTGGTAACTGAAGGTGAGCAATATCTGTTATGAATTCACTCAAAGTAAGCCAATTACTTTGAGTGCATTTTGGTGCTCAGGTGTTTACATTAATTGCATGGCAAGAACATGCACATGAGCTCCAGATTTGTCTGTATTCTTGTCTTTAGAGGAAGCAGAACCAGACCATTACGAAGAACTGCAAAGTCCATCGGAGGACGTCTACGTAGAAGCAGAAGCCTTTCATCCGACAGTCAAATCAAGAACAGGTATGCATTTATATAACAAATGCACAGATAAAACTGACTAACAGGACAAATGAGTTTATCCTTTGAGCTAAATGTCTGCTGAAGCAACAGAACTCCTCATGTTTCAACATGTTTCTCAGTCTGTGTCACCCCTTTGTGATGCATTTTCCTCAACACTTTAGTTTTTTGTTATTTAATATATGTCTGTATTATTTACATTCTGAGCAGAATGTAGTACTAGCCACAGATAGTACTACAGTTTGGTTACATTTGTTCATTTGTGTCTAGCGTGTGGTTTCACACTGCTGCAAAAAAGCCGTTTCATTTATCCACATGTTGTATTTGTCTAATGAAACTGAACTGTTAGATTTGCACCTTAGCCTTAAATCAATATTAATGTACTCTAAGCACTGCAAAAAATGATCAAAATTCTCAAAATTACTTTTTTACTACTTTATTTTTAAGAATCTAGATTAATCAGAGATCAGTTTAGTGTATCAAAAATTACTAGGTGGGCAGTCAGGAGCTAAGAAGGACGTTTTCTTGAAGACTAGGGTGTTGCTTTTTTTTTTTTTTTTTTTTTTTTGCAAAATTCAGCAGTTTTAGTGACAACTTGGATTCCTTACACTTGAAATGTCAAGTCTTTGGTTTAGTCTGATGAGCAACACCTTCACATAAATGCTGTCAAAATGAGGAAGAAAGGAAATTTCTCAGACTTCTCATTTTATGACTTCAAGTTTCACTGAAGTCATAAAAGTTGCATAATAGTTATGTTCTTAACACTTACCATTTGCCTCAGTATATAAAGTATATGAATAAAAATAAATAAATAAATAAAATAAACAGCATAATGCCTTCTGTCGTTGTATCTATGCCGCCTCCTCCGTACAGTTAGCGATTTTTACCTGCCAGTTTACACCTGCTTTTCATATGTGCTGAATATAAACACAAAAACAGCACCCGCAATCTGGTTCTGATTTAATAAATCACGTTGAGGCGGTAAGTCAGTACATTTTAATATCCTCCTTCCAATACTTTGCAGTTTCTCAGCATTTGTTTTGCATATTCATGAAGACAAACTCGTTAATTTATTGTCCACATTTTGCTGATGTAACCCTTTATGCGTATTGTTTCTGGATCAGGTTTGCACATTTGATCAAGTTTGCACCTGATTTTGTGCACAAAGCTTTAGAAGATCAGAGTCGATGTATCTCTGAGCCTGAGGAAATTTCAGGACTGGACTTACTCCACAAGTGGCATCGCATCGTGGCACCACACTGGACTGAGCTCCAGAGAGCGACCCATTCTGTCACAACTCTTTGTAGAAGCAATCTGCACACCCATGTGTTGCATGTTATACACCAGTGGCTTTGGAAGTGATTGAAACTCCTGTAATGAGGGATTTGGATGGGTGACTCAGTGCCTTTGGCTGCAAAGTGGCATAATAAGCAACGCAACGCAGAACTAAAACAAAAGAATCCTGAGCTGTTCTCCAAATTCTGCATACAAAACTTTGAACACAAAGTTGTTCTTATCACTTTTCCTTCACAGATGTCATTGGGAAGAACTCGTTATGATAAGTGTGACTCAAGCACAGATCTAATATGATCTGTAATGAAATCCTATCTCTTGATTTGGAGATTTGGAGATTTGGAGATTTGATTTGGAGAAGTAAGTCTTTGTTGTGACATGTTTGGATTTTGTTCTTGCTCACTGTCTGTCTCTCTCACACACACAAACAAGTTCTCATTCTTAAAGAGGAAGACACATAAAAAGCTTGGGGGCATTCAAGGACAAGCTCTGTGCAATGTGAATAATTAAGGATTTACTGGGAGTTGCCATGGTGCTGCGGTGGGAGAGGGGTCTCTTTAAACTCCAGCAGAGGCACGCTTGCGTCAGCAGAGCAGGAAACCAGAGCAGAAAAGAGTAAACAAGGTGCCTGATATATAGTCGGAGGACAGTTTTCTCCATGTACATCAAATTTTTTCGCAGCTATGTTGAGGATAAAAAAGAGAAACCAGATGAAGCAAAATTGTCCGTGGAGCTGGAGGGAGAGGAAGGTAATGGGTGAAGTGTTTTTTTCCACTCTGACGGTGGTCTTTGTAAGAGCTCACTGACATTTGGGTTTCCTCTTCAGGCAAACAGGATGAAGGAAAACCAGGACTGTACCGGGTGCTGTGTTTAATCCTCACAATAATCTGCTTCATCCTTCTCATTCTGGTTTTTGTCCTCGGTGTGAAACGTGAGTATGCGCCGCCGCCATGCATCACTGCAACTAAAACACACACCTCAGGATGACTTAGATGTAAAGTAGGGCATTATATTTGTGCAGACAGTGACATTGTAACGTGCTTTAGGGTGATCCAGTTTTTTTGTAGCAACAGATTGTAGCAGACCGCTGTTAGCTGCAGAGCTGCAGCCTGAGGTTGCTGTTCTTACCCCTCATGTCTCCTCCCACTGTGCTCTGTTTTGTAGTCCGAGCTGGATCCACTGTCTGCCCAGGAAACGGCAGATCCGGAGACCAACAAAGTCCAACATGCAGCTTGGAGGACTGTCAGAGCTACTATCCAAACAATCATTTCAACAGTAAGTGTAAAGGTGCTAAATAAAACCCTCTATAAGCAAAGAAAAACATCTGATACTTTGTCAGTTATTTTATTTTATTTTTGCCTTGCCTTTATCCAAAGTGGTCTTGTTCAGAAGTTCAAATTGTGAGCATGTGCTTTGACAAATAAGAAAAGGGGACAAGTGTGACAAAGTTTCAAACCTTCAACATTATCAATAGCAGATGAACAATATTTTGAAGTCATTTAAAGTTATTTTTATTCAACTGGTAATTTGGGAACAAGGTTGTTGAAGATCTTTTTTGTTTGCGCGCTAGTTGTTTCACCATGTTTTGTAGTTTGCAGTACTGGGGGAGCCGTCTGCCACGGGACATTTTGTAGCTATGGATCATTTCAAACCTTTTTTGACAATCTGATTTAAAGTAATTTTCTATAACTTTCTTACAGTCTATCTTGTTATGTGTCTCCAATACATCCTGTCTGCCAAGAGTATGCTCAGAGTTATTTAGTCCTGATCAAAGATTATAATCTGTCACATTTCAATAGAGTGAACTGACCCAAACGAAGATCAGAACCTTAAAAGCTTAAGAAATGTCAAACAACTCTAATATTTTGGACAATAGCACAAGTTAAACGTATATTAATAACATCAATAAATATGCTAAATTACATCATGAAAGCACAAAGACATTTTCAAACCTATCTACACATTTGTCTTAATAGACAGTTTTCTCTTTCATGCTTTTTGCTTTAACTCATCTGTCTCGTTTTTTTTAGGACTTCCCTGCCGGCAGTGCGCCAGCGGCTGGCTCACCTTTGGCAAATCCTGTTTCTTCCTGTCCACCACCAGACTGACCTGGTCAGAGAGTCAGAAGAACTGCAGCTCCAGTGGAGGATCTCTGGCTATCGTTTCCAGCCAGACTGTCCAGGTTTGCATTGTGACGAGGGTCACTGTTACTGCGAGCAGTTTGTTACGTTATAATTATTTTTACACTGTGCATTTTGTGCAAATCTGAGCCCTTGTCTCTCCTTTTGCTCTAGAACTTCCTGTCAAAGAAAGGGGATCTGAAATATTGGATTGGACTGAGACATGAAAACTCCACATGGAACTGGGTCAACAGAAGAAAGCTGCAGCAGAGGTGATTCATGAGAAATAGATTATTTATTTAACAACCGATCGCTAAATATTGCTTTAATTTTATTATGTTATTTCTGTTGATTTCTGTTTTTACTATGGTTGATATGAGGAGTCAGATACTGATCAATTTAGCTCATAATTATTTGACCAGGTGGGGGCACTCAATCACTGTTCATAGAGAAATTAATTTTCAGCACCAACTGATCAATTAACTATTAAGTTTGAAAAATAAATAAATAAATAAATAAAACAAGACCATGAAATCACAGCAATCTCCACACTGACAAAGTATCTCAAAGTAATTTTTGCGCCGTTCACCCCAACACACACACTGTCTGCTAATAGAGGGCAGGACTTGATTTTTTTTGTTCACAAAAAGCAGTAAATTTCTCTATTTTTATAAAATTTTATAAAAATTACAACATAAATAAACAGTAAACATAAGCTTTAACACCATAGGAAAAAACTCAACGTTGGCTGTTTTGTTTTTTTTATCTTCTCTGTAAAAGGAGCCACAAAAGAGATTACTTCACTTTTCTAAAAATAACCTTCGTATTTTTTACCTTTTCTTGAATCGTTAACATTAATTGTTGTGACGTTTGCAGCTACTGGACTGAAGCTGCACACAGTGGAGACTGCGCCTATCTGAACAGTGACGGCCCGGCTGAGAAGAACTGGGACAGAGCTTCCTGTCAGTCCACCACCTACTTCATCTGTCAGCTGCAGTTCTGATGGAAACTGTCTCATCAGCAATCGTCTCCATAGCAACACAACCAACAGCTTGTTCTCATGTTACACTCCAATCATATCCAAGCTTCTTAGATAAAAAAATATATTACATTTGTGGACTAAATTAAATGTACGCCATCAAATTCTACTTACTGCTGCATCGTGTAAATCAGTGGTTTAGCTTTTAAAAATCGTATTTGCTGGGTTTACGTCTAGAAAAAAAACAAAAACAATTACAGACTGCTGTGAAGCCTTCATAGAATCGTTAATCTTGAACATATTACACTGAGATTGAATAAAGCTTGATCTGCTCATGTAGAAGCCCAGGAAAAATTCTCTTCCAACAAAATGTCAGATTCCGTTTTATTTGCACTTTTTGCTTCTGTTATTTTTCTGCACTGATTTCTTATTTTCATTCATCCATATTTGTTTCTTCTGTTAGTGCAGTTATTTTCATCTGATCAGTTTTGCCATGTTTTACTCTTAGTTTGCTCTTAGTTTTATTCTTTGTGATATTTAGTTAGATTCATTTCCTGGTCCTTCCAGTGTCATATCAACCCGTTAGCTAATCAACCCAGGTCTTTTTTCGTAGTATTTAAACCTTTCTCCTGCTCACACTCCTTGCTTGTTCCTCCAGTTGGATTCCTATTTTTGTTTTGGCTCTGGCTCCCTGTGTTTTTGTGTTGTTTTCATATTTTTTTTCATTAAAACATTCTTCACCAACAAGCTGCCTCTGCCTCTCGGCATTTGCGTCCTTCATCAACCAACCTACAACAAGACACAAAGTTCACTGGATGACATGGTAGCTAAACATGGCTCTATGTTCATGGGCTGTAAGTTGGATGAAGTGAAGTGTGGAACAAGGGGCTGGTTTTTACCAGATCAGTGGTTCCCCAGCTATGTAAGTTTGTTCTAAATGACTAACTTTGTTATAATTTCCTTACTCGTCGTTATTCAGAGGCAAACCTGACCTATTTTTGCACAACAAGATGTAAGCAGACCCTGGATTGCAGGAATGGGACCTGGTCATGTAGCCGGTCCAAAGGGCCAAGAGGAAACCAATAAGTGAAAAGAAGACAGTCTTTTAATAACCTGTCAAGATGCAAAGAATAAGTACTTACAGGTGGAAAAAACCAATGAGAACAATGAAACTCAGCCACATAAACTTTGTCGGGTCTCCAAATATAATCGATGAGGAAATGAAAGAAAAAAGTCAAAACAACATTTGTGAGTAGATCACATTACCAGATTGTATATAACTGGACACGCCTTGATTCAAACCACTCCACTCTGCGTGTTTTTCGATTCCCTCTCGTATTTTCCTCTGTTTGGCTCAATCCACCTTCAACTTCAACATGTCTCTACCATGTTCCTGAAGTATAGCACACACCCACAGAATGATGCTACCACTACCATGTTTGCAGGCACGTGCAGAGGGGGAGGGCGAGGGTGGCTTGAGCACCTGCCCCTTTTGCTCCTTGCCCCCAAGTGTCCTTTTGGTTCATTTTTATTTTTATTTTTTGTATTATTATTTCCTAAGCCCTCTTCTCACACATAATAACATATACTAAAATTATTTGTTTTTTTTTGTTGGGGTTTTTTAATAATAAAATATTTTAATAATAATAAACCCTCCGGTCACCTTGTTACCTTTGACCTTTTGTCCATGACGCACAATGCAATTGCCTTTCTCACAGTGAGATAAGGCGGCTAACTGCAGAGCTCAACGTGGCGAACGTTCCAGATTACAGATCAGTTTTTGGTGAATTAAAAAAACGTTTTTGGTGAATAAAGTGGCGTAGACTTACTACTTGTCAGATTACGGAAAACGTTGAACGTTGTATTGTTTTTGCTTCAGCACGGAGTAGCGGTTTAAGCAGAGAGGTAATGAAATACAACAGACACTGACAGGCCTCTTCATCACCACTGCAGTAGCAAACAGGCAGCTCTTTTTAATAGATTACAGTACACTAAAAGGTTGTGCCCTTGTTTATATTTTTAACAGTGTAATTCTGTAAAGACAAAATATGTCTGGTGGTCTAGCTCTGATTTACATATCTTGCTCAATTGCAGGTTTGAATACTGCAATACTTTCCTATAACAAATTAGACCTGCAGAAAGAAATTGCTAATAAAATATCTTACATACGTATAG
Source organism: Poecilia mexicana (assembly GCF_051168715.1). Taxonomy (NCBI): domain Eukaryota; kingdom Metazoa; phylum Chordata; class Actinopteri; order Cyprinodontiformes; family Poeciliidae; genus Poecilia; species Poecilia mexicana. The sequence continues at coordinate 13,452,699 of NW_028263385.1, forward strand.
TTGTATGCTCTATATAGATATTTTCCTTAGCTTAGATCGTATATCTCACAATTTTGTAATTTATCATTGTTTATTAAACTCTGAGAGCTGTGTGGTTTTGTTAATAGTCTGACCTAGAATCAACATATTCTGAGTCAGCTTCACAAGGAATTAGCTTGTTTATAAATGATTAGAGGAAGAACAAAACCAATACATGGGCATCACAATAAAGTCATTGAACGATTAAGTAATACCAATAGATATAATTTTAATTTAAAACGTATCCGTCAGTTCATTACACAGATTGATGCATTTAATGGGTTTATTTCTGTTAATCTGGATGATTATGGCTAATGAGAAACAAAGATTAAATGTTGAGAATATTAGACCAGATCAATGGAAAAAGCAATGCTTCCTTACATTTATTGTATATAAATGTTTGAGGGGTACCACTAATTGTGGCAAGATTGATACTTTATTAAACAAAACTAATTATTTATATTGCATTGATTGTTGCGATGTGCATCTGGAGCAGCTGATATGCATTGCCTCTTAGATATTGGTTAGAAACTATTTATAGACTAAAATAATAACTTTGTTCCTAACTTTCCTTAGAGAAGGACATTTCTTTAGCCTTTCTTTAGATCTTTTAGTTTGTCATGTAGTCAGATGGGTTCTTGATTTGCAGTTTTCTTTATATTGTGTTTTGCATGTTTTAAAAAAAATACTTTAAGGTATCGGACTGAAAAGAGCTGAATAGACACACATAATACTTTGCAGATATTCAATTGCAATACATTAAAAAAAAAAAAAAACAATGCCTTCCATTTCCCAGTTATTCATTATTTATAACAAAATATCTCAGGCTTTTATGTGGTAAAAAATGAAAATAAAGCCCAAGGCGGTAAATGATTTCATAGCATCTTAAAAGATTTCTCTTATTTAAGTCTTTCCTCTGAATAAAAAAAAAACGATATTATTATCACACATTGCACTGCTTTCAAGTGAGCTAAGATGTGAGGCAAGATCAAACCCCAAAAGCTATTTGTCAGTTGTTTACGTGCAGTTTAGGGGAAGGGCGGAATTAAATAAAATAAAAAGAAATGTTTTAGGGGAAGTGATGAGTCTTCTTTGAAATGAGTCACACGTTGACTAGACATAAGGAGCTGCTCTTATTCTTTATAACCAATTTGACCTATACATATTTGCAACTTAGCATCACTCTGCATTTGTGTTTGAACTTTGAAAAAGTTACATAACCCTCATTGTCAGAAAACTTAAACTCTCTGGGTGAATAAAAATTTAGGGAATTAACGCAAAGGCAGCCATGGAGATGCAGGAGATCCCCGCAGAGAGCCCACAAAGCAACAAAGAGGAGGGGGCAGGTGAGCCGATGCTGGAGGTGAAAGCTCAAGGTGAGGAAAAGATATTTAGTGAATTAGCACAGAGGATGGTGCTCAGGTGTTTAAATTAATTGTGTGTAAATTTGAAAGTGAGCTCCAGATGTGTTTGTATTTTTGTCTTTAGAGGAAGCAGAACCAGTCCGTTACGAAAGCCTGCAAAGTCCGTCTGAGGATGTCTATGTAGAAGCCTTTCCTCCGGCAGTCAGACCAGGAGATGGTATGTCTGCAAATCAGAAAAGGAGTATTTTTCTTTTGGATGTACAGCAAAGACTAGCGGACAGGACAAGTGAGGAAAATGTCTCAGCTGAATTAACCATATGTCTAAAATGTAAAATGCTTCAGCATGTTACTTAGTCTGGATAAGGTCATTTTGTGATGCATTAAAAGGTGCATCTTCTTTAATAGTTTTTTTTCTTTAGCATTTTTGCATGCAATATTTTCTAGCATTGTTCACATTTTAAATAATAAAAATGTCAGGTATATGAAAGTGATTGAATCAGACACAGTCATGGAGAAGCAGGGAGTCCAAAAAGCAGTACTTATGCATGTTTCTGCATGTCTAATGAAACCGAATCGATATATTTGCATCTCAGCATTAAATTAGTGTTGATGTGTTATAAACACAGCAGAAATGAACATTCACAAAATGAATAATGTGTAGTACTAAAAATAATTAAAAAAAAAGCTACATTTGAAAGAGATCACTTTAGTATGTCATAGAAATGAACAGGCTGCCAGTCACTTAGTGGTGGGGGCTTTAGCGTTCTAAAAGATTTGAAATGGTTTCTAGTTTTTGGTTTTGCAAAGTGCAGCAGTAACAACTGTGGGTCTGCATACTTGAAGTGTGTGATTTTTTTTATTCAGCAAACAACTCATTTACATATAGAGGAAGAAAGGAATCTTTCTTCCTCATTTTATAACCATTTCCCCATGTAAATTTACAAAATAAATTTGTAATAAACAGCATAAATTTCTATCTGGTTACATACAAGAGATGCTACATGCATTTTAAGAAAATGCTATTCATTTTGAATAGTATTTAATCAATCTGTAACCCAGATGTTAAATGTTTATCCATAGATTTACGGAACTAAATTTAGCAGACATGTCATTTTATGTTTATTCTGGGTTTTCTAAATTGAATAGTCGTTTGTTCGTTTTTTTTTTTGTTTTTTTTTCAAGCTACCATTTAGATAACACATGATTCTATGCAGGTGGCGATATGTCAAAATAAACCTCTCTGCTATGTTACTGTTCAGAGTACAATTTAAATACGGACCTTCTGAAATAAAACATTATTCTCCCTGTTCTCTGGAGTTGGGCTTTAGGTGATGGCAGCTTTTCACCGTTGATTTTTCTTGGGGCCCAAATGTGGACGAACCACAGAAAGTTTTGTGTCTCTGTGACCTTTCTTGTAAGAGCTGCAATAATTTCATTTTCTTGTTGGGAAGTCAAATTTTTGAAGACTGGCCATGGCTCTTAGACACGGATAAAAAGCTACAATTTTGAACCCTGTAGGTCCCCCATGCCTTATGAGCAAAGTCACTAAATTTCAAGATGATCAAAAGCAGAAGCTATAAGCAGTCAAAACAGGGTCACGGTGGCAAGTTCAATCAAAGATGAATGACTTCCTGTTTGTTGCAGAAGCACGGGGAAAGGAAAGTTTTGGATATTTGTAGAGAAGTTCTACAAGGGTATCAAATTTCATACCATTACAATAAAGTAAAGTAAATAGGGAAGGTGCTTTAAAAGATTCTATTGGGACTTTTGCGAGAGCCTGGTGTGTTCTCAATGTTCTGTGAGTTTTCATAGTGTAATATTGAGTAATGCACATCTACAACTAAAGCTTCTTGAGCTATTTTCCTATTGTTGTCTAAATGGTTTTGAACACGACCTTGTTCTAATTACTTTTCCTGCACTGAAGTTGTCAGCATACGTTCGTTATGATAAGTGTGACCCAAACACGGATCTAATATGGCTTCCAGTGAAACCCTATCTCTTGTTTTGGAGTACAAAGTCTCTATTGTGACTGTTTCTTCAAGAGAAAGAGATTAAAGCTTGGGGGCATTCAAGGACAAGCTCTGTGCTACGTGAATAATTTAGAAATTACTGGGCGTTGTCATGGTGCTTGCGGTGGGAGGGGGACTCTTTAAACTCTACCCGAGGCACACTTGAGCTAGAACACAAAAGAATAAGCACCCTGCCTGGCACGCAGTAGGACAGCTTTCTAAATGTACATCAAATTTTTTCGCAGCTACTTTGAGGATAAAAAAGAGAAACCAGATGAAGCAAAATTGTCGGTTGAGCTGCAGGGAAAGAAAGGTAGGGATGAAGTGTTTTTTCCACTCTGACGGTGGTCTTTGTAAGAGCTCACTGACATTTGGTTCTCCTCTTCAGGCAAACAGGATGAAGGAAAAACAGGACGGCACCGTCTGCTGTGTTTAATCCTCGCAACAATCTGCCTCATTCTTCTCATTGTGGTTGTCGTTCTCGGTGTGAAACGTGAGTACGCGCCGCCATGCATTAGTGCAACTAAATCACACACCTACGTTAGATGTCGGATCTAAAGTAGGTTATTATAGCAGACAGTGAAAACCCAGCATGCTTTAGGAAGCAATATCTTATTCTTTGATCCAGCTTTCATTGTAACAACAGATCTCCCATGCAGTCCATTGCTGGCTGCAGAGCTGCAGCCTGAGGGTGCTGTTCTTGCCCTCATATCTCTTCCCAATCTCCTCTGTCTTCTAGTCCAAACTGAACCCACACCCTGCCAAGGAAATGGCAGATTTAATGACCGACAAAGTCCTTCTCCAACATGCAGCCTTGAGGACTGCCAGAACCGCTTCCCAAAGATGACATTCAAGAGTAAGTGTAAATTTGACAAAATGAGACAAAAACTTTTAAACATCTGATACTTTATCTTGTACTGCATTTTTCAAGATAGTTTTGCTTTACCAGACCTTTGCCTGATCAGAAGTTATCCAATCTTTCTGCAGGTGTTTTGCTTTTCGTCTCGTTTTCTCTGACCATGACAGCAAATTCTGCTGACAAATAGGAACAAAACAAAGTATCAAACCTTGAAAACAGCCCACAGCAGATAAACAATATGTCGAAGTCATTTAAAGTTGTTACTCAACTGTGGGAGCAAAGTTGTTGAGATCTTTTTTGTTATGTTGTCGGTCATTTCACTCGTAAACTATGTTGCACTTCTGTAGTTTACAGGGTTGTAGGAATCATCTGCTGTGGGGCAGTTTGTAATTTTGGATCATTTTGAAAGCACTCATTACAGAAATGACTGTACTGAGCTTTAAAAAAAAAAAAAAAAAACGTTTTTATATACCTAACCATCTGTTTTAGTGAATATTTGTAGAGTTTTTTTTTTTTTTTATCTTTTTTTTGTGTTAGGTTTTAACACACCTGATCTGCCTCATCTTTTAGAGCTTCCCTGCCGGCAGTGCGCCAACGGCTGGCTCACCTTTGGCACTTCCTGTTTTTTCCTGTCCACCACCAGACTGACCTGGTCAGAGAGTCAGAAGAACTGCAGCTCCAGTGGAGGATCTCTGGCTATTGTTACCAACCAGACTGTTCAGGTTTGCACTGTGACACTTGTTGTTGTCACTTTTAGCAGTTTGTTAGGTTATGATTATTTGCACATTACATTTTGTGCAAATCTTTTTCTGCCTTTTGCTCTAGAACTTCCTGACAAGGAAAGGGAATCTGAAGTACTGGATTGGACTGAGACTTGATGACTCCACATGGACCTGGGTCAACAACAATAAACTCCAGCAGAGGTGAATGTAGAGAAATAATGTGTACATGAAACATCCAGTGATGATTAGGATGATTTACGAGACAACTGACAGCTAAATATTGATCCGTTTTATAATCGTATTAAATAATTTCTCCTCATTTTTTCTGCTTTGTCTTGCCTGAAAAGGCTCAAAACTGTGAAATAATGTTCCGATGCATACAAGAGTCTCACAATCTCAAGACCTTATAAAGACCTACCTCTGCTTTTTCCACGTTTGAATTAAATAGAGCTTCACATCTTAACTAATACTATTTTTGCTTGTTTTAAATCTTTTTAAACTAGTTACTTTATTCGTGTATTCTACATGTTTTTCCTTTTTTTTTCTTTTTAACTCCAATTAATTATTTTGTTTTTCCTGTGCAGGACTTGGTGCAGCTTGTTTGTTGCTAAGTGCTTCATAAATAAAGTTGACATTAACATATACACACACTCTGCATTTGTGATACATTTATCAAAAATGCGGGTGGGACTAGATAAAAAAAATGCGGTTAATTTCTCCATTTTAGAACGGAGCCAAATTTTGTTTTCGACATGGTAAGATAAAGAAACTAAAGCTAAAATCAGCTTCCTGTCTCAGGCTGGTTTTTGTCTTTTTCAAAAAGAGCTACAAACACCAGACGATATTTCACTTTCATCAGAACTTAATTTCCTGTATATTCAGTTTGGTCTTTAACATTAATTGCTGTGACGTTTGCAGCTACTGGACTGAAGCTGCACACAGTGGAGACTGCGCCTATCTGAACAGTGACGGCCCGGCTGAGAAGAACTGGGACAGAGCTTCCTGTCAGTCCACCACCTACTTCATCTGTCAGCTGCAGTTCTGATGGAAACTGTCTCATCAGCAATCGTCTCCATAGCAACACAACCAACAGCTTGTTCTCACGCCACACTCCAATCATATCCAAGCTTCTTAGATGAAGTAAATATTACATTTCTGATTCTGATTCCTGCTTTAGTAGTTTAGCTTTCATCAACTTTAGATGTTTTATGACGATACATTTCATGTCGACTCAAATAAAGATCAGTAGGTTTTGTTTTAATAACGCTTTATTTTCATACAAACGTGTGCATTCACCTTTTTGTCACGTGGAATGTTTCAATATTATGTTCCCTCTGTATACATTTCTGCTACATATAATTTTTTGATATATATTGCTATAAAAAATAACATGCTTCACTATAGCGTAATACTGCAAGAATAATTGCACAGTTCACTACAAAGAAAAAAAACACCAGATACATTTTCAAGTCAGTGACGTGTCGTTGCATCGAAAAGTTTAGATTATGATCACCCATAGTTTCGCTTTAAACGTATCTGATGTCCTGGATCTCCATCGGCTCCTTCTGCTCCATCTGCTCCATCTCCAAACCGAAAGCGCTGTTACGAATCACGTCCCACCCCTCCTGTGCCTTCCTCTTGCCTGTGTTTTTGTGTCGGAGCACCGGGCTGTCCTTCGCTGAGTCCGACTTTTCGACGCCCTCCTTCTCATCCAGACTAGAGAAGACCTTGACGTAGCGTCGCATCTTTTGCATCATGGGGTCGTTCCTGTCTTCGACCCTGCAGAAGAGGAGCTTCAGTAAATCGAACTTTAATGGAACATGAACAACGTTCAAACTCAAAACACGCTCTTGGGCTGGAGGTCACGTTTCAGTTCAGTCAAGTAAAATTAAAAAGGAAACATGGTGCTGATCATTTTCATCCCTTTTGATAGTTTGTATATTTATGCCTTTGTGGCAATCTATTTGATTTCCTTGGATAGAAAACATTTTGACTTGTTTGAATAATAGCATGAAGAAAAGATTGTTTGATAACCAGGATAAGTTTAAGTTTGTAATGAATGAACTGAAAGGTTGGATTAATTCACTTCCTGTAGCAGCTTGCTTTTATGTGAACAGAAACATCTATAAAACTGTTTCTGCTAACAAAATGTTTGTTTGACTCTCCACTTTTATTTGTGCTTTAATGTTAAGTTGCTATGTAGTTTAGCCACCACCAGGGGGAGCACCAGCCTAGAAGGTTCCCTCCACTTTTAACTGATTACCCAGAGATCCTTTCTGTGCTAGTTCTACTGAAATTAGTTTTTCTAAAATGAAAAATAAAACAGAGAGCAATTACAAATAACATAAAAAAAAATTCAATTGAAAATAAATAAACTGCTGCAAAGGTAACTTTTTAAATTAAACCTTACTTTAAGTTACAGTATGAGACTTTGGAATGCTTTAGGACAAAAATACTCTGGTAAATCATAAAAGTTGTGCCTTTTTACCGCAAAGCCTCAGCAGATCTTCAGTTTTATCTTTTCAGTACATGTTTTTTTTTCAGAAGGTCAAGCATAAAGCATTTTATCTCTAAGACTATTTTCATACTACAGGAGGTTTGTCTCATCTACCAGAGGATGTGGTTCAGGAGAGGCTTGTTAAAAACAACAACTAAAAAATATTAAGTGCAAAAAAGTCTTTAATGCATAAAATACTGAATTGTTTCTTCTACAAAAAGTGAAGTGACATTTCCATTCGAGGTCCAAAGCAATGCAGAAAAAAAGTGATGATAAATATGTGGAAAACATCATTAGAATAATAAAAAAATCACCACAGGCTTTCATATTGAATGATTTCCACTGGTTTGATTATAATCCAGCACTTTCCGAGGACAAGGAGCTCACACATTCCTGATCAATCAATTCCCTCCTTTTGCACTTTTCTTTTTTCTATCACAATGCCCTCCAAATTTTTTTCACATTTTATCCTAAGCCAACATCAGTACTTCACTCGGGTTTTAAAGGACAAACCAAGACAAAAATGTGGATCTGAAAATTGTGGATTAAATTTATCTTCAGGTTCCTTCAGTCCATCTTTATAAAACCTCCTATCTCTGCAATGACAACTACAAGTCTTCTGAGGCAATTCTCTGCCAGTTTTGAACAACGAGAAGCTGATTTTTATTTGCTATTTCTCTTTATAGAGCATCTCAGACTCAGAGTGAACGTTAAGTGTTTGTCAACTGCAATTTTTAGGTTTATTTACTGATCCTTGGGTTGTTGGATGCTTTAATGTACACCATTTCTTGGATTTCTGGATGTTTGTTCAGGGTCGTTAACCTGCTGGTGGGTAAAGTATCTGCTCATTTTTAAGCCTTTTCCAGCTTCTAACCTATTTTTGTCTGGAGTTGTTTCATCCATCTGATTGTTAAATGACTTGTAGCCTCAGTGATTTTCTTGCAAACTCAAAGTGAAACTTTTTTTGTTGTTGTTGTTTATTTTGAGCCGATTTAAGATCTGATTTGAAGAGTTTGTTTTTAGTAATTGTCTTTTCCGGCTCTTGTTATCATACGCTACTTAAGCAATTTATCTCTTGGAGATCTGAGCCACATTCTCTTACCTGAGATACCAGCGCTCTTTAAGGCCGAAGCTGAGCCCACACACGCCGAGCCGAGGCCACAGACAGCGAGGAAGCCGCCTCTCCAGCATCAAAGTCGTGGCTACAACCTGAACAACAAATATCCCAGATGTAAGCATGACACAGCAGTGCTGAATCCACGCTGACAGGGTGATGACGTGAGAGCGCTTAACAGCTACCTGAGTCCTCCAGAGCTCGTCTCTCTCTTGGGCCACCCTCCACTGTGTGTCACTCATCATGGCGATCAGCACGTTGCTCATCAGCATGTAGCAGACTATAGACAAGCAGACGTGCAGCACGTGGACGATGGGGGGTGTTATGAAGGTGTGATCCACAGGCAGGTCGATCAGACCCACGCTGAGCTCAAACACGGAGAAGAGGGTGATGGGGTAGGACGTGTATTGAGGGATAGAACTTGGGTCTTGGGTCATGTATACCATCCAAAGAGCTAAGGGGGAGATTAGACAAACACGTGAGCGAGAAAAACAATTTCGAAGAATGTAAAAACACCAAGAATAAACACTTACAGGTGGAAAAACCGATGAGGATAATGACACTCAGCCACATAAACTTCGTCAGGTCTCCAAATATAATCTAGGAGGAAATGAAAGAAAGAGGGATTTTAAAAAAAGGACACATAAATCACCCTGTCACGTTGTACTGCACCATTAACAGCTGTAATATGTTGGCGTATTGCAAAGCAACGCATAACTTTGACACTCCTTCTCACCTTCTGTATCATGATGACGTACGGGCCGAGCATTTCAAACCCGCGAGCGAAGAACATGACGTTGCACCAGCCAAGAAGCAGACACACCGCCATCACTTCCCTTTCCCCGTGCACCTCGCATGCTCTGAACACACACAGCAGCACCACCAAGGTCGCGTAGCTTATTCTGCACAAAACATCACAGACAACAGCAGAAGCATCAAACAACAGGTCTGCGAACTTTGCTGTCGTGTCCCTGCTGTAAAAATGCTTCTATTTACAGTATGACATGGAAGGGTCCTCCCAATGCCGTCTGGCCGAAGTAACGCTTTGCTCCGACTCTCAGTATATCAGGGATCTGTTGGTAAAGTGACACGGAGGAGGACGCTTTAGCACACACAACTGCTTCATAAAAGCATAAAGATAGGACATGAGTCATGTGCTGACCTCCAGCACCAGGATGAGTATGGCTCCCAGGACGCTGATGACCTCTCCAGCCAGCCGCAGACTGTCCCCATAAGTCACATAACTCTCCTGAAGCAGGAGCAGGAAAATACAGCGAGCATCAGCGCTCAGTTTGATGTTTACATCCATGTGGTGGGATTAAAAAAAACCCTGACAACTTAGTCGTCACGGTTTGAAGATGAGTTAAAAAAGGGAACATTATAGGAAACATGCCTTCACACAAACGTCTAGTTTGTTTATAGACGTTCAGAGGAACAGGAAAGCAAATACATGTGAATCACAATAAATGGGAATATCATTGAACAGCTAATTAATTTCCAAAATTAAAACTATATGGCATAAATTCATTAGACACATGTTTTAAATAGGTTTACTTCTGTTAATCTGGATGGTTGTGACTCAAGAAATATTTAATTCTCAGAATATTATATTATAACCTCAGAACTATAAATTTAAAAATAAAACTTCTCCTCCATATTTCCTGTATGTGATTCCTTAAAGAGTTGTGGCACTACTGCTTTTTCAACCAAAATTATTACTTTTGTTGTGGTATTTTGTTCAGCTAAATAATACCTGTAATCTAATTAAATGATAGGTTACAGATTATGCAACTGAAACACAGTATATTTATTCACCATGAATGGTTATTAAAGAAGTGTAAGCACTGTGTTTACAGTGTGTTTACAATTACTGCATATAAAAGAAATGTATCTGTTTAGATACGTGTTTGATGTGAAATCGCTTTAAATTAATTAAACTTAAAGCTGAGGTAGTTAAATAGGAAATTATTCTTTCCAGTGAGAAACTTAATTATAATCATTCATCTAAATAATAGAAATTATGCCACATTGTATCTTCAGATTTTAACTGTCAAACTGAGTCTGAATGTATATAATATGTGCTTCTAAAAAGTAATATCCAATAAATGCAATAAAAAATTATTATTTTACCGTTTTATTACAAATTATATGATGAAGTTAAATCTACTCAAGTAAGCTTCAAACATTATGTAACTGCACTGTTGAGGTTTGCTGATGCTCAAAAAACAGTTCTAGTTGTAAGTGGTAAACCTAAAACTTCAACATTTGTGCTATGAATTCATGAGTGCAACCCACGTTGAGGGTCTTCTGAACCCGGATGGTTTTGTCCAGGTCCGTGTCTGTGTAGTTCCTGTCAGCGTCCTTTAGAGGGCGGAAGATACAGGACAGGGTGAAGGTCCCTATGTACAGCAGGTACAGGAGGAGAAGCAGTCTGACATAGGAGAGGTGGAGAAAAAACAGTTAAAAACACGGTGTATCCATCTACATTTCATTTTATTTTTTTTACTCCGCACAAAGATGAAACTACCTGAGGTAATATTTCCCATATAGATTCCACTTCAGTCTGACCAGCTGCCTCACAGGAGTCACCTCCAGAATCCTCCTCGCCTTTTTAAAAAAAAACAAATGTTATTTTTCCACCGCAATATTCATACTTACTAAAATACTAAACTATATTTACCAATTTGAAATATTTGCCAATATTTCAAATTGGTAAATATAATTATATTCATAACACAAATTTGACCAAATCTTAAATTACAGTGGCAACCACATGGTTTATGTGTGGACATAGAGCGGGGGTAAATAAATTTGTTTTATTCCCAATCCTTTTCAAGCTACATCCACTTTTTGTTTCTGTGTTAACTACAGTAGTTATTACATAAAACATTAACTGGACAACCTAGACAATGTTTTGTCTGTACTGTATGCATCTTTATTGTACATATTTCTCCATATATGCATGTGTATATATTACCCAGTAAAGGGTATGACATGCATTTTTGTCTTTTTTTTTTATATACGGTGCCAAATGAATCGATAAATCAAACCAAATACTAAATCTTAACACCTATGTGATCTCTACCTCTCTCTTCTGGCTGCCCACTATCACTTCCAGCACCGACATGGTGTCAGCCCACGAGTCGATTTCAGTCAGGTCGTACAGGTGGGAGCTCAAGGGGCCCAGGCTCCACTGGACGACGCGCCTCTTATTAACCAGGTGCTGAAACACCTGAGAGAAACGCTGCATTAGTGAAATAATCTGCCGCAGCTTTCTTTTCCTTCTGTGCTCTGCACTCACCACGATGTTTCCCTCCTTGGCAGCCAGTTTGAAAGGTGTGAGGCCTCTGTTGTTGGGCACCATGTCGAGGGGCACCGGCTGGTCCAGCTCCACATCACGGGCCAATATCAGGTCAATGGCTTGGCACGCTGTGGTCTTATTGGGCTGCAGGACTAAAATGTGAAGCAGTGTGTTTCCTAGAAGATGAGATGCATGGAGATAAAAGCCAAATAAAATGGATTAAAATAAAATAAAGGCATATTAACAGAGTTTATTTGTAAATTGTTTGTTATAGTTGGAACCACATGTCATGTTATTATGTTAGTCAATCGTAATTAAATTTCCAATTCTTGAACGGGGATTTCAGACCTAGGTAGTCTTGGATCCTGGTGCTGGCCCCAGCGTCGATCAGCATGGCAATGATGTCCTCATTACCGGTACAAGCAGCAAAAGACAGGATGTGCTCACCTGTAGCGCAAACACAGATGCATAAAAATTACACCACGTGATTTTTATCACATTGAAAGACAACAAAGAAGCTTATTTTACACAAATACCAAACAAATACCAGAAACAAGTCAATATTCCTGGTATGTTGTTATTGCGAGATTGTGCTGACTTACCACAGTAAAAAAGTCCTCCTATCCTCTTCCTGAAATACAGACCAGTGACTCGAGGGTTGATGACGTCTCCTCCACGGCTGATCAGATGACGAACCAGGTTGAGGTTCTGATTCACTACAGCGATGTGGAGAGGAGTGACACCTGAGGCACAGATAAACAACGTTATGGTCATTTTTGAAAATTGTAAGTCTTAAAAAAAGGCAGCATGTTAGATTATGAAGATTTATTTATCTAGATTGACTTTAATTTTAAAAGAAAGAAATGTATTCCCAGAATTACTGATTAACTTCAAAATATCCATCCATCCATCCATCCATCCATCCATCCATCCATCCATCCATCCATCCATCCATCCATCCATCCATCCATCCATCCATCCATCCATCCATCCATCCATCCATCCATCCATCCATCCATCCATCCATCCATCCATCCATTTTCTTTACACCCTTATCCCATTAGTGGGGTCGGGAGGTGCTGGTGCCTATCTTCAGCTAACGTTCTGGGCGAGAGGCGGGGTCACCCTGGACAGGTCGCCAGTCTGTCGCAGGGCCACTCATATATAATTTTTTTTATTATCTGGAAGTAAATAATCAACTGAATTCAACAGAACTTGATTAAGCTGAGTCTGACTAAATGATTTGATTGGATTTCAATAAATTGGATTGATTTGAGAAGAATTTGGCCCAAATTGTGTTTTCAAACGTAGCCTCTAAATAAAGAAAAACAAGTTCACTCAGAAAGGTCATAATGCTCCACTGTTGAAGAGAGAAGGCTGGTCAACTTCCTGCTCACAGTTTATTTACCAAAGTTACAGTTTCAGAAAATATTCGATCGTACCATTTCAAATGTTTGAAGTCATTTTATTGAGATGGCAGAGAAAGTACTGGAGCAATCAAAGTTTTCCCAGGTTGCCCAGCACTAACATGATGATAAAAAGCATTATCTCTGTTAAGCAGCTGACTGCAGGCTAGCTACTCAAGCAAATAACCTGAGAAATATCTAGTCATATTTTGGTAAAGAGCAGAAAAAACACAAAAGTATAATTTCCTTATCAATAAGCAGTTTATGAAATGCTCCTTCTGTTAGCTTAGATTCAAATTAGCAATTTAATTAAATGTTATAGACATTAAAATGAATTCTTTTCTTCTAAATTTTTGTGTAAATACTGGAAAACATTGACAGTTTTCCTCAAGTCCACCATACAGAGACCAATAAGGAGATTTTAGGCAACTGGAAACGTCTCAGTAAGCATTTCCCCAGACAATTAATAAAAATAACAAGAACACGTCAACAATCAAACTGATCATTTCGTCCCCGAAGCTGCCTTTTGATATGAGCAGCTAATTCCCAACACTGCGAGCAAACCAAACTATTTCAAAGAAGTCAGAAAGTTTTGGTGCGCTAAAGCATGTTAGAAATCTCAGCATCCAGCAGAAACAGCAGTAGGACACCTGAGGTAAAAAGCTGCACTTTTTACCTCAGGTGAAAGTGAAGCTTTGGACTAAAATGACTCTGAGTGCCAATCTGCGTGTCAACGACCTTGTTATCATGAACAGTTGAAACACACCCAGCGAGCCCGGCTGATGATACATTTTGTTGTTTACCGCTCTCCTCTAGCGGAGGAAAAAGCTGCAAAGACCAAGATTTGGACGATTTGTTGTTTATTTAGACTTACACCAGCAAATTTTGCTTTGTCTAAAGATTTGATGAAATCTAGTTTTACATGTTTGTTACTTCGACTCAGAATCGTCTTTTTTTTTATCTTAGACTCTGTCTGCTGTTCATTTGCTTTTTCCTCTACTTATCGCACATCTAGCTGCGTTTGTCTCCTTTAACAGTAAGACTTTGACATTTTAATAATGTGCATCTCTGTTTCAGTTTTGGAGTGTTAACGCTCTTGAACCTTGAAAAAGCTCAGAGGTCATGGGCTCATTGATGAGGTCGGGAGCTCCATCCATCAGAGCCATGGCGGCGTCCAGGTTGTCGTTCATCACAGCAACGTGAAGAGCCGTCTCTCCGAGGGATCCTGAGTGACAGGAATTATTTTAATGTTACAGAGATGATAAAACACTACAAAAAGGTTTCTTTTTCTTTAGTGCTATTCCTACCTCTCTCAAATATGTTGGTGGAAGCACAGCTCAGTAGCTTCTTTATGCAGCCAGCACTGTTGTTTTTAGCCGCGTAGAAGAGAGGAATGTCATTTATGCTGCAAAACAATACGAAAGCCACAAAATATAAACTTTTAATGCATGCTGCCTAAAAATAAAAAAAAAAAAAACAGTTGCAGTGACTTCAGGTAATGTAATACTTTTTTGTGTAGTAGAGAAATGTCTCATCCAGCATTTCGTTCCATCCTTTTTTGTTCTGAAGGCGAAACCTCAGCTGGGTCCACCAGTGGTTGAGCTCGCTGGGAGCAGATCTGGCCAGAGACGGAGACATGGAGTCCTGATGTTCAACTGGAAAAGTGATATACAAGGGTTTTAGTTATTTACAGGTCAACATACCTGATTTAGGTCTATATTTGCAAAGAGTGTGAATAATATTAAAAGCAGAAACAATTTCTTTAGGAGTTTGAAAGCAAAAGGCCGTCTTACCCTCACAGAAAAAAAGCGCTGCTTCTCTTCTTTTACAACTCCTCAGTCATAACCCTTAAAATTTGGGCTCAGCAACTTGAAAATGTCCCTGAGTAGAAATCCCACAGGCTTTGCAATTATATATGACCCCAGCGTGGAAGGGGAGGAGCCGTGTGGTGGGACTGGGAATGAATGGGCGGGGAGCGGACAGGTGAGGCAGGGACAGTGAGGTGGTAATGAGCAGGTAGACTTTACCTGCTGGTTACAGAAATACCACAGAGAAAGTTGTGTTTGAAGCTTCGGTCCACTTGTTGACTTTGAACGCCTTCATCATGATGATTTGAAATTACCAGTGAAGCTCACTTGCTTTGAGGGTGGAGGGATGCTGGTTCCAATCCCTGACATTCCCAGAGCTCTAAAGTGTGTACATCTCTGTCAAGATGAAGCAAAAATGTAAACTTTTTCCACATGATATAATTTTGGTTCAGTAAGATTAAAATAAATTAAGAACATGCCATAATTTTGTTGCAGAAGTTTGCACACTCTTAAACCAAATATTTTTTTGAAGCATCATCAAAGAAGTGTTCCTTTCAGCAGTCAGTCGTTCACGCTTCCCATGAAGCATACTGAATCAGTTAACCTTAAATAATATTAATGAAGTGGTTGTAACTGAATTTTCTTTACTTTTCCTCATTTGCATCGTTCAGCTAAAGCCGTTTACAGAGAAATTACGGAGGTCATTGTTTAAAGGTATCAGTCAGGATAAAGATGCATGAGACAGTGAGTTCAGTAACAGGTTATTGGGTAAAATGTGAGACAAAATTGAAATCAATAAAACTCTTCAAAATTACTGACAAGACTGACAGTCATCAGGGAAGCTGCCAAGAGGCTCTACAGGAGGAAATCATCCAGATCTGGCTAAAAGTTTGTGTGTGATTGTGTTGCAATCTGATAAAACTGAACTTTTGGGCAATAATCCAAAGAGAACATTTGGTAAAGAATCGACACTGTGCCTCACCTAAAGAACACTATTCCTTATTTCAAATATAAGGAATAAATCCAGACATCCAGTATCATGCTCTGGGGCTGCTTTTCTGGAGATGCAGCAGTTTTACGGTTTGTTTTTATCAGAGGAGATTAAATTATGACCAAATATCAGCTGGCTTTGATCCAAAACTTTGAGGTTTTTGTTTGCAACCTAAACATGAAAAGGGATTTCATATTTCAGCATCATAGTGAGACTGCATTCACATCTAAAATTGTGCAGGAATAACTTGTAAGAAAAAAATTTGAGCCAGGGTCAGAATTATTTCTCCCAAAAAGGAGAGTGCAGACTTCATAGAGGCCATTACCAGGCCGATCTGCATTCCTCTGCGTTACCAACAAAACCTGCATGGCCACTATAAAAATTCTGCAGCTTCATGACTATCCTCACATCATGGTCAATACTTCGGGTGAACGGTTAGGAAAACCGGTTTGGAAATTGCTCAAACGCAGCATTGTAATCTAAACCTCGCATCAAGCCATGTCGCTCCAAGCTGCAGGATTTTTTCAAATTGCTCTAAAAGTTGGAGAAATTGCAGGGGAAAGGAAGAAGACGACGACGTGCTTTTTCTGCGTGTTGCAGCTTGCTCTAGCAAACACCTCGCAAATGGCTTCATTCAGAGTGATTTAACATGCTGGGCACCATTCATGTGTCAACAGGAGCGATCACAAAAACGGTAATTGCTGCAGTTCAAAGACCATAATGATCATTTAGAGGGAGGCAGCGTCATCTCCAATAAGGCCTTGTCACTTTCCTCACCGAGCATAAAAACAAAACAAAAAACGTTTCATTTGTAAAGAAAAAAAAAAAAAGAAACTGAGCTTTAATTGAACAGATTTTACTCCAAAACAGCTACATCACATGTAAACTACTGATTCAGTAGAATTATACAACAATCTGGTCACCCGGGTTGTAGTGTAAGAGTATTTTCCTGTATCATTTATAGCTTGTGACTCAGGCAGAGAGGTTAGCCGCAGGATAAACAGGGTTTAGGCAGACACTATAGGAGGCCCCGGTGATGACTGCGCAAATGGCCGTCATTTCATATTGTGGAGATAATAGCTGTTTACCAAACAGGGAGCACCGATTTTTAAGCACTGTCATAAAGACCGGCGGCTTCCACGCTGTTAATGTCTTTATAGGGAAACAATAACACCATAAAAAACATGACTTTGTGGTTTTCATGCAAGTGTTTCAGGACCCGGGCCTTATTAATTTGAATCGGGCCGCCGCCGAAAACATTCATTACATGTGTAGCTGGTGCATTTAGGGCAGCTGGCACTCATTCAAAGCCTCGTGTTACATGATTATTATGTAAGAGGCGCGGCAGCGAAATATAATTAATAAAAAAAAACAAACAAACCTATTAAAGTTTCAAGCATCGATTGTTTCTTGTATTTATTGTTAGATTTAAACGTCTTTATATCATTATTAAATACGATTCTTCCTCCCGATGACGCTGTTTGGTCCGGTGGAAAATTCCACGAAATCCGAGTCTCCCTCTGAGTGTGTCTAACATGTTTGGAAATGTAAAACAACAACAAAAAAGAAGATTTAAAGTGATAAAATGTGATAAAAGATTCTATTTCTGGTGGGGAATGAAGTAGGACATCCTCACATGTATTCCTACATAAAACGGCTGAAATTGTGTGCATTATGTCAGGTGAACAGGGTTGGAAACCTCAGACAATTACTTTAGAGGAGTAAGAGTGAACAGCATTCTGAAGCCCTCTGACCAAAACTGTGGCAGTTCATGAATGCAGAAAGGGATTTGAAGAATGAAAGGATTCTCCAACATCCATTCATCCATTATCTTACGCTTAATCTGGGGTCGGGTCATGGAGGCCGCAGCCTAAACATAGAGGACAGACTTCCCCCAGGAATCCCAAGGCCAGGAAAGACGCAGTCCCTCAGGTGTGTCCTGGATCTTCCTCTGAGTCTCATCCTGGTGGGAACACATCACCAGGAGGCATCCTAACCAGATCCTAGAGCCTCTCAACTGACTCCCTTTTGATGCGGAGCAGCAGCGGCTCTGCTCTGATCCCCTCGTGGATGACCGAGCATCTCATCAAGTCTCTAAAGGAAAGGTCCAGACATCCAAAAACTCCTCAGATGTAATTATGGAACCTGTAGCAGCCTCAGCTAAACCTTTGGGACACAGAAATAAAAGATACTGGGCTGAGCCAAAACCTGGATCTTGATCTCATTGACAATGATCCTTTGGGATGACTTGAAATGGTCATAACCCGCTCATCCGACGGAGGAATGGGTCAGAACCTCCTCAGGCAGATGTCATAGTCTGGTAAATGGTTACAGGTGTCACACAGAAGCTATTTCTGCCAGAGTCTGTTGATACGATGAAGCTGGAGATCAAAACACTGAAACATTGCCCCGTCTTTGTTTTAAATAAGAACTGAATTCTGAATTTATTGATGAAAAGAAACTGAAGACGGTTTTGTATTCCACCTAAAACTGCTTTGCAGAAAGAAAGGTTCTCATTTCTAAATGTCATTCAGTAAAAGTCAGACCCGGTTTGTTTTGGGAAATGTTTCCACAAATTTAAAATATACTTTCACTGAGTATATTTTCTGTTATCAGTCTATAACAAATGTGTTTCAAGTAAAGTTTAATTGATATACTGAAGATTTTATTCTCAAAAACATAGATTTTATTTGGTATACATGCAGAGTAATATAGTCTGTGAACCAATTGGGACCAAACTTCA
Source organism: Poecilia mexicana (assembly GCF_051168715.1). Classification (NCBI taxonomy): domain Eukaryota; kingdom Metazoa; phylum Chordata; class Actinopteri; order Cyprinodontiformes; family Poeciliidae; genus Poecilia; species Poecilia mexicana. The sequence goes on from NW_028263385.1 coordinate 13,471,531, forward strand.
ATGAAACAAAAAAAATTCTCTACAAATGTATGGAGTTATATCATAGCTAGGTGCTAAAATAAGTGTTGTGGCTTCCAGAGGGGTCACCGACTGCCCTGCAGCCGGATGTTTAATGAAAATAGGACATGCGGGTGAAGAAATATGATGTGTGTGCAATCTTGGTTTCGTTTTAGATCTGTTCTGCCATCAGCAGCTGGGGGAGATGAGGGCCACCAGGGTCTGTGTCTGCATTTGGGCTGGTGCTGATCCCAACAGATCCTAAGCTGAGATTCTGCTAAAAACCGCTGATCTGTGGAACAAAAGGAACAACAAGTTCACTCTGAAACACTGTGAAGGTGAAGTCACAAGGTGACTGGAATACTGAAACAGATTTATTTCTCACAAAGATGGTTATATTCAGGACACTTTGAACATTATTTAAACCAAGGTATTTATGGAAATCTGCTCAAACACATGATATTAAATGTTTCAAAAGGTTTTAATAGACTTCATCTGAGACAGGCTCATTTAGGAATTGCATGAATTATGCAAAACTGTTTCCAAAATGTAAAATGGGCAAGTTTAAAAAAAAGATGAAGATATAATTTGCTTAGCTGTAGTATTTTGTTTATTGATAATCATTTATTCTGCTAAATAAAGGATGCTGTTGCTCGAAATGTTGCCTTGCAGCAAGGAGGTCCTGAGTCTGAATCCTGGCCTGGGGTCTGTTTTCAAAGAGTTTGCATTTTATCTCCGGGTACTCCAGCTTCCTCCCACTGTGAAAAACATGAGGCTGATTCATTTTTGTTAAATTCCTATTAGGAGTATGTGTATGCATGGTTGCTTTTCTTTACATAAGCATGCAGTAGACAGGCTACATGTCCAGCAGGGTGTTTCTGCTCCCGATCTCCTAATTTCTTGCATCGGTTTTTCATTTCGAGAAGTAAAAGTAAAAATACAAAAGCCTGCCACAATTCAGTTTTTGTGAAAAGATTTAAAACCATTTTCGTCTTATGTCACAATTAGGCACTGTACTATGTTGATCAGTTGCTTAATACCAAAAAAAACACATTGCTGTAAAAATATATTAAAGTTTATGGGTGAGAACACTTTTGGAAGACTCTGTGTTATAGCAGGAACAGTGGAAAATGGTTGAGTAATAGCTTTACTTTATCTTCGATTTAAACACTGTGATTTATAACACAGGAAACTTTAATACATCATCTGTACATCATTAGAAAATTCTAAATTATTTCAATATAACTATTAAAAACAATAAAAAATTATCAGAAAAACTTACCATGTTAATTTCATTAATAAAGACAAACTGAAAGGAAAGAATAAACAATGTTTTTTTTTAAATAAAATCATATTTATTTTACAAATTTGCACAATTACAGAATAGTGGTGAACCCTCATACAAATAAACTGCTAGAAGTGTGTGTAGCCTGACACACTCATCTCTAACGCATCCACACACACACACAAAATCATGTTACAGCAAAAATCCTGGTGGACATAACAGCACAGTCATCCTTACAACACACACACACACACACACACACACACGCAGCCACACACACACGTGCTTCTGTCAAACTGCCACAAAGCATCTTGCTCCCTCCAGGTGTAAATCAGATCAGATTTTCTCCGTCTTTCCCGCTTCTCACATTCACCATGCTCCAGTGACTGGGTGTCTTTACTCAGGCAATCGAATGAAACAGAGGTGACGTGTGAAATGTACAGACGGTGCTGCTGGCTTCTGTTTCTGTCACGGTTCTGGTGAAATTTTAATGTGGGGAGGTCTGCCGTCACCGAGGACGGCGCGGACCGTAAGAGAGGAGCTTCTTTTAGACCCTGGATTTGCCTTCTTAAAGGACACAACATGGCTTAGAGTGTTCATACAAAAACATTTCAGTTTTCCCAGTGACTTACTGACTTTGGACTGTTGGTTTATCACACTTTTGCTTAAACACTAAACAAACTTTATATTTTTCTGAAAGCAAAGTTCAGCCACTGTAATCTGTTAGGTAGTTTGGTTGTTTAAGTAGAGAGGAAGTGATACAGCTTTACAAATAACTAAAAGAAAAAAATAACAAAACCTTTGATTGTCTTCACGCAATTCTTTGTGAGGAAAGATCTCCTTGAGTTTTCTTTTTATTATTTAAGAAAAACCTTTTTGTTGTCTTACGTCATTTGGAACGGGTGAAATGGGATAGAGTCTCAGCGAGAAAGGGCAAAGAAAGATGATGAAAAGACAAGCGAACAGCACAGGAAAAAAAGAAACGTTAAAGTCCTCTTCAGAAATCTTACAAACCTCAGTTTGACCTGGACTTCAGCTCCCATAGTGCACCTTTCTTCTGTTCTTTCCAGTGGGAGGGCCTTCCCTTACTGTGGCGTATCAGGGTTTTTTTTTTAAGAATATACAGTTCAGAGTGACGCTTTTAGCGGATCCTCTTTTTCCGTTTCTGCTTAATTGCAAGTGCCCCCATGAAATAAGAAGGACGAGTGAAGGGAGGTGGAAACCGGGACAGATTGTGCTCTGGCTGCGGTCTCAGACCTCCACCTGGCCCTGTGTCAGGTGGGCCCTGAGCTGCTGGGCTGCGCTGAAGATTTTCCTCTGATGGCCCAGCAGGTTCACACCAAGGTTCTGGACATCTCTGAACGAGACACAGAAAGAAATGCAGTCCAGTTAGCAACATAAAGCAATCAGTTCAGCTTTATGTCGGCAATTTCAGACGCTTACTATCAGCCAGTGTGTGTTTCTGATAATTGTCTTGTTGGAACTCACCATGGTTTCCCAGTGCAAACCATCAGAATTTAGATTTTGTTCTAAGTTGAAAATTGAGGCAGAAGTCCTTCTTAATCATTATTGCATCCCCTTTGATGCACCACTTCCACTGAGCCTCATCGTGATGCATCCACCACCATGCTTTACAGTTCATATGACATTCTTCACCTTGACTATTCCAAGTTTACTTCAAAAAACGTCTAATATTTGTCCCTAAACTTTTCCACAAATGACATTTGACCTGTTCTCACCATCCCACTAAGAATCTGTAGATGGAGCTGAAGGTTAGTTTGATAATCGTCCAACCTCAAAAACGTGGCTCATCACCAAAGTTGAATGATTAAGAATATCAGGGGAAACATGAAAGAAGCTGAGCAATTATAAAAAGAGCTTGTTTACTGTGACACCCACTAAGAAGGTTTTCCGTGGATTATTGAGAAACACAGGACAGATTTTTGACATACTGTTTTTTTTTTTGTTAAAATATAACAATTAAAGAACTTATTCTTCTTGAAAATAGTACCTTTTGATCTTATGACATATCACGAGGGCGTGCAAACTTCTCACAAGACCTGCTGAATATTTTTCAACCTGAAATTGTAGAAATGACTCTTGAACTTACTCCATAGTGAGTATGCTGACTCTGTCTAAGGTGTCTATGTTCGCCCGGTCAAACTCCTCCTGATATCTCTCCATCCTCAGCGCTTTCAGCCAATCGCCGACGGTCACCACTGCCGTTAAGTCTGTGGGCGTGGGGCTGAGCAGCGGTTGCGAGCAGCTCCTGCGAACGCCAAAAACAAGAGATTGAGATGCATTGTTGCGGACGCAGATTGCCCGGCGTGTGTTTCGAAGCTGCTGCTGCCTCACCGAGTTGGCTCGGCCTTGAGGGATGCAGGGTGCCTGATGAGTCGATCCAAAGAGGAGAGGAGCTGGTCGAAGCCTGGTCGCTCCCCCCGTTCGGCCTGCCAGCACTGAAGCATCAGGGAGTGGAGGGCAGGGGGGCAGTTGTGAGGTGGAGGGAGCCGATACTGATCTGCTACCGCCTTCATCACCTGCAGACCCAGAGGCACCGAATGCACAGGTTACGCACAGATGAAGAGAGACGAGGCTCCCGGAAAAGGTCAACGTGTGCTTGTAAGAGCATTTGGAGGAACACTATGGAGATTTTAGCCCTTTGGCATTTTGTGAACTACTAAAATATTCAAGAAGCAGGGAGAAAGGGAGCACATTTATTCTGAATCAGCATGTATGTGTAATAGCAAAAACAAGCAAAAAAGTAGAAACGTGCACAAAAATTATTCCTGCAAACCCTCTATGAGTTTAAATGTAATAAATCTAGGACTTCTGGAGACGGTCTACCTTCCCAGGGGGGAAAGCAGTTCTGCACGGTTTTGGACTGCAGTGAGTATGCCGTATGCTCACCAATCACCAAGTTCCCGCTTAGGTCACAGTCCCATCCTCACCTCTTGGTTGCTCATGTCCCAATACGGGCGCTCTCCGTAGGACATCACTTCCCACATCAGTATGCCGAAGCTCCAGACGTCGCTGGCTGTGCTGAACTTTCGATGTTGAAAAGCTTCTGGTGCGGTCCACCTCACTGGAATCTTACTGCCCTGATAGAGACAACAGAGCCAGACAGTCGGACTGACAATCACCGATCAAAGAAGTCAAATGAAATGAAAACAAAGGTCTCGGAGCGCACCAGAGAGGCGGTGTACGTGGGCATGTTGTGATCCAGACCCCTCATGAGTCTGGAGAGGCCGAAGTCAGAAACTTTGCACACCAGGTTGGAGTTGACCAGCACGTTTCTGGCAGCTAGGTCCCTGTGAACGAAGTTTCTCTCGGAGAGATACCGCATCCCGGCACCAACCCCCCTGAGCATCCCAACGAGCTGGAGGACACTGAACTGACCTTCGTTCTCCTGCAGAGGAAGCGGGACAGAACATCTGAGTTGTAGCATGGAGTCCGATGGCGCAAACGAAAAAAGGAGACGTTTTCTCACCCTGAGGAAACCATCCAGTGGTCCGTTCTCCATGAACTCTGTGATGATCCTCTCCGGAGGAGTGCGCGTGACGACCCCCTCCAACTTCAGCACGTTGGGATGATCAAATTGTCCCAGGACCCCCGCTTCACTGAGAAACATGCCCTTCTCTCTGTCAGACGCCCCCCAGCGAAGAGTCTTCACGGCCACCAGCACTTCCCTGCGGCCCACAGGACGGTAACGTCCACGAGACACTTCGCCAAACTGGGCTGAACGGGGGCAGAGCCAAACCAGTTAGCCGGAGCTGAGAAGGTTACAGGAGAGATTTAGGAGGACATCAAACCAACCTGCACCAATCACCTCCTCAATCTTGATGTGAGAAGGCTCTATTTCACGGGCAAATTCTTTAACAGCCTCACTGGGGTCTTCATAAGTGGACGGGTCCACGTAATACTTAACACCACCTGGAAATACAGAAAGAAATCAGGGATTTTAGCCACTTATTGACACAAATCCCAACACAGATTTTCTTATCCCAATGATGGGATGATCCTTAAGAGTATCGCTAATCTACTCTTTACAAAAATAAATATTTCATTTATTCTGAAAAAAATATTCAGCTATAGATGGATTGCGGAAGTTTTAAGCCGTTCTGGTGATATTTCTAGAACTTTTGCTATTATGTCTTTGTCTCGTTATGCACATATAAATAAACCTAATAAAGTTTCAGTAAACTAAACATACTCACCACGATTACTGATGTACCTCTGAAGCCGGTCGCTGTAAGGACTCTCTCTCCTCTTGCTGCAAAATGAACAAAAAGCATGTCAATTTCTAAAAAAAAAACAAAACAAAACATGATAATTGAGAACATAAAAGCATGAATGCATATTCTTAAAGACTTACCTGCGAAACACAACCACGACAATGATTGCTGCCACCACGAGGAGAAACGCTGCCCCGCCCATCACTGAGCCGACGAGCAGAGGAAGTCGGTTCTGGATCTGCTGTGAATGCTCCTCTGTGGGAGACACAACAGGACAGTCCAGGCTCAGATCCAAACCTCTGCTGTTGAACGCATTCAATTTGAATGCGCAGTTTTAGCGTTTCCACCTGAAAAGATTTGCCCTTGAAGTGTACCCTGTGCTTAGTTACCCTATGAGTTGTCTATGTAAGTTGCTTTGTACAGTACAATAAACATAAATGATGTGCAACTTGTTTCAATTTGTCAAAAGCATGTTTAATGGGATTATCTGGTCTAGTTTTCAAAGTATAAATTCACTTTTAAATGTATATTTTAAAAAGAAAAGGAATGTTTTTTTGTTTTTATTACGGACATGAGAAACCCCAGCGTGAAACCAACTAACAACAGCAGCAAAATAAATAATCTAATCCTGAATATTCCATTGTCAAAATAATACTAACTATTATTACATTTACTACATTTCCTTCCTAGGAAATCCCACCATCCATCCATCCATCCATCCATCCATCCATCCATCCATCCATCCATCCATCCATCCATCCATCCATCCATCCATCCATCCATCCATCCATCCATCCATCCATCCATCCATCCATCCATCACACTATCCCTCTCAGCTTTGCTAGGGGCCCTGGTGCCGATGTCCATCACCTGAAATCCCACAAGTGCAACTCAATTTTTTATTTATTTTTTTTATACTGTGATAACAAGTTGAGGTACCGAGCGGCAGCGTTGTGAAGTAGATGGTGCTGCTGTAGGGGCCGTAGCCTCGTTCATTTCGAGCTCGGATCTGGAAGGCGTAGATGGAGCCGGGAATCAGGGCGTTGACGGTCACCGTGTTGGTCTCGCTGTACACCGTCATGGCACTGTCCACGTCTGAGCCCTGAGGATCGCAGGCGAAGAAAGTCCCGTTCATTTTCTCTAGCCAAGTAAAAAGCATGTGAAAGTTATTAAACTGGTTTGCAAACACGCCTTGTCGTAATATCGTAGTTGGTACTCCAGGATGTCTCCGTTGGGTCGATCCGGCTGAGGCCAAGAGAGCGTGATGGAGTCTGGGGCTCGGCTCAACTGGTGCAACATGGGAACTGTACTGGGAACTGTGGTGGGCGAGACAACAGCAGTTTTATATCTGGTGTGATGATTATGGCTTTCAGCAAAAGACAACATAAAAGTCAATGACAGACAAAAAAAACAAACAAGAAAACAATAAAAAAAGTTATAAAAATGTTACACAGATAGTCACATACAGTGAGGGTAAGTCACAAAAGGTCAGAGCTTTCTG